>NW_027527932.1:4894916-4932427 GCF_008692635.1 Crocuta crocuta
TGTTGACAATGAAAAGATTGAATAAGTGAATTCAGCAAGGTCACAGATTATTAAGAAAATACATATAAATCAATTATATTTTCTACATACTAGCAGTATGTATTCTAACTGTTAAAGAAAAAGCTATTCTGTGACACTTGCTAAAGCACTATTAAGAAAGACTTTAGTCAAGGGAGGCCATGCTACAGGTGAGGGATCATTGCAATAGTGCTCTGCAGTGGGGCAGAATGGACTCAGCTCTGTATACAGCGCAGGCAAGTGGGAATTTATAGCCAGGGAGAGGGGTGGGGGTCAGTGGATGGAAAATTACTAAGGGGGGATTTTGGTGAACCTGGCCTCACGGGATGTTTGTAGAAGGCAAGCTGGGAGATCAGACATCACCTGGGGGTGGGGGAGGAGGAGGAACTTGAGCAGATACCACGGGAGATCATATAGGAAGGAGGGAGGAGGGGCGCCTGGGTGGCTTAGTCGGTTAAGCGTCCGACTTTCGCTAGGGTCATGATCTCGCGGTTCGTGGGTTCGAGCCCCGCGTCGGGCTCTGTGCTGACTGCCAGCTCAGAGCCTGGAGCCTGTTTCAGTCTGTGACTCCCTCTCTCTCTGACCCTCCCCTGCTCACGCGCTCTCTCTCTCTCTCTCTCTCTCTCCTAAAAATAAAATTAAAAGAAAAAAAAGGGAGGAGGGAGGATTCGAGCTAAACTAACTTAGCAGGATTCCTGCTGAAATTGAACAATGTCGACATGAACACAGAAGTCTAAAAGTGAAGGCCTACTTGAAAAGTTCAGAATAGCATTTGGTCAAGGAGAGAGCCTTTGTCAGTGGCCAAGTTTTACAAAATGAAATTTAAGAAAAATGATTCACAACCACATCAGCAGCATAAAAACACTTACCTAAAAAATTAACAAAAATCATAGAAGTCTATATGTAGAAAAGTAAAAAAAAAATATTGATGTAAGAAATTAAGAAAGATGTAAATATAGAAAAAGAGACATATCTGTGGATTAGAAGACTCAGCATTAGATGTCTATTTTCTCTAAATCGCTTTGTAAATTCAATAAAATCTTAGGGAATGTTTGGTGCCTTTTACTTTCTCCTTGTCCTCTTCCTCCTCCAGCTAAGAATCGATAAACTGCATTTAAAATTTATAAGGAAATGCAAACAACCTAGAATATTCTAAATAACTTTTTACTTTAGAAACAAAAAATGGTAGAGGGCTACATTATCAGATTTCAAGCCTACCATAAATATAAAGAAGAATATGTGGTACCAGCATAAGAATAAAGAATAGATCAATGAAACAGAGTTTCCAGAAAGAGAGCCGCGCTTACACAGCTCGCCTGGTTTTCTACAACGTAATCTAATGAAGGAAAGGGCTTTCGAAACAGACTTTGTGAGCAACTGGATGCGCATTCAGAAAATTATGAAATAGTTCTCACTGGAAATTAAAATACACTACAGAATTTGTAGGACGCAACTAAATGAGCACGTATAGGGAAAAAGTAACACAGTAAAGGTTATATTAGAAAAAAAAAAACGAACTCCCCGAATCAGTGATCTAAGCTTCCATCTAAACGCCCGCCTGCAAGCCCGCTGTGCCACCTGCCGCCAGCGCAGAGGGCAGCCTTCAAGGGGCCCAGGGGTGGCGGTGGTGCAGCCGGCACCTGCCCGGGTGGCCAGGGCGGCGCGCGGCTCGGGGACCGCCTGGCCCGTCACCTGCGCTAAGGCCGCGGGCGCCCAGCCTCTCCGTTCCGAGCGCGACGACAAAGCCACACCCACTTAACGTGCCTGTGATGCCAAATACAGGCAAGTGCGTTCGCCTGCGACCCTGGGAGCCTCCCTTCTTCCCGGTTCTCACCTTCTCACCGGGAGAGGCAGGCGCCTCCGGTGGGGGGCGNGCCGAGGGGGAAGTCCACGCACAGGCCGTCTCGGGCTGAAGCGTCAAGTTCGTTCGGCGGCGTCAACAACGCCCTCCGCCCGAGGCTGCCTCCCTGAAGCCGACCCCGAAGGAGTTCCGACGGGGGCCGAGTGGGAGGAGCCTGGGATGGCCGCGCGGGCGTCGGCGGCCGGAAGTCACGTGGCAGTCACGTGCTCCGCAGGCCCCTCCTCCAACATCGCGAGACTAGCTGAGCGAGGCCTCAGCCCGGCTGCAGGGCTCACAGGCGCACGCGCTGGACGTGACCGTCTTTCTGGAAGGCTCTGGAACGGGCAGGCTGCTTCTCCCTGGAGGCCCGGCCTTCAGGAAATGCGCGGGCTGCCGCCCAAGGTCGCCGGGAACTCCAGGTGAGCCTGAGCGGCGCGGGGGCCCTTTCTGAGCCCACCTGCAAGCGTTTTGCTTGAGGAACGAGT
Source organism: Crocuta crocuta (assembly GCF_008692635.1). NCBI lineage: Eukaryota > Metazoa > Chordata > Mammalia > Carnivora > Hyaenidae > Crocuta > Crocuta crocuta. The sequence goes on from NW_027527932.1 coordinate 4,897,260, forward strand.
AACTCACTCAACTGAAGCTTTCGGTTGTCCCAGACAAATAGCTGGTGAAAATATAATGATTTCCTTTTTCTAATAGAAACGACAATCACTTTCAGAAACTGTTTCAAAGGCAACACTGTTCATCATGGGTATATTTAGCTCATGTACCCTATTATTAATAGAAGAAATTATAACCTGTTAAAGCAGAATTCTGAAAAGTTGATTCATTTTTCGTACATATTTTCTTTTCTTTTTTTCTCTAAAATTTATTTCTGAGAGAGAGAGAGAGAGAGACAGCGTGAGCAGGGGAGGGTCAGAGAGAGAGGGAGTCACAGACTGAAACAGGCTCCAGGCTCCGAGCTGGCAGTCAGCACAGAGCCCGACGCGGGGCTCGAACCCACGAACTGTGAGACCATGACCTGAGCCGAAGTCGGACACTTAACCGACTGAGTCACCCAGGTGCCCCTTCGTACATATTTTCTACAAGCTGTATAGACGTTTGTACTGGTTTGGTACTAGAAAAATATGTAATGTCTGTTTGCTAGAATATTTTTTTCCAAACGGAATGCTGAAGGGTTTTGCCTATGAGTTAATATGGAACATCGCAAGTACTTTTCCACAATAATTTTGTCTTCGATATGTAAAGTCTGTAATTTCGCTTTAGAGTTTGACTATTTCCATCTTTAATAGTTGGAGATTTCATTTGGAGCTGGGATTTATTTCATAGTTTGGAAATTTTATTTTCTTTTTCTGAGTAAATTTCTGTTTATAACTCTTTTTCCCTGACTACTCAAGTCCTAACAAATATGGTAAATGATGAACGTGGTAAATTATCACAAGCCAATAAGAAGACTAATTTTTATTCACAACCTAATCAGCTCTCTTATCAAATTATCAATCTATATTTTTATAAGGTGTTATTCTAGGCACTTTACACTTGTTACCTGTTATTTTCAAACAGTTGTTACAATTCACTCATCCTAACTTAAAATTTAGAAACCAGGGCACAGTGGACTTATTATTTTTTTTTTTTTTGAAAGAGAGGGAGACAGAGTGCGAGAGCACAGGTGCAGGCAGGGGAGAGGGGCAGAAAGAGAAAGAGACCCAGAATCAGAAGCAGGCTGCAGGCTCTGAGCTGTCAGCACAGAGCCCAACACGGGGCTTGAACTTACTAACCCTGAGATCATGACCTGAGCAGAAGTTGGACACTCAACTGAGGAGCCGACGGAGCCACCCAGGCACCCCTCAGAAGACTTAAACAAACAACTCAGTTTCTAACAGTTAAGTAGTCTTTGAATTGGGATTCAACCCAGTTCTGTCTGTACCTGAAGTACGTTGAAGGAATGGCTCTGAAAAAGCCAGGAAAGCGGCTACAGTCGGCCTCCCAAGACAAGCCTGAATTGAATTTACCCACCTGAGTACAGGTGGAGAAGCTGTAGGCATAGTTGACCTGTTCTCTGAGAGGATCGCAGCAAGGGAAAGAGATGTTTCTCTGGAAAAGTTATGGAAGTTTCCTCGATCTGGGACCAACTTTATAAGTGGAAGTAGGAATATGAGAAAAGCATAATAGTGGTTCCCCATAGCGTTTCCAAATTACTCTCAAAAACCCTCTTAATTTGGACAATCTCTGTCACACAAAATAGAGAAATCATGCTTTAAGGCACTATTCATTTTAGGATTCAGGAAGGGTTCAATATTCCTGAATAATTAACCCATTTCTTTACTTAAAATTTGATGAGTAGACAGTTTCGTAAAGAGGGCAATTACAAGTGGTGTTCTGTGTTGGCACTCCTTAAATGGATGTATGGATGTGTGTAGTAACAAAGGAAAATTATCCAATGTCTTTACTCTTCCAAAGAGCAAAATATCTTATTAAGGTGCTTCCTGATATAATTTCATAACTTCAGGGAATCCAGTTAAATTCTCAGACCCTTAGGGATCATTTAAAGCAATGTAATAATACATATATATATATTTATATATAGTTATCAAATGTTTTTTTTCCTATGAGTAAAATGTATATTTGGTGAGTAAAATGTATATTTGGTGTAATCTAAGAGGAGTATTTGCTTTTTCAGCTCCTGTAAGGATAAACGTTCTGGGAGCGAGAGTTATCTTCCTGGGTCCATAACGTTTTCACTTTCAGGGATAGACAAGGGTAATAGTTGCTGCCTCTAGGAATGCCAAGGAGAATGCTGGCATCTTGATAACTCTCCTAGGGTTTTGGGGGAGGCCAAGTCAGCTGTTCTGTACATTCTGACTGTTGAAGGTATTAGTAGACAAAGGTAGAGTTCATTTACATAATTGTTTAAAAAAAAGAGTTAAATGAAATCACTAACTTGGTGATGGCAATAATATAATCCAGGTTGTGAAATAAGGTAGAAGACGCAGAAACAAGGTAAAATTAAGAAGATACCTGGAATTGAAAGTAGGCGAAAATGAGAACAAAGAAATAGGCATAGGAAGAAAGAATTTGAATGTGAAGAAAATGTTATTTGACTATAATGAAGAAAGGATTGAGTATGGAATAAAAGGAAAAGTTATAAAATCCTATGAACAAGAAAGAAAAATGCATGTGGAAACAGTATTTCTAAATAGACATGGAAAAATAATTTCTTAATGAGAGAGAAATGCCAATTTTGAGCTATAGTTCCCTGCGTTAGAATAGAGTATAAATTACGACATAGTCTCTAATTCCAGAGTTAAGTGACATTACAGATATGAGCCTGTGGGTCATTAGGACATGTGTTTGCTACCCAAGCTGGTTTTCTTCCATTTCTCTCTTTTTCACTCCTCTGCTAGTTTCTTTTCCCAGAAAACAAACCACGTACATACACACACATGCACACACAAACTGAGTGGCATTTACTATGATTCTTAAAGGTAAACCTGTAGGAGCCCAACAGTGACCACAAGAAAGAACGGTTGGGCGGAGCATGCCTGCACACGGGATGTTCTGCCAGGGGGGCTGCACACAATATCCAAGGTTAACGGTCCGCTCGCAAACGAGGGAACGTGCCTTCCTTGAAAATAGGGAGGAGGCTGGAGTTCTGGGCAGGCTTCTTAGTAGATATGCTGTGGTCACTGTTTCCCTTTGTTCCCCCCGTCCTTGGAATGTGTTTGGCTAGAAGAATGCGTTTCTTAGATTTTGGTATGTGTCCAGCTACCGGGGTATAGAATTAAACCGCAGGAAGGCTCGGGGAGATTTTTCTCCATCCGGCCGGAGTTGTGTCTGTCTGTCTTTGTGTGTCTTATCTTTTTGTCATTTCGTTCGCTACATAAACCACTCCTTGGAGTTTCTTCGTTATTGAGGATAATCAGTATTGAGAAAGACAGTAAAGTATTTTCCTAATTTGGAGGCTGAAAGTGGAAAAGCCAAAACAGAGTGGATATCTGCACAAATAATTTAAAAGCTTGACCTTGATAACACAAGCCATTGTGAGGTCTTCCAATATATTTTAGTGTTTCGGATTCTTTATAGTGTTTTATAACACTTGGGTATCAAGAAGATAGAAATGCTGGGAATCCTTTGTTCTTTTTAATTCTAATTATAAATGTAAGTAATTAGGCAACCTGATTCCTACGTCAGCATCTTATTCTTTTGTTTACTGTGAGTTCTCCTACTGTCTTGGAAATCTCAGGAGTACCAAGGAGATCCAGTTTCTGAACCAAAAGCTAAAATCTTCTGTAGCCTCGCCTTGCCTGTGCTACCACCTGGCCCAGCTGATGCCTTCTCTGGCTTCTTACTCTGGCGGCAGCAATAATCTCTCTGCTCACGTCTTTCAGACATCTGCGCCGATGTGTGCACACAAACCTGTAGTTTAGAACACTTTCGCTTCCGTTGTCTTTACCTTTGACCTTCACATCATTCTTATGATGGGGACACCAGTGGTACCAGTCCCTAACATGGTTATTCTCCTCTTTGGAAATGAATGTGACAAGAAGGTGCCTGGGGAAGAAATGAGGCACTGAAATAAAGACAGCAGACATTTATTGAACACTCAGGAACACATACTTCGTGTAGTGTTTCTAATTAACATAAGAGCCTCGCAAAGTGATTGTCATCTCTACCTAAACACTTGCAGCTAGAATGAAAGAAAATGTTAGATTCAGTTGGGACATGTATCTAGTGACAAAAAGATTTGTTTCAAAGATGTTTTCAATAAATTTTCTATTGTGGTATCATTGTTACCTGGTTTATTCTGGCCAACGTCTGTACGGTATCTCCACATCATGAATTTATAACCTTTTCTTTGTATTTAAACAAAGCAATTAACAGCCATGCCGAGAAAGGTTTGATAACTGAAAATTCACAAAATTATCTTGGAGAAACTAAATATATTAAGTTTGAAAATCATGATGTGATGATTTCAAGTTTTTATGTAAGGCTTTGAGAAGTTCTATGGAACACCAGTAATTTTAATAACTTTGTTTTGCCGAAAATTTAAAATCTGAGTTGAATATTTTGCCCGTTATCTAATCTTTTTAAAACTTTTAAACAGTTTTATTGAGATATAATTGGCAAATAAAATTGTAAGGTATTCAGTGTGATAATTTGATATGTGAATACATCATAAAAAGATTCCCCTGTGAATTAACTATCACATTCATCACTTTTCATACTTACTTGTGTGAGAGCATGTAAGTTCTACCTTCTTAGAGTTAGCATTTCTACTCTCTTATCAGTTATATATTGTTATTAATTATAATCATCATCTTATACTTTCAGTCCTCAGACCTTATTCATCTTATATCTGAAAGTTTTTACTCTTTTAAAAGGTGCATGTGTTACCAGGAGATTCAATCAGTGGGCTAAAGCTCATTTGGGGACTAGATTACAAGTTAACAGAATTTACAATGTAGTTTTTTATTAATAGTATTAGTGGAAATGTGAGATATTTGAGTTTTTTTGGGTGCCTGTGAGTATATTAACTTCAAAAAAGTTATTTTACTTACTGGATCCCTTCATTATGCAACAAAAACACACGTGTATTATATTTATTGAACCATTAAATAGGAGTCCAGTATGCTATAAAAATCCATTGGTCAGCGAGGAAGAAGACAGATAAAGGAGTGGGAAACAAACAAATAAACAGCCCTAAGGAGATGAACCATCAGCTTCTACATCTGTTTGTCAAAGTGAATGGAGAAGCAGCATATTTTTTTTCACAGTTGCTGTTTGGTTTTCATCCATTATAATTTATGTGTGGTTGTATTCTTTAAAGGATGCTGATTAGGATTAAATGAAAATTTCATAACCACCTTCTTCAACAATACCACTAATAAATTCTAGGACTTGAAGTATGAAAATTGATTTCCTGTTCAGCACCGTGGACTCCTGAGTACACCACCAGAGGATACAGTGGGTTACGAACATCTTCACCCTGACGGCAAGTGCGCAGGCCCTGGTGTATCAGCCTGAAAGGCTAAGTGAACACACAGGATGGACACAGACCTTTTAAGTGGAGAATCCTATTTGCTGTTTCATAGAGGTCGTGTTTAAGGACAGTGTAGGGTAAACAGCATTAGCAAATAAGGGACATCCCAGTAATGCAGGCTCAGTGTTTTTGTTTGTTTGTTTGTTTTGTTTTGGGTTTTGTTTTTGGTTTTTTTACTCGGTGTTTTCTGAGGGACCAAAATGTCTGAAATACAATTCAGTATTCCACAGATAGAATGTAAATAAAATTGTTTACCTCACTGTGAGCTATTTGAATTTGAGACTCCTTTCCTTCCTTCCTTCTTTCCTCTCTCCCTTCCGCCCACAATTCTCAGTTCCCCCCCCACTCTCTTTTCTCCTCTCTCCCTCCTTCCCTTCCCCAGGTGTGTGTGTGTGTGTGTGTGTGTTTGGCTAGGAAAAAATTTCCTTCCTAATGTCATTTTATTATTTAAATAATAGAGAATTTAGGGTTTCTAATTCCTGTATGCGTCATGGAAGTTTGTAAAGAAAGTGTTGGGGAGAAAAAATAACGTTCACTCTAATTCTTCTAGGTTCTTGGCTAAGACACCCTCCCACCTCTAATACCAGACAAATTAGCAGGAGAAAAGAAACAACTTTAATTATGCATATTTGTTTATATAGGAGTCCCATAAAGATATAAGACTCCAAAGATATCTAGAGAATTGAGACTACTGATGATATGTACCATCCTGAGCTAAGAAAAAGGATGGGGTTTGCGGTTTCTGAGGTAGGGGTGGGGGCTTGTTCGGTTATGCAGATAATCGAACTTAGGTTCAGTTTTTAACTTAGGTTACAAAATTTTCTCTGGTAGTTGTTCTCTTCCTGAATTGGACCCACCTTCATTGTTATAAAAGAGCTTCTCCTACGTTTGTACTCTCTCCAAATAAACAGCTCAAAATATTTTTGTGCCCCAAAGCGGTATTTTGGGGTGACATGCTCTGCTTCTCTTCTACTCTTCAAAAGTGTGTCCAAAAACGAATGATTACAGGAAGTTGTAAATGACCAGCGGCTGTGCTCTCACTAACTAAAGTATGCCACAGAAATTGAACAAAGCACTAAACAAAGTTCTTTGTGTATTCTAGAAAGCACACACATGAACATACTCACGTACCCACAGAACCGGACACACACACGCACACATGCACACACACGCACACATGCACACACACGCACACATGACAGTTAATTATTTATGAGTATTATCAGTAATTATTTATTATTTACACCACAGGTTTATATAACTTTTTAAAGTGTTTAGAGACTTGGGAAAGGAAAGGAATAAAGAAAGGGAGGGAAAGAGGGAGAGATTGAAAGAAGGAAGAAAGGAAGGAAATGTAAATAGATACTACCTAGGTAGATATATAACCTGTATATAGAGAGATATTATCTATACCTCTATGTACATGTTATATAGACAACAGTATAAAGTTCAGATATGTGTGTGTATAGAACTCCTATATATCAAGTGGATATATATATAGATGTATCCTGCAGAGTCATGGGAGATATTCCCAGGCTCGCTCTTGATGTTCTGTGGACCCGTAGAAGTGAGGAGACTGGCATGTGCCCCTTCTGCCTGGCCATGTGTGGCGGCTGTTCCTGTTTGTCTGCTACTCCACCCTTCCACTGAGACTTCAGACTTCTATTTTTAGATAGCTCCACTGCCTCTAAAATGCACCAACAGGCTCTTTTTTTCTCACATCCACTCATCAGGACTTTGCCCAGAGAAGAGGGAAAAAAGAAATAAGTCTGACTCTTCTGAACCCAATTTATCCTTCCCTGATGTTTCATATTCTCTGTGAAAACACTTATTCTGGGTGCCCTTGCCATTGTGGGTTTCAGAAATGTTTCTCCCAATAAAAGCATAATTTTAAGCTATTAAAGTGGATTTCTTAAATATTAGCTGATATGGTTTTTAAGGCCCATTTTGTAGGTCTAAAACCAAATTTTTGTGTTTTATAATTTCAAGCCCTCTTTGATATTAAGGCTCAATTTAAGATTTAATTTTACTTGTGGTAGGTTCATAAGAGGAGAGGAGCCATTCAAAAGAGCATTAAAAATCAGTTAAATTTCAGGGCGCTTGGGTGGCTCAGTCAGTTTTGTGTCCTACTTCAGCTCTGGTCATGATCTCATGGTTTGTGGGTTCGGGCCCCACATTGGGTTCTGTGCTTACAGCTCAGAGCCTGGAGCCTGCTTCGGATTCTTTGTCTCCCTCTCTCTCTGACCCTTCCCTGCTCATGCTGCCTCTCTCTCTCTCTCTCAGAAATAAATTTTAAAAAAATAAAACATTTAAAATTTAAAAAAAAAAACAGTTAAATTTCGAAATGTTACCAGCTTAAATATATTTGGTTAGTTTTCTTGAATAATGGCATACTTGCTGTCTCTCTGCTTTTGGTGAAAATGTTGCTCTCAATGAAACTGATGTTTTTTAGTAGAGTAAGGAAAAAAAATATCTCCTTGGGCCATTGTTAGAATTTACTTTATCATTTTAAGGGCTATACTCAGATTTGATCCCAAGAATATTGAAGGTGTCCTGATGCTCCCTCTGGGTGAGGTCACTGAGATGCTCCTGCCTGCCCTACCCAAACAGAGGGCTTATGTGCAGGTTCTCTGAGTTTCCCCTCCAGAATGCTCACTCTGTGGACCCTAAGTAAGGAGCCTGAGGAAGCCAGATGCTGGAGGGAGTTGTGTCTGAATGAAATTAGCCTGAATCTAATTTGGCTTCACTCTGTGTATTAAGAATAGAAGCATTGCTAGTTGAACATGGAATGTCATGTTAGTTAACATACATGCGCACATAATGTGCAGTAAACAGGCTCACAGACTGATTAAAAATGAGAAGTACATACAGTAGAAATATAAGCTAAACTTTCTGTGGCCTACGATTTGCCTAGTATAGGAAGATGGCAGACTGAAACTGTAAGTGGACAGAGTTAATAGTGTATATAGATCTAAGGAATGCTTCATATTGAAAGAGAGCCCCGTAACTTACATTTTAGTTATAGACTTCTGGTTTAAAACCTTTTAAGGGAGTAATCTGTTAGTAATTAAAACTCAGATGGCATAGGGGCACCTGGGTGGCTCCGTCAGTTAAGTGTCCAGCTCTTGATTTCAGCTTAGGTCCTGATCTTACGGTTTGTGAGTTCGAGCTCTGCTTCAGGCTCTGTGCTGGCAGGGCGGGGCTGGCTTGGGACTCTCTTTCTCCTTCTCTCTCTCTGCCCCTCCTCCGCTCATGAGATCTCTCCTCTCTCAAAATAAATAAATAAACTTTGAAACAAAACAAAGAACTCAAATGGCATATATTTGAATGAAAATAATCATTTCACATACATGTGTATATTTTTATGCATTTGTATACATATATAGTCACAGTTGTTCTTTTGTTCCTCGTTATTATATTACTAGCTACCACTAATTAAGAGTCCATTATATGTTAAAGCTTCAATAATGTGTCTTCAATATAATATGCCTGTGAAGCCAAGATTATTATCCAGATTTTACAATTAGAAAGCTGAAACTAAAAAGGCTGAAGGATAGACAGTGTTAGTCCAAAAAGTGTCTGCATGGACTTAAACCTAGATTTGTTTAAAACCAGATTTTCTATATTTTTTTTCTTAATTCAGATTATTTGATTTGGTTTTGGCTTTTAAATTAAAATATAATGTTTATTCAACTGTTCTAATTATTGGATCCTTCTCTGTTTTTAAACAAAAGTTTAAAAATTACAATAGGAATATTCCCATAGTTCTAACATTTTGCTACCAAACAGGATGTTTCTAAAGTTTTGTTGGTTTACTGCATTCATGAGATGTACATCTACCTTATGTGTCTTTTTGTGTAATTGAATTATGTTGCCCATATACTTCGGTTGCTGAGAAAAATCAGACTTGACAGTTCATTATTTTTATAAATCTCTTATGAAAAGCATCATCAGTCCTAAATCATAATATATTGCATTATATAATTTTATCTTCTACATATTATCATATAATCAATAAGTCTTAAGTAGGTATCATGGCTATTATCTTGTTAATAATCCCATGATATTATTATTTAAATACAGCTTCGAATAAGTAATATTCAATTAATTATAGAGGGAAATTAATGAAAATAAGCATTTTGCTGAGTTTTATTTTGTTCTCTTTCAGTCTGATTTATTTCTTACATCTGCTTAATTTAAAATCTAAATTTTTTCAGAGCTTAAAACTTTGTTAAATCTATAGTTTTAGCAAAAGTTTTTTATGAGGTATTAAAACCCGGATGTTACCATATATTCAAGTTTGTGAATTTTTGGAGAATGATATTTACATTTCCACTTTATGAATTTGATAATAGAACAATAGTTTTTATAAGGGCTTCATTAATACAAAACAAACTCCCCTCTTAGTTTCACGTATTTTAGTATTAATAATGATATGCCTTAAGTTGTTCATAATTCAATGTCTGTAAAATTGATAGGTGTAACAAGATGTGAATATAAGTTATTTATGTACAAACAAAGCATTTGTGTTTTTACAAAAGCTAATCTTTGAGGAATCACAAATGTCCATGTGATAAGAACAACTGAGTAGCATACCTGTGAAAGGGGGGAATGACTGTAAGCTTGATTTTGAAAGTACCAAATGTTGCCGACTAGAGTGAGAACATAATTACTGTGGAGTCAGTTTTCAATATGAAATTTCATGGACATTTAAATAAATTGCCCAATGGGTCAAATTTAACAACCGAATGATTTGCAGGGGGTTGGAAAAGACAATTATTTCTACTCTATTCCACTAAACAAAAATATATTTTGCATTTGCTCTGACTCCAGCTCTGTGCTAGATACAGAGAATACAAAAATAAGAAAGATTCATTTTCTAATTACAAGACAATTACAGCTACAGGAAGTCCTGGACTCAGTATAAGCCATTTTAAAAAATATACTCACACATAAATAATGTTTCACCAATTTTGGTTTATATATTATAAATTAAAATAAAATTATTTATTAATATTTCTGTGAAGGTGATCCAGTCTGATTATGCATTCCTCCCCAAAAATCACACTGGGTCCTCAATTATTTGGATTATTTTTTCATTGACATTCAGATTACTGTTTAGATTTGTGGTTTGCAAACAATAATGATCTTTCTGCTTAATGTGGCTATAGCAAGATCACCCTGCCCAAAGTAGAATATATATAAATACTGTTAAACAAATGAAACAAACACAGTATTGATATTTTAAAATATTCCTCCTGAGCTCTTGGTAGAGTGAGACAAAGTGATTTCATTATGTAAATGGAAGGCAAATTAAAATTATCTCAGATAAATGTAATTACTGAGAGCCCTGGCTGGTATGAATGGTCTGATTGAATCTGACCACTTCACGTTTTTGTGAACCATAATTTAGCAGATCGGCACATGAATAGAAGAGAAAAATTAAATCAATTTATTAAAAATGGAAAATTCTGAAAGGGTTCACAACTGAAGTGATTTCACTAGTCAAAAAACATGTCTTCTGCCATTTGTGAAAGGTTTAATATATTGCAGAAGAGTGTCATTTGATTCAGGGTTTGATTGGCACTGAGTCATTTTGTCATTCACCCAGTGAATGTCAAAATTACAATCAGTCCTGAATGTTGGATTATAGACATTAGCAGGAACCCTCGATTCATCACCAACTCTCTTTTTACCCAAATGATGATCTCACTGCTTATGCAAATGTGGTTTGGTTGCAGCCTTGATTACTTCAGGCTCCATCCTTTGATCACCAAGTAATATGATAGCGTTGCCTCCCGATGTAAAGCCCCTCCTCCGCCCTGCAGTCACTCCTGATAATGTCCACATTCTTAGCATCTGTGAGGCCCTTGTGATGCGCCTTTCTGCGCTCCAGCCTCAAGCCTGGGTCTTCTGTGCCTGTCTCCGCAACAGCCATGCTGCTCCTGCAGTAGCTCAGCTCCCTCTTAACCCTGAGCTCAGTGTTTCATAGTTTATTTATCCTGAAAGCTCTTTTCTTAACTCTCCACCTGGATAACTCGTTCCTGTTCTTTGAGCTTCATCTTATCCTCTACTTCTTTGACGAGAAAGTGACTATATGCCTAGGCTGGAGAGTAGATGCAGCAGTCACCGTGTTGAACCCATAGAATTAAGCAAACCCCTAGCCTTTGGATTTTGTTTGTTCTTTCAGTAATGCGCTCATTCTTCCACAAATATTTATTAATCAACTACTACATGCCAGGCATTGTTCTAGGCATGAGGAATGCAAGAGACTTTGTAAGACAAAGTTCCTTCCTCATGAGGCTTACAATTTTGTAATTAATATGGAACATTGAGACATAAAGACAGAAGATCATTTTAGAAAATGATAAATACTTAGAGGAAAATCAATCATGGGTCAGGGATAAGGCCTCTTAGAGAAGCTTTCGTTTGATCTTGATCCTAAAAAATTAAGAAGAAAAGCTATGTCAGATTCAAGAGAAAGAACATTCTAGTCAGAGGAAATGCAGGGTCTGAGCTCTGAGATGGGGATGAGCTTGGCATATAGAAAGTCAGGTGCCCAGAAAAAAGTGCAAAAGCATTTGGGGTAATAAGAGCTGAGCATAGGCGGCGGCCGAGCACTGTGGCATGTTGCGGGTCTTCGTTTGCAGGTTGGGTCTGATTTTGTATTATAAGGGAAACCACAGGAGGAGACGTAGCAGTGGGTCCTGGTCTTCTACAGGCTTCAGAGAAGGTGTACTGCTAGCAGTGGGGTGTAGGAGGGGCAAGAGTGGAGGCGGAAATGAGGGCTTGACCTAAAGTTTAGTGATGAATGTCAGGATTCAAGATGTAATTTGATAAATGGAGTCCTGAAGGCATGTGATAACCCAGAGGTAGAAGGTGGAAGAGACATCAGTAAGTACTTACTGAAGTTAATTCTCTTATTTTAATAGTAAAGCAAAGAGAACAGTCCTAGATTACATCATGCATTCACAACCTCAACACTAGTCACATTTCACTCTGGATAATTCTTTTTTGTGGGGTTTGTCCAGTGCTTTGTAGATGGTTAGTAGCATCCTTGGCCTCAACCCATTACGTGCCAACAGCAACTCTAGATTTTAAGTCAACCATGTCTCCCCATGTCACTAAATGTCCCCAGGGGATAAAATCTTCCCTGGGGGGGGGTCACTGGATTTGATATATAAAATGAGACTTCATTTGTAACAGTGTTGCAAATACTACGGTATACTTATCAAGGGAACTAAAAATATTTTCTGTTCTTTTTTTTTTTAAATGTTTTTTTTATTTATTTCTAGGAGAGAGAGAGAGAGAGACACAGCTTGAGCAGGGGAGGGTCAGAGAGAGAGGGAGTCACAGACTGAAACAGGCTCCAGGCTCTGAGCTGGCAGTCAGCACAGAGCCCGACGTGGGGCTCGAACCCACGAACCGTGAGATCATGACCTAAGCGAAAGTCGGACGCTTAACCGACTAAGCCACCCAGGCGCCCCTAAATATTTTCTGTTCTTAAAACCTTTGGGCGCCTGGGTGGCTCAGTCAGGTGACTTCGGCTCGGGTCATGATCTCACAGTTCATGGGTTCAAGCTCCACGTCTGGCTCTGTGCTGACAGCTCAGAGCCTGTAGCCTGCTTCAAATTCTGTCTCCCTCTCTGCCCCTCCTATACTCATACTCTATCTCTCCCTCAAAAAAATTTTTTTAAGTGAAAAAATAAAAACTTTTGAGTAGAAGATAATGAACATCTTTTCTGGATGACTGTCTTGCAGCTATTTTGTGAGGAATCTTTCCAGATATATCATTCATCAGTTAAAATATATTTTGATATTTAGAACAAGGAATCTGCAGTAGATGGCCTGATGGCAAATTCTACCATGTCATTCGCTAGCTGGGGTTAGTGATGATAATATTAGAATCCTTCTCATGAGGATTATTTTACATGTAAAACCTGCAAAGCACTTAGAGTAGCTCTTGGCACATAGTATAAACATTAGTTATTGTTGCTGTTGTTACTGTAATTATTTCCTCAGAAAACTGGTGATTTATGGATGATTCCATAAAGACATTTTTTTCCTCCTCCCAAAGAACCACAAATGTACTTTCTACAAAAATAATAGTATTATATGTGGTGATTGAAGTTACTGTGATTTATCTCAGAGTCCTTGTCAGGACGACATGACTTCTTATCGGGTGCTTATCTAGAGACTGTCCTGGATTTGTCTAAACTGGTCCTGGGACATTTCTGCCCATCAGCATTCCATCTCCCTTCTCAGCATCGAGACCGTTCTAGGGCTGAGAGGGTGGGAAAGCAGTGGGCTGCGCTTTGGAAGCGATGGAGAGTGAGGATGCTTCAGACGTTAGAGGTGTGAAGGAGCTGAGGAGGAGCAGAGCTTAGTCTTTTAACTCCTGATGTACTTTTTTTTAAGTTCATTTATTCATTTTGAGAGAAAGCGAGGGAGCACACATGTGTGAGTGCAGCAGCGGCAGAGAGAGGGAATGAGCGAGAACCCAGAGGGCTGGCTCAGCACTGCCAGCCTGGAGCCCGACACGGGGCTCCAACTCACAAACCGCAGGATCACGACGTGAGCCGAAACCAGCAGTTGGACTTGCAACCAGCTGAGCCACCAGACGCCCCTAACTCGTGATACGCGTTTCTTTGGTAGCAGCTATCACAGCATAAACGTGACGCGCACTATAACTAGACTGATTATCCTGGGTCATGTGGTTCAGTCTCAGAGCAAAGAATACACAGACCGGTAAGTGTAAGCAACTATGAAATAACTCAACTATTCTTTATATTTTTCCCATATGGTGAGTAGTCTACATAGGCCATGGCCATACTTAGCTTTCTCTCTTTTCTTTTTCATTTAAATCCCTTATACCTCATGGCTTATATCCACCATTCCCGAGATTTTTCCCCCGTCCAAAGCTTCCCAGGTCTTGTCTTTTATGACCACCTTCTCCTTTCAGCCTGCAACATAAAATTCAAAAGGACCAATATGGTAGGTAAGGGAGAAAACTGAGCAGGGAAGGCCACCCCAGTCTTTGATGGACAAATGACAAAAAAAGTATGGGATGATGATACATTGATTCATTTTATCTGACCCCAGCAGTATATGATTTTGCCACACTGTTTTCTTCTCTCCTAAAGCTATTCACGTGGTTTAGATATACTTCTTCTTGGTCAAATCAAGAATCAAATGGTACATTTCTTCACAATGACCCCCATAGTTTCTCTTCTTGTTCCATTTTCCTGGATAGACTTTACTGTCCTTCACTAGCCTCGGGTAAATTAGCATATGTCCATTCATTTCAGGTCACATTTTCAAATCCTCTATGAGTTCTGGGCTATACAGTGTTAAAAGAGGTTAAATTGCTAATATAAATATGCCTTAATTATGTTAATGTTTAATATAGCTAAACACATTTAATTAAACTATTTCTCCAACTGCTCTAAATACCTATCTTGTTGCCTTGCCCATGTGCTCATTTCTATATTCTTGCCATTGTACTTATATGATCTTCCATCGATAAACCCTCCATGCTGTCCTTTCTATCTAACAAAATTTTGCTCATCAGTAAAGCCTCATTTCGTGTTTCCAATGAAGCCTTCCTGTTCTTTTAACTCACAATAATTCCTCTGTTCTAACAAATGAAGCATTCATGATTTATACTATACAAGATGTCACTTGACTAGAAATTATTTTGTGCTAATAACTAATTATTTCTACTTTATAAGCCTCATTTCCTTAATAAGATTGTGAGATCTTTAATCAATGGAGCTTGCTAGAGTAAAGCTAAAGAAGATTTATCTTAATTACCACAAATGATAAATGGAATGTCATTTTGATGTCTTTCTCAGGGAGGATATATTTATTCTTATTCTGTCCCTTGGTGCCTAGGACTTGAGTGAGTACATACAAGATATCTCCTAAATACATACTGACTTGATATGGAAAGTATATAAATAAATAAATTCTATTACATATATTTTTTATAAAATAAAAGGGAGAATGATAACCCTCACTAAAGATTGCATTTGCCTATAATATATGAAATGTATATGTGAGTTTTTAGATGGAAGAGCTAAACATAACTTTTTTAAAACATAGTTTCACTGATGCTAAAGTTTCCCCCTCCCCTCCCCACCCCCCAGTCTAGGAAATAAAGTTGTGAGTTGCTCAGTGTAGAATTTAAGCAGTGGTTTTGAAACTTGAGCATGAATCAGAATTTCCTGAATGGCTTTTTAAACAAATTGCTGAGCCCATCCCCAGAGTTTCTCATTCAGTAGGCCTAGAGTGGGACTCAGTAATTTACATTTCTAACAAGTTTTCTGGTGATACAGATGCAACTGTTCCTAGAAACGTGATTTAAGAAGCAGTGTGTAAAAGTGTTCTTTCCCCTAAGGAAAAAAAAAATGAGGATTATCACTGGGAAAATGTGGGACCCTGAGGCTTGGAACAGGAATATCTGTGTAGACTGGTTGAAAAAGAGATTCTTAAAAGTCTGCTATAGAAGCTCTTTAGTTCTGTGATCATAATTTGGCCTAAGAATTTACAGAATTTAGTTTACAGATGATTGTTTTTGTAAGAATTCCAGTGCAGTCAGAAAAATCCATCCCATGTCACATGGATTGGAGTGGCTTATACCAGCTTAGCAGAAGATGATGTGTGTGTCTCTTCCCAGCTCCATGTTCAGTGACACCACATTTATAGCTTGATAGTGACCATGGTGGGGATATTTTCATCCAAGATTGGCCATGACTACAGACAAGAGTTTTTTTTCAGAATCAGTTGTTAGACAGTTACCAGCCTGACATTAATCCCAAGCCCCCTTTTTTTAGTCAACATTATTGATAAGTTTCAGTGCAGAAGCCTCATGGTCCCCAAGATACTTGCTTGAGAAGGCACCTCATTAAAATTATCCACAGATGATTATTCCTATTTTCTATAACTATCTAGTATCCCGTTTTCCATTGGCAAGCAACATAAGATGTGTTCAAGCTCCCATGCATGAGCAGGCCAATTCTCAAATCCCGTTTTTGAGGGACCATTTCCTAGGGCCAGTTTTGATGAAACTTCTATATCAGTCAGTGTCTACTTAGAAAACAGGAATTCCAGCAGTTATTTTAACAGAGAATTTAATGTAAAGAATTGTTAGCTTGGTATACAGAAGTGTAAACTAGATAACAATTTGAAAAAAATACATTAGGATATCATGGCATACATTTTCTACTAGATATATATAGGAAGTATGTATTATCACAGGGAAAGGGAAATCAGAGAGCAAGTTAGAACTGTTAAAATTTAGAAGCTTGGAAAGTGAGCCCCACCAAACTGAAACTCAGACCTCAGACTAGGGAGTTAATTCTGTTTGTAGCTTTAGGTCCTGAGAAGGGGACCTATATTTTGGAGCTAATGACTCAGGGGAGGGTCATGCTGGGTTGGCACTGTTATCTATGTCAGTACGTCTAAGAGGACATATACAGAGTCTAAATCAGGGAAAAGCAGATAATACAACAAAAGTATTACAAAAACATAGAGATATATGTCTGGGACTTGATTCCAGGGTATTGGACAAAAGAGAATACAGTTTAACAATGAATCAGGCCAAAATGATTGATGTTCAGTGTATTTACTAGGAATTAGTAAGTTAGTGAGCATTAGTGAATGCATTTCAAAGTGTACATGTTTATATAACTTAAAACTTGGACTCAGAGATGGTCTGCCTTTAGAAAGGTTGAGAGGCAAAGATTCAGCTAGCACAATAGAGAGGAAGGAATGGAAAGGAATGGGCAATAGGAATATTAGAAACAATAATGCTGTTTCTTGACGTGCTTGAAAAACTGAACACTATAATCAAAGAACAGACTTTGTATATGAATAGAGTTTAATCTTTTTCTTTGCAGATCCAATTCTCAGTGAATGATTCTAAAAGTATCAGCAAGTCTCAGTGCAGAATCAATGCAGAATTGGGCCCAAAGCCAGGATTTCTATTACCTAAAAGAGTATTTTTCTGTAAAAGTATAATGTTAGCAGTCAAGTTCCAGGACTTTATTTTTGTCAAAATTTATATTTTATAGTATTATACTCTAACAATGGAAAGCAGCCAAAAGTATAGATTGACACCCTAGGAATATATTATTGCACTAAACAAAAGAGTCATGTACCAGGGTGGTGAGGATGAATTCTCATAAAAATCTTATACATTCTCTACTAATTTTCCAAAGAGTACACCTGCCTCTTTGTATTCTGGGAGAAATTCTTGGACAACGACTGAGAAAGTGATTTTATTGGTATTAGCTAGTTTTAGTAAATCTTATGAAGATGAATATACGAAGTGAAAGTATAACCAAAAATATATAATCTGAGGCTACATTTATTAATAAGCATTGATTGTGTTTTCTTGGAGTCTTTCTCTGATACAGTATATTGAAATAAACTTTTTAGTCACATTTTAATATTTTATCAATAACCAGTATGATGAAACTTTGGACTGAAAAATTGTATCTGTAAAAAACTCTTGTATTTTCCACTTAAGACTGTTTGCCTTACATATCTCAATAAAATAGGGAATATATCTGCCTGGTTGTTGAAAATGGGCTGTAAAATTTAGGACCTATTTAAATCTTTTGAAATACTTACTGTTTCTGATGATGTAATTACCCTAAATTGACTTCCAGAGATGTGTTTTTTTGGGTTAATTAACGTAAATATTATTAAAGCATTGCAATTATCCTAATTTTCACATAAGCAGTAAATGATAACTCAAGAGAGGAAAAGCAAAACCTCATAAATTACAAAAAATAGTACTTGAGCAGCAACTGAGTGAATAAACTGAGAATAAGAATTGAGGGAATCATTTTTCAGATCAAATCAAGCTATCAAGTTATTATAAATAATTTCAAAAGATGGATTTTGATGTCAGGTAGATCTAGGTCCAAATTTGGGCTCTTAACATTTGCCCATTATGGGACCTAGGTGTTTACTTAAACTTCCAATCTTCAAGCTTCGAAGTAAAATGGAAACAATACCTGACGTTCAGTGTGCTGCATGCCATATTCTTTACTGGGAATGTCTCTCTGTCCCTCATCACCACTCACCTGACATCTTGTAGCTCACAGTTTTAATATCACTTCTTCAGCAAAAGTCTTACCTTATAAGTTGATTTATTCTTTATGGTTTTGACCACAATGGAAATTGATTAATGGTGATTATTGTTTAGTGCCTCTCCCCTTCATCAATCTGTTTATGAGAGCAGAAGTCATTTCTGTATTGTTAATGGCATCTCCTCAGTAGATATTCAATATGCACTGTAGGATGGATGAATGGATATCATATAAAGCATCTGACACAGTAGATAAGCAATAAATGATAGTTAATGTATATCTATCATTTATATTTTATATAATTGCTATAATTGACTGTGTAGTCTTTAATAAAAATCTGCTATGGCATTATTTTGTGCAGTGACCTTTTTTGTCCTATAGAGATAAGATACTATAGCATACAATTCAAAGGACAAATTTTATCTCTTCATTAGATGACTATATTGGCTCTTATTTACCTGAAGAGTTTTATAGATGTAAGACTTTTTAGAGTAGAAAGTTATCCTTTTGTACCTACTAGAAAAAATGCTGATACTCTCTTTAATTTTTACTCAGAGTTAAATACCTCTTTTAAAGCAATTCACTTTTGATTATAGGTACGAGCATCAAAATAAACTAAAACGTGTATTTATAGGCTACACTATTTACAGGCTAGCAAATTTACTCCGGAGTTAGAGGGCACAGCCCAAAGGAGCCAGCAGCCAACATTCTTTCTTCCAAACTGGGCCTTTTCTCCCAGCTCCCTGGCCTCAGGCAGGCTATTATTAATTTATTTGTACCTATGAAAAGCCATCTGGCATCCACCTAGCCAGGCTAATATTTGCAAAAGGAGAGATAACTCTTCTTAAAAGATGGACTCCCTCATAATCCTTTATTCCTGTTCCACAAAAGACTCCTACAGAGGAAGTTCCACTGAAAGATTCAGTTCCCTCCATGGCAAAGCCAGGGTCTTACCACTAATAAAGACTGAGGAATAAGTGGTGTGAGCCTTTTAAAACCATTTAGGATCCTGACATAAACAGTGTTACCAAAGAGAAAGGAAGCCCATGTCAATTTCCAAGTGTTAATAGTTTTCTTCCCAAAGGTCATAAAAATTGATTGTACAAAAATTTTAAAAATAGAGAGAAGCATAATGACAGTACCTCTGGTAATCGTTGTCAGCAGTAGTTTTGGCACAGACCTGCCCAGGCCCCTTTGAGATGTGTGTGTGTGTGCATGTTTGTGTGTGCGTGCTTAAATTTATGAACTAGACATATAGATAAATTTTTAACTCTTTTCTACTTCATGTTTCTACAATAAACATGACTGTAGCATAAGATTTTATGAACATCCTTTATGTTATATATTATTCTACAGTATAATTTTATTGACTGTAATATTTTATGGAAGCAAAATAACCCTATTGTTGGAAAATTTAAATATGAACCTTATTGTTCGACAGTGTATAGTTTTATTTCTTTACACATATGAAGCTCTAATATTATTTCATATGCATTTGCATACATGACTGATGATTTTATCAGGATATATTTCTAAAAGTGCACCTTCATGGTAAAGCATATGCAAATCTCCAAGGATGTTGACTCATACCTCCAAACCATTACCCAAAATTTTTGTACCAGTTTAAACTCACGTATGTATGTGTGTATGAAGGGATCTGTTTCCTAGCCCCTCGCAGACACTAATTACTTACTTAAACATAAATGTGGTGTGCTGTGTTGGTGCCAGAAAAGAATCTGATGCCCCATGGCTTTGTTCTTTCGAAAAGTGGCCTATTTAGGTAACAGTGCTGCATCTGCTCTCAGGCTGAGTTAATTTTCTGCAGCAACTGAAAGAGTTCTCAGACAACCCTCCATGGGCATCTTTTCCTTTATCTGAATTTGCCCATGGATGTGCATTTCTTTACTGGATAGCTAATGCATACTGGATGCTTACAATGCACTTTATACATATTTAATTTAATGTTTCAGTTACTTCATAGCATAGCTACTGTTATCCCCAATTTCTAAATGGGAAAACTGAGGTTAAATAAATGATAAGTTGCATGTTCTACAACTAGTAAGTGATTAAGCTGAAATTTGAACAAAGCTGGTCCAACCCAGAACATCTACTCTTCAGCATTATGTAATGTGACCACAGAAAAGGGTGCTGATGAGTAGAATTTTACATTTCCGATGTGTGTATCTGTGTAAATAAAAAATACATGAGTTTATTTGACTAGTCAAGGACATATTCCATGCCCTTACTATCCAGACAAAAACAATAACCCAAATAATAGACTTGCCAGTTGGACTGAGATTAGGGAATATTCAGTGAGGACTTAATAAAATGAAGTGAGCTTGAACGCAGTCTTAAGCAATGACTGTGCCTACCAGGTGGATATGATGTGATCCAGAAATTGACAAAGGCCTTCCACGTGACGGAGCCGTTGGGCAGAAGCACAGAGGTGTGAAGCCGCATGATGTATGCACCGTAACCGCCTGGGGCGGGACACTGGCTTTGTGAGGAGTAGCTCTCCAGCTGTTCACATCACTTTTCTTCTGGTTGGAAAACATACC
The DNA here is from genome assembly GCF_008692635.1 of Crocuta crocuta. Lineage (NCBI taxonomy): Eukaryota > Metazoa > Chordata > Mammalia > Carnivora > Hyaenidae > Crocuta > Crocuta crocuta. Next base: position 4,918,335 of record NW_027527932.1, read on the forward strand.
TTCTGCTTCCTGTGCCGGGATTTTAAAGTGTGGGACAGAGGTTTCCTCCAACATGTGTTACTTTCTGTATCAAAATTTCCTAGGGAGAGGTAGACGTCTAGTGTCTGTTAAATGAATGAATGAAAGAAGGGTTGCATCTCAGTATAGGGGCTGCCAGATTAAGTAAGGAAAAAAGAAAATGGGCAGTTAAGAAGGCTCTCCTTGTTTTGGTTTAGCAAGAGCTAAAGGGACATTGCAACTTTCTTTAAATGTTCTTGGGGTTCCTTATGATAAAAATGTCTTCTAAATGTGCTGACATTTTATTCAGTCATTTAGAGTGTTCATTAGAAGTAGTATCGTGAATAATATAAATTTATTACAAAGTCCACTCTTGCAGTTAAATGCTGCCTGTCTGGAATTCAAAATAAAAATATTAATAAGACATTTTTTTCTATGGCAACCATATTTTTTATATGCCTGGAGCTCAGGCTGAACTGATATGTGTTGAATTTATTGAAACATAAAACCTACAGTAACCAGTATTCATTTTGAACTTCTGAATTGTGAAATGTGAATGGTAGGGAAACACTCTCAATTTCATGCATTTAAGCCTACGGATAGACCAAATATACCAAAGTGAAGCAAATGATATCCTATATTTGCTCTAACTCCAGTGTGTGTCCAGTTTGTTGCTATAGTAATTGATTTTAATTTTATCATACTAAAAACTAGCAGACTTTACAAAAATATTCCAATTACCTGGGGGTGCCTGGATGGCTCAGTCAGGTAAGCATCCATCTCTTGATTTCAGCTGAGTTCATGATCTTTAATTGGTGTAGTGGAGTATTCACATTTAAAGGATTTCTTAAGGGGCACCTTGGTGGCTCAGTTGATTGAGCAGCTGAGTGTCCAGCTTTGGCTCATTTGGCTCAGGTAATGATCTCACGGTTTGTGGGTTTAAGCCCCACCTCGGGATCTGTGCTGACGGCTCAGAGCCTGGAGCCTGCTTCTGATTCTCTCTCTCTCTCTCTCTCTCTCTCTCTCTCTCTCTCTCTCTGTCTCTCTGCCCTCCACTGCTCACACTCTATCTCTCTCTCAAAAATAAATAATGAACATTAAAAAATAAATCCACTAATTTAATTAAGCAAAGGGTTTTTTAAGTAATTTAATACTTATCATGTTTGTAGCAATCTGATTAGTGTATATGTCCTTTGCTTCTCTTTTGTTCTTCCTTACCTTCTCTGATTTTAACTGAGCATTTTACATGATTGATTTTATCTCCTCTCAGCACCTCAGTCATATTTCTGTTAAAATGTTTAGTGGTTTCTCTAGAATTTGCAATCTATGTTTACACTAATCTTAATGCATCACAAACAATACGAGGCCACTTTACGTACAGTTCAGGTAATTTACAAGAGAGTGTTCCCTATTCCATCACCGTGTCCTTTATTACAGAGCTGTCTTTTGTGTCATTTAGCTTGTTGTGATAATCAGGCAATACTCTGTTGCTGGTATCACTGTAAACAAACATCTTTTAGATGAATTGAGGATTAGAAAAATAAAAGATTTTATTTTACCTCATTTATTCCTTCTCTGATGCTCTTCCTTTGTTATAAAATGAGTTTCTAACCTACATCATTTTTCTTCTTCTTGGATATCTTCTTTTTTTTTCACTTCTTGTAAAACAGGTCTATTGGTTATCTCATTAGGAAGCTCCAGAGAGGTTTTAAGTTTAAAAAGCATAATATCTTTCCATGTTCATCTGGTCAAAAGTCACCCAGCTGGCAATGAATATACTTGGATATATATCCAGGTCCCGCTCTTTTCCAAAATGTATTCTCTTCCATGAGAAAGGCTTACTTATGTGCACCATACAATTTAAAAACCTAGTAATAACAGAGGTGGTGCATTTTGGAAGACTATTAGGACAATCACCATGCAGCTCCAACTTCTCTGTTAATATTATTTTGACTGCATTCAGCCCTCTTCCTCAATTCAGAGAAGGAGCAAACTTTGCAGGGTTTGAGCATAAAATAAAAAGTCCAAAACACAAACACCAGTGCATGGCTAACAAACACATTTCCCTCAAAGGTCTTTTTATGCAGCATTCATCCTTAGGGAAAGAATATTCCAGACTGTGTCTCCCTCACATTCTGCCTGCCATGTCAAACTTGGCAGTCTCCGTACGGTTTCAGTGTAACTCAGAGACATTTACACTTGCTCTGTTCCACATGGATTCAAGTGTTGAATGCTCTGAACGTTTTCAGACAGATGTTATCAGACTTTTTCTTGACACAGTTTCCTAAGTATATTTGCATAGAACAACCATTGCCACTGAAAATGAGGTGCAATCAACAAAAAAAAAAGAAGTTATGTTTGTTGTTGGGATCTGGCAATATACCTGTACTGAGGAAGGGTTTTCCCTTTCCTGAAAATACTTCTGTTCCAACACCATTTTTGCATTTAATCTGTGTGTGTGTGTGTGTGTGTGTGTGTGTGTGTGTCTTGACATGGGCGACATAGGTTTGAACTGTGCAGATCCACTTATAAGTGGATTTTTTCAGTAAATACAGTACAGTACTGTAAATGTATTTTCTTATGATTTTCTTAAGAACATTTTATTTTCTCTGGCTTATTTTCTTGTAAGAATACAGCATGTAATACGCATAACACACAAAATATGTGTTCATCAACTGTTTATGTTATTGGTAAGGTTTCCTATCAACAGTAGGCTGTTAGTAGTTAAGTTTGGGGCAGTCAAAAGTTATACGTGGATTTTTGACTGCATTGTTTAAGGGTCAGTGTATATGTATTTCAGTTTATCAGATTAAATATATACACACATACATTTTCCCCTCTGTTACCATTCCCAGTTTTTCTCTAAATGGCATATTATCTCTTTATTCCTAACAAGGGAAGTGAGGTTAAGCTTCTACTTTTTTTTAGTATTTAATAAGTCACAAGAGGATATAACTCTCACTATAATAATAAAAAAATTTGGGGTTTTAGAAAGTCATTTTTTAAAATCATTAAAATCTGAAGATGCAAAGAATTTTAAAAGAACTAAACTTAAAAAAAAAGGAATAGTTCCTATAAACAGAGAAACTACTGGTTACTTTTATGCTTTGGGTAGAGTGGACAGAGGATAAAGTTTTCTACAGACAAGGGACAATCCATAGGTAAGAAGAAACCACCCAAATTTCCAAAGGAGTGTGCAGGATGGCAAGATAGATTTGATTTCAAAAATCCCCAGAAGAGATAATCCATAGATCAGAAGAAACCACCCAGATTTCTAAAGGAGCATGTGAGATGGCAAGATAGATTCTATTTAAAAAATCCCCAGAAGCAAAATGCATCTTCAGCTATCAACCATTCACTCCCATAAGGGCTCCAAATATATGGAAACCTACTTGATGCTGAAGCCAAAACAAGAAATCAGGTAACAGTCTCCTCAGATGCCTAATGCTGGCCTCTGGTGAGTTGGGGAACTCACCAGCAGCCCAAAGCATTCAAAGATATTGAGACTTCACAGTCCTTAGACCCCAAGTCCTTCTGAAAAGTAGAGTCTTGATCTTACCCTCAAAACATTTGAAGCCAGGAGTGGATTAAATGAACGAAAGTCCCAACCCATATCAGATCCAGTCTGACATGAACTTAGATCAGTTCTTGCAGAGGAAGGGGTATTCTCTGTTCTGAAATTAAATATCATTGATTTTCCTGCCTGCTGTATTTTGTTAATGCAGAATTTTCAACATGCAATAAGACATTACATCACATGCGGAACAAAATAAAACACAAATTCAGAAAACTGTGACAAAAAATGAAAGAAAAAAATTGTTACAAAGGATAGAGCCATGCAGAATGAAGGATTTGTTTTAACAGAAAAGAACATTAAAAATGACTAAAGTATATTAAAGGACTTAAGAAAAATATTGTACTAACAGTATAAAATTAGTGGGACTTTCAGCAGAGAACTTATAGGAGAGAAAAAGACAGTATTTGAAATAAAAAATTTATTCAGTGGCTTAAAAGAATGAAAACACACCCACACACCCACACACTCATACAATCAGTACACTTGATGACAAATTATCCCAAGAAGTTATAAAAACAGAAACAAAAAACAAAGAAACAAAAAATTTAATGACTACAAAAAATTAAAAAATATATAGCAGAACAATAGAGATTTGTGATACAATATCATATGATCTATCACACTTGAGATTTAAGGCCCAAAGGAAGAAGATTTAGAAAAGAGGGCAGAATTATCTAAAAATATAGTGGCCAAAAATCTTACAATTATAAGGATGTTAATATACATATCAAAAAGCTCAGCAAATCTAAGCAAAATAAATGAAAATTGTGTCTTAACAAACCAGAGTCAAACTGTTGAAAGCCAAGGCTAATGAGAAACTTTTAAAGAATTCACAGAAGCAGAATTTCTGAATATCAGAATGAGGAACTTGAAAATTCTCTCCCCACAAGGCAATAATTAAATTGGAAAGTAATTAAAACAAAAAAAATACAGTCAAGTAGCTCAACAGCAGATATGAGCCAGCAGAAGGAAAAATAAACACTAAACTTGAAGACAGATAACTAGAGACTATCCACTCTGAAGAATAGGAAGAAAAAAATCACAAAATAAACAGAGCTTAGAGACCAGTTGGAAACCAGTAAGCATGCTAGTGGGACACAATTTGTGTCCCAGGAAGAGAAGAAAGAGAACAGGGCAGAAGAACTGTCTAAGGAATAATAGCTGAAAAATCCTTCAGTTTGAAGAAAAAAACATTAAACATACAAGAAGTACAATATCTTATACCATACTCAAAAATGAACTCAAAATGGATTAAAGTCTTGAACCTAAGTCCTTTAACCAAAAACTCTTAGAGGAAAACATAAGTGGTAAGTTCCTTGACATAAGTCTTGGTGATGATTTTTTTAATCTGATATCAAAAGTAAGGGCAATAAAAGCAAAATTAAACAACTGGGGCTACATCAGACCAAAAAAATTCTTCACAGAAAAGGAAACCATCAACAAAATGAGATGTCAACCTACTGAATGAGAGAATATTTTTGCAATTCATAAAGGGCTCAAATCCAAAATAAAGAACTCCTACAACTCAATAGCATAAAAACTTCAAACATTTTAACTAAAAATGGGCAGAATATGTGAACACTTTTCTAAGTAAGATCTGTAAGTGCCAACAGATACATGAAAAGATGCTCAACATTAATCATCACCAGGGAAATGCGAATCAAAACCACAGTGAGGTATCACCTCACATCTGTTAGAATGATCATCATCAAAAAGACTAGAAATATCAAGTGTTGGTGAAGATGTGGAGAAAAGGGAACTCTCGTGTGCTGTTGGTAGGAATGTAAATTGGTGCAGCCACTATGGAAAACAGTACAGAGTTTCTCAAAAAGTTAAAAATAGAAATACCAAATGATCCAGCAGTTACACTTCTGGGTATTTATTTATCAGACAAAAACAAAAACACTAATTTGAAAAGCTATATTCACCTCCTCTCTTCCATGTGGAATATTTTAAAAAATGTATATACAAATATAAATATGAATAACTAAGCATATACAGAGAATAGATTGGTGGTTGCCAGAGTGAAGGAATGGGGGTGGGAGAAATAGGTGAACTGTTTTTTTTGTTTTGTTTTGTTTAAATAAATTGAATGCAGAAGAATGAAACTAGATCATTTTCTCACACCATGCACAAAAATAAACTCAAAATGGATAAAGGACCTGAACTTGAGNGATAAGTAAGTTTGTGATTTTGATTGTGATAGTGTAATGGGTGTATACCTATCTCCAAAGGTATCAAGTTGTATACATTAAATATGTTCAGTGTTTTGTATGTAAAGAAAACAAATGAGCAAACAGAAGTAAATTTTATTCCTATATACTAACTTTTAAAAATAAGATTTTACTTAAGATTTTTTACAGCCACTTTGGAAGATGCTTTAGCAATTTTTGAAAAAAAAATTCAACATATAACTTACTATATAATCCACAAACATATTTCTAATTATTTACCCAAATGAATTGAAAATTTCAGTTCACACAAAAGCCTGTACCCCAGTATTTATATAACACCTTTATTTGTAGTCAGTAAAAAATGGAAACAACCAGTGTCCTTCAACAGATGAATGGATAAACAAACAGCAATAGAAAAGGTAAACTGTTGATGTATGTAACAATATTTATTAATCTCAAATGCCTTTTGCTGAGTGAAAAAAGTCAGACCCAAAGGCTACATGTTATATGATTCCTTTTATATGACATTCTGGAAAAGACAAGATTATGGATATAGGAAACAGAATTGTGGAGAGGAAGTTGTTGACTAAGAGAGGCTAAAGAGCATGGGAAAGAAAATAACCTACTTAACTTTGGAAAATAGTATTTTGACAGGGTTCTATGAGACTAAAGTTAAAAAGAAAACCTGTACAGAAACACTGTATTTTAGTTAGTATATCTGTTTCTTGCAAGGCTCTGTTAGTTTTAGAAGCTTTATGTGTTTGCCTACAAGAAGCAAATAAGTGAATATATAAAGCAGATAATAAGAGCCAGATTTCTTACTACCAGAGTAGTCAGAAATAAGGAAAGAAAAGAATCTAGAAGGTTTAGATTTTAAAAGATTTAAATCAGAGGTATCAATATTAACTCATGACCATACACACACGTATATACATACAAATACATACACATGCACATATATATGTATGCATATGTATGTGAGTGTCTATATGTGTACATATACATATATACATACATATGTGTATATGTGCACATGAAAATTGCTGTATTTGCATGTATTTCCTTGATTTTTTCACTGAGAGGACCTATGAGCAATCCCTGTTGAATGAATATATTATTGTCTAATCTCGGTTTCTAAATGCAATTTTCTAGTAAAAGGAACCTGGACTCTTTGGAGACCTGGTTGATACCAGGACTGGGGCAAGGAAAATACAAGATAGGCCTGGAACATCTTGTGATGCCAAAAAGTAAAGAAGTACTTGAAGCACAAGAACAGGTCAAGAGTACATAGAAGCCAACTAGAAGGGCCCGACATTGGCCAAAGTTTGAACAACTGGTCAACAAAATAAGTAATGATAGTAATGGCTTATAACCCATAGAATCAAATAAATATCCCTAAGTCCAAAGATGAATGTGGATAGATGGATGGAGGGATGGATGGATGGAAGAATAAATAACAGAGAAGGGACAGTTATTCTTTCCTAAAGAATTATAATTTATAGACTTAGAAGAAATGAGCAAAATACAAAATTATAAAAAACAACGAGGGAAACACTACAGTAATAATTTTTATAGGCAAGATCCACAAATGCTGAAATCCATGGGTAAAGTTTTTATAGAGAAATAGGATATTAGCATTATCTCCAAGATATTTATTAGTTATAAAGGGAAAAACAGTCATTTCATAGTGGAGAAACCCAGCAGACACCTCTTTGTTCAAGTGGTTAATGGTAGACAACTAGTAATAAGTCCACCAACATCGTGTCCCAGACAGGGCGGACATCATTTATGTGGTTTTCTTGCCAAAATATAAAACCCTCAGTCTAATTATGAGAAAACCTCAGACAAATCTAAACTTGATAGAAGTCTAAAATTATTTGAAAATATAAAAGATCTTTTGGCCCTAACACAAAAAGTTATATAATAAATGAAAAGATAATAAAATGAAGAAAGCAATTTCCATGATAGAATTTATAATAAAATTACCATTTACATATATATATATACACATATATATGTATGTGTGTATATGTATGTATATAGCTATGGTACATCCAAATAATGGAATATTATTCAGCACTAAAAAAAAAAAAAGAGCTATCAAACCATGAAAAGACACGAAGGAAACTTACATGTGAATTACTAAGGGAAAGATGCCGATCTGGAAAAACTACACATTGTATAATTCCAACTATATCACATTGTGGAAAGGAAAACTGTGGAAACAGTAAAAAAAAAATAATAATAATTGTTGGTTGTCAGGCTGGGAGGAAGGGAGTGTGGAACAGGCAGATCATAGTGGATATTTTAGGTAATGAAACTACTCTGTATGACACTACTTTAATGGATAAATATCAGTATACGTTTGTCCAGATCCATAGAATGTACAACAGCAAACGTGAACCCTAAATGTAGAATATGGATTTTGGGTGATAACGGTGTGTCAGTGCAGGTTCATCAGTTGCAACAAGTATATCACTCTGGTGGCGGATATTGATGCTGGGAGAGCCTATGGATATATGTGAAGTCTCTACTTCCTGCTCAGTTTTGTGAACCTAAAACTCCTCTAAAATATAAGATCTGTTACTAAAAGAAAAACAAATATATATATATATACACACACACACACATATATATATATATCCATGTGCCTGTAGGCATTTCTTTACAGAGTATACATATATATCATGTTTATATTAGTATATGCATATAAAAATGAAGTAACACTTATATTTCTGGTTGAGAGAGAGGGGTAGATAAAGGGATTGTACACTTTCTACTTTATGTATTTCCTATTTCTGTCATATTTCAGTTTCCATAATGAGGATATATTCCCTTTGAACAAAACAATAAAAGCATTCAAATTTTTTAAGAAAAGATTGTTTGAAAAATAGGTGCATGAAAGCCAAGTTTAGAAATTAAATTTACTTTATCCATCATCCATTAAATACATGATTGATCTCCTGAACCAATGCCCCAGACTACTTGCTGTATTCCAATTTATAACTGTATTTGACTGGAAACATGAACAAATAAGGAAGGCATAAAATATTTAAAGCCCATGGAGCACTTAAGACCGTCAAAATGATCTATTTTGCACATACAGTCTTATGCTATGGCTTTTAGGTCAGAATGGCCCATTTATGTTAGCTGTAGCTTACAGTGCTGCTTTCTTATATACATTTAGTTATATCATAAGAGTAACAATAAACCTTGATACATATTAAAGTTCCCTTTACTTTCCATCCTTCAGGTCATGTGCAAATGATTTGTAGTGGTAGATTATGTTCTCTGCAGGAGTAATTTTTAAGTATTAAGAACACCTAGAAAATACATTTATAGTTTAAGGAAAAAAAATTACTTCACATTACCCCCCACCTCTAAGCCCATTTAATTCTTGCTGATGTTGTGTCTTGCTGTGCTGTCAGAATGAACTAAACTTGTGTTTATCCAAATGTCTAATGAGCCATAATAAGACTATTCATTTTCTGAGTGGGCCAGGGGTACAGTTCTCATCACTGTCACTGCAGGCCTTCCCTGCTGGGACTGCCACAGTCAGTAATGCAGTCACAGGACTTAGACTGAGTGCATCTGAAAAAGGAAATGTATGGGTATCAGAGTCTCTTAAAACAGAATCTCTAGGACATAAAAATACCATAATTTTAATTGCAGTGTTTATTGCATTTGGATTTCTGGTGAGTATTATGCCTATGTGTTATTTGCATGTGGTAATTATAACCTGCTTTGGGCATCTATGGTTTTAGTCCTTTACTCAGTTATCTCTCTCCCTCCTTTCTCCAATATGATTTGGCAGCTCTTAAAGAACATTACAATCTTTCAAATCAAAAACTAAAGCTTTGAAATATTAGAATAACATAGTACTGTGTACTCTAAAAATTTCATTTAATCTGTGAAGTCACTTTCTCAGTGAGTCAAATTATTCAAAGTAATATAGTATTGAGGTCCTCAGTTTAAAGAAAGTTCTTCTGTTTGTTTTTGAGCCAGTGATGGTATTGGTGGTCATTGAAAGCTTTAGACCATTCTCCCTACTTATGAAAGAGTGGTATATGGATTGGGAGGGGCATAAGGAGAATGATGTGATAAAGGTAAGTTGCCTGGATAACTTCATTAAGTCACCAGAAAGTGTGATTTTATTTAGGGACAAACTTAATCTGCATCCCACAGCACCATACTCCTTCCCATTACTATGACCTACTTTACAAATGTCTACTGACTCAGATTTAAAGCACTTTTTGTTTTGGGAACTGCTTAAGGATTTGAGTACCTTCTTGAAGTACCTACATTCCAAACCAGAAGTATTTGAAGTTAAGGATGAGAATTTATGCATATTTTTACTTTCATTTTTGGGTTTTACTTCCTCTGTCTTAAAGACTAGCAAAATGTTTTTTTTTTTTTTGAAAAAGGCCAGAAAGAGTAAATACTTAAATACTTTAGGTTTTGTAGCACTATATAGTTTTTGTCTCCACCACTCATATCTGCCGTTTGTAGCACAAAAGCAGCCATTGACAATACCTAAACAGATGGTTATGGTTATATTCCAACAAAGCTTTATTGACAGTAACTGGAAGTGGGCTGGATTTAGCCCATAGATTATGAGTTTGTATATTAATCCATTCCTGCTAAAGTACAGCTAAATCAAAATTGTGCCATTCAGAGCAAAAGTTATATTTTTATGGACACTCATGGAAAAAAATGAAAACTGAAGAAATCTATTGACAGACTACACACACAAACACACACACACACGTATATACACACACACACATTTTAAAGTCTTTGAAGTCATATAAAATTCAAACTGACTGATAATATTACTAGAACAATTAAGGTATTCATAAGTTTGACATTAGAAGTGCACACGTTAGAAATGATCTGGTCTGACATATGCATATTACATATAAGTAATTAGGGCTCAGAGAGATGGTGTGACCTGCCCAGAGCTACTAGATGCCAAGCTAAAATTTAAGAATTCTGTCCTCTGCTCCTGGTTCTCTTTATATACCATCATATTACCATTTAAATATTAAACTAATAGCTTTAACATATTACGATATACTTTCTGGTCTATAGGAAAATGTAAATTATATTGGAAAGTGTGCACAAATGAACTAACAAAGCCCTTTTGTGACCTAAGTAATTCTGGCACTTTCCCTTTCACACATCTTTTCTCCAAGGACATGAAAAATACAACTCTTTGAAGATTAAATATAATTATTGAAGAGAACTGTCATTGAAGGTTAAGTATAATGCTTAAGGAGTACAAATGACAATCCCAGTGCAAGCAAAGAATCTTGCCTTTTAGGTAATGATTGTGTCCAAAGGCAAAGATAACTATGAAGAAAATTTAATCCTGTTGAATAAAGTAAAACCAACTTCATGACTATAGATAGATAGATATTATGACATATATATACATGTGTATGTGTGTGTACATAATATATTATGTACACACACATACACATGTATATATATGTCATAGTACATATATATATCATAGTAATGTGTGATTATAAAATAAGGAAAGGCCTGCTAAGGTGATACAGGAGTTAGCAACAGTATTGGCTACATTCAGTTTGATCTTGAAACATAGGAGTCTAATTTCAGCAGCTGCTGGAATGAGAGGAGAGCGAAGGCTAACACTTGTCAGTTTAGATGAAAACCTCTCCAATGTGTGTGGAGTGTGCACCATTGGCCCTGCCCACGTAGGCACCCTGGACTGCAGAAGAGGAGTTCTATTTTTTCTCTTATTTTCTGCCTCTGTCAGTGAACTCCATGAATTCTAAAGGGGAAATCAGTGTTCCAGATACAGCAAATGCTTACTAAGTGTTCCTTGATTTTTATATAAAATTTCCTGGGGGACTAGACCTAAGATAAAATGCTTAGCCCGTTTCTTTGCAATTACTAATATTATGGCCACAACAAGCTTCCCCGTCTTCAAGCTCTTCCTACAATGTGCCATTAACATTTTTCTCACTAAGAGAGGGGTCCTAGGTTCCCTTCCCTAGGATCTGAGTGGGCCTCTGACTATGGCAGAAATGACACCAGTAACTCCCAGGCTAGGTCATAAAACAAGAAAAAACAAGAAAAAATACAACTCTCCCCTCCTCCTATCCAGTGTCTACATTACAAAAGTCAAATCTCTGTCTCACCAGGCTGGTGGGGCCCTTTTCCTCCCGTTTTCCGTCTTCCTATACTGGGGTCTACGCAGCACTACCAGGCAGAGAGCAGAGTCAAGGCAGTCCTACCTCCTGTTTCCTTCTGTGCGAATCACAGTTCTGTGCTGCCTGCTGTCCAGTGCTGACAATAGCTGCTTCATGTATTAAGCAGAGTTTGATAGTTGTTCAGGGCAGGAAGGTAGGTCTGGCCCCAGTTCCTCTGTCACCCAAAATGGAGGCTTGCTTCTCTATCATATATGCACAAGATATGTTTATGTTGTATGCTGGTTAAAAAGCAGAGCTCGGTGCGTTGTTGGTGAACTTAGTAAGCTGTGTACTTAAGTTTGCATTTTTCTAGGAACTGACCAATCTCTACCTCTAATTAATATACCATCACTTAATCTAATTAATATACCATTGCTTATCTCTGTCAGGATTTCATGCATATCAGGCTGAACTGGAAAAAACAAACAAACAAACACTTCTGCAGCTCAGTTCCTTCTCACTATTGAGTGTAAAAGAGAAGAAAAATGAGTTCGAACTGACTCCCTCAGTTAGATGATTTCAGGCCAGGCCGGGTTTTTCCCTTCCAGGCATTATCTCATTGATTCAACAAATATGTATTACTTGCCATGCACCAGGGATTTGGCAGCGAAAATCAGCTTACATTCTTTTAGAGGCACCCAGACTTTAAATAAATATGTGTTTGATTAAATATGTAAGCTGTAAGGCGACCGTAAGTACTATGGAGGCAATCACTAAGAGACTAGATTCTAAGGTTGACCATTCCAAAAAACCAGGAAGCAGAAGTTGCCAGGGCTTTTGGTCCATTTTCTTTTTTGGTCCAAGCAGTCACAGGCCTGACCAGATTCAAGAGGAAAGAGGAATAGATTCTACCTCTCGCAGGGGAGTGGCCAGCCCACAGGCAGAAGAGCAGATGGATTCGCCACCATGGGAACACATTTGACCACAGTTTACATGCCTGGATCTGCAAATCAACTCTTGCCACATGGTAGTAGATATAATTGTGAATTATCTATCATAAGATTATCAAACAGTGAAAACAAAATTTGAAGAACTATCAGACTGTCATCATATTTGGAATACATGAGGATGTTTTAACATACCGATTTCATCATGTAAAGAGAATTTTTGGCTTTTAAAACATCTCAAATTATATTGTACCCATTTGGAAGATATTTAAGCAGATAAAATGCAGTAGATTCAGAGTTAAATGAGCCACTACTACTCTGCAGCTTTTATTTTTTTAAATAAGTTTTTATTTATTTATTTTGAGACAGAGACAGCGCAGGTGGTGAGGGGCCGAGAGAGAGAGAGAATGAGAGAGAGAGAGAGAGAGAGAGAGAGAGAGAGAATCCCAAGCAGGCCCTGCACTGCCAGTGCAGAGGCTGACGTGGGGGCTCAGACTCACAAACGGGGAGATTGTGACCTGAACCAAAATCAAGAGTCTGATGCTTAACTGACAGCCCACAGGTGCCCCCAGTGTTAATTTTTGATAATATTTTAGTTGAAGTCAATAGCATTAATATTCCAAGTTTATAATGATTTACTAAATTGCCACTATCCTTTTGTTAAATGATCATATTTATTTCATAATTCTCTGTCACAATATATAATTACAATAATTTAAACTCTCTATAAAGATGTAATTTAATAAATTATCCTGGCTATTTAAATGCATACTAATCAGCAGCAGATTACTTAAGTAAAACAAGAAAATTAATGCAAGGAATAGAAAATAAACAAACTTCTGGAGAAGGATAATTTCAGGGACTAATTACATCTCCAACAATAAATCTTAAGTGCATACTAATGTAAAGACCTATTTATTTGTATTCAGATTTTAGAGGTGGCCAGAATTGGTCCAATATGCAATTTTAATCCTATCATATTAATATTTGTTTTCTTATTCAATTGTTTATTCATTAATCCATTCATTCTTTCATACACTTGATGATTATTTAGTCTTGGTCATAATCCTGTTATGAGTAGTGTATTAAGATTCTCTGGAGAAACAGAAAAAATAAATTTATAGTATATATTATAAATATTGTTATGTAATATCATATATATTATAATATATAGTCTGTCATATATAATATTGCATAATACCTTATAATGTATTATTATATAATTATTAATTATGTT
>NW_027527932.1:4932437-4954188 GCF_008692635.1 Crocuta crocuta
TATATGTGATGATATATATCACTATATGTGATACGTACATAATTATGTGTTACATAGTTATATATTATATATAAAATATATAAATTAATTAAAATGAATTGGCTCATGCAGTTATGGAAAATGAGAAATCCATATTCAGGAGATCCAGTGGTGTGAGCTTCAGTCCTAGTTCAAGTCCAAAGGCAAGAGGAAGTCCGTGTCCCAGCTGAAAGAGAGAAAGAAGCCTTCCTTACTCATCCTTTTAGCCTATCCAGGCCACCTATGGATTGGATGACGTCCACTCACATTAGGGAGCAATCTGTTTCACTCAGTCCACAGAATCAAATGTTAATCTCAGCAGAAACACCCTCACAGGCACACCCAGAAATACTGTTTAGCCAAATTTCTGGGCCCTCTATGGCCCAGTCAACTTGACACTAAAATTAACCACTACAAGCAGTTATTAGTAGAAAAGTCAGAGATTAACTGAAATCCTTTCCTGATCTTGAGATGCTTATTGGCTAGTTTCCAAAGAAGTTATTTACCAAAATAACAATAATTCAAAGTGAAAAGTAATATGACCATTTTTAAAAGGTAAGTCAGGGATCCTGGGTGGCTCAGTTGGTTAAGTGTCCGAATCTTGGTTTCAGCTCAGGTCATGATCTCATGGTTTCATGAATTTGAGCCCTGCTTCAGGCTCTGTGCTTACAGTGTGGAGCGTGCTTGGGATTCTCTCTCTCTCAGTCTTTCTCTGCCCCTCCCCTGCTCATGCTGTCTCTGTCTCTGTCAAAAATAAATAAATAAAAATCTTAAAAATAAATAAAAGATAAGTCAGATCATGTCACTTCACTACTTAAAATTTAACTGTGGCTTTCCAGTAGATTTACGTTAAAATCTCAATTCCAAACCTTGGCATAGACAACCTTCCATAGCTTTCTGACTGCACCACCTTTCCTGTGTCCACTACAGCCAGGGCAAAAGTATTTATTCTAAAAAGGGCCAAACACCCTCTTCTTGGGGCCTTTGCCTGTGCTTTTTTCTTCCCTCTGCCTGAAGGGCTTGTTCTTGCTTCACTGTTCCCAAGCCCCACACTGGTCAGGGATTGAGGCAGTACATATGTGTGTGTGTGTGTGTGTGTGTGTGTGTGTGTGTGTGTGTGTGTACTGTGTATATACTGTGTGTGTATATATATATATATACACACACATCTATGTATCACAAATATACATCACAAAAAAATCACATTTTCATAGATATTGTATAATTGAAGCAGTTATGACCAAGAATTTCAAAGCAAATAAATCAGTCATGACAAAAATGTTTTGAAAGTGAAGCTCTATCCACTATAAATGCCTGTAATCATTTTAATATATGCTGAAATGCTACAAAGTTGCAACTCCTTGTTGAAACAATGTCTAAATTAAGTACATGATATAAAAATACAGTTTTTCTCTGTAATAAATTTGATCCAGATTCCAACAGGAAGCTAAAATCAGTCTTTAAATATTAATTACCTGTTTTCATTGCTTTAAGTTTACAACAGGTTGGCAGAAATGATTTGGAATGTTCAGATCTCTGTCAAAAGCTGCTGATCGTGGCTTGTACTTAGGTATTTATTTTCAGTATCTTTCTTGGCATCAGTAAAAGATAGTGAAGATTTTCAAATGTTGTGTTTCTCCCATTGAGATGTGTTTTTAAAAATCAAAACTAACCCAACATTTTCCTTTTTATACTTACATAATTGATTTATTCAAAATCACAAATACAGTTAGTATTTGACTAAAGTATTGATCTACTAGTACCTAGTTATGTGACTTCAGAAAATTCTTATATTTGTACATTATTATACACTGACATTTTTCTTACTGTTTGAGATAGCTTCTAATTATGAAACTAATTGAATAAATACAGAATAGAAATGAAGATCATTTAAAAAAAAAAAAAGGGTCATATCCTAATGGGAAGAGGTGAGGGAGTTGGCTCAGACTTAGGGAAAAAGAGGTTTTTGATTAAGACCTTGCTTTTCTTGTTTAAACAGAGGGGCTGATTTAGACGGCAAGTAGGTCCTCTCTCGTGTGCCAGACCTAACTGGTTGGAAGAGTCCACTGCACTGGGGTGCGATGGTCTTGAGGCCATCTGTGGGCTCATGTGGGCAGAATGCCCCGACCTCTGGGTGAGGTCTGCCCAAGTTGAGGTCCTAGGAAGTCACAGGAGGTATGCATGCCATGCATGGTCCATTTCTGGACAAGATTATGGTTGTCAGTAACTCTTTTAAGTATCCTCGCTGTTTCTGCATAACCTCTCCCTGTGCAGCAACAAACTCTTTGCAAATAAAGAAAAATGATCTGTTATGCATATTCATTGACATCATCGGTTTGAATTTTTTTGGCAAATGGATTCACCTCAGTTCCTTTGTGTGACGTCTTGGAAATTCGGAGCGTGGTTCCTGACCATTCAGCTGAGTGTCTGGTAGGCGAGAAGAGCCCTAATCATGTAATTATACAAATAACCTTGTAATTGCTGTTGTGAGGGGTTCTATCCAGGAAAGTGTGGTGCTCAGTGAGGCATGCCCAGCCTGTGCTGCAAGTCTGCCGATGGCTGCTGTGCCTCAGTCCCCACATCGGAGGACTTGCTTCCTTGTGTGTGTTTGTACAGAGTGTTTACTCATTAACAGATTCCAAACCCCCATTATCTCGTCACACCTCTGTCTGAAATCCTGTGCAGTCCTGTTTTATTGACGGCATACCTCCTGGCAGAAGCAGTCTGTATACATGCCTTATTCTCAACTCAGGTGAAGAGGAAGCAGGAGGTGTCTTTAACTGCACAGAAAATCAGAAATGAGCCAGAGATAAGATGCAAAGAAAATCAGAGCAGATCTGGCAAGAAACACGTGGCCGTTCCTGAAGATGTGCTGTGGAGTGGAACACTGATTCAGTTCAGGTGGAATTGGCTGACGTGGGTTTCAAATTTTGGGGGGACTCAGTTTTTTCACCTAGAATATATAGATTAAATAATAGATTAAATGAAATAATGCTTAAAGATTTAACGATCTTGGCACCATAACAAAAGTTAGGTTCCTCCTCAACCTTAGGATGAATAAAATTGGAGATGAGATGGACCCATAGAGAGATAATATGAAGCTCTGGCTCAGAATAGTTAATTTTAGCTAAATGTCAGCTTAGTCAGGCCACAATACCCAGGTCATACCCATGTTTCTGTAAAGGTATTTTTTAAGATGAGATTAGCATTTAAAGTAGTAGACTTTTGAGTATAGCAGATTACTCTCCATATTGTGGGTGGGCCTCATCCAATCAGTTGACTGCCTGAATAGAAAAAGATTGACTCCACTAGAAGAAGGAATTCTGCCTCCAGATGCCCTTTAGATTCAGGCTGCAACGTCAGCTCTTGCCTGGATCTCGGTCCTGCTGGTCTACACTGCAGATTTTAGACTTGCTAGGCTTTACAATTGCATGATCCAATTCCTTAAAAATAAGTCATCTTTGTCTTTTTCTGTGTTTCTGTGTGTGTGTGTGTCTGTCTGTCTGTCTGTCTGTCTGTCTGTGTCTCTCTCTCCCAGGATGGATATGCATGTAGATAAAAATCTCTTTGTTAGTTCTGTTTCTCTGGAGTACTCTAATACAGAAGGGATTCAAGAAAAACTTAAAGTGAATCACTTCTAAGACCAGGGTGGTGTGCACAACCACTAAGTGGTGTGAGTACTTGATAGATAATGGATCGGGAAGATAGCTCTCCTGTATTCAAAGATAATTGTTTGCAGGTGCGCTGGTATCGTCATTTGCTTCATTACACAGGTTTAGTGAAAGCCTGGCTGTACAGGCCCTCATGTCCTAAACCATTAATCCTCATTCACAGGGAGCTGCTGACTAGAAACCCTGTGTTAGCTTTTCCAGCACAGCACTGGAGAGTGATGGCCCTTGTTGGTATTTGCAATGTAAGTCTCTCTTAAGGTTAAAAAAAAATCCCAGAATAAATCTTCAGGCAATTCATTTTTGAAATTGAATAAGAACCATTTGGGCAGCACACTCCATCCGGTGATAAACCTGCTAACTGCTGCCCTCTAATTCTTCTGTTGTTCCAATTAAATACCTTGCAGCCATTCAGAAAAATGAATTGTGTTGCCACATCTTCCTGTGGCCACAGCCACTAATTAGTTCCGAGCAGGTCTGAATATCAGGGAATTACAGGGAGGACCTCAAATTACATCCTCAAGTGCAGCAGGTTGCTTCAATGTTTTTTGCTCAGCATTTACAATTTCCACGCCATTTAGATTTGGAGTTTATTGATAGAAAAGGGAAAACTTTATGTTCCACATTCCTGATGGTGGCATCGTCATCATTCTTTCAGCTGAAGCAAACAGCTTTACAGAATCTGAAGAGGGACTTGGTCAAGGAAGGTCTGTGCACAAAGCATGCTCTTAGTGTTACCGATGTCTTCCAAGGGGTCAAATCTGAAGAATGTACTGGAAAAGCTTTCTTATTTCCCTTTGACAGTAAAAGGAAGTTTATTATTTTTATATTTATACTGGCATTCCAGAGTTTCAACACTATTTGAACTTTGCAGGTAGATTTCTCTGATCATTTCCACCCCCTCCCCCCCAGCCTTCCTATGTATATACTACCAGACATTTAAATAGGACACTTCGGATTTTTTTCCAAATTATTTTCATCCTTTACAGCTGGACTCAATTTTTCTTTCTTTTCTGAGTCCTTTCTGGACTTGCCACTATTGTTTGTGTTCCCAGTGCCTTTGAAACCCTGTGCTATATAGCCTCTGTACTCATCACGTCTCAGTTTCAAACAAGCTGAGAGTTAATTCCGCAGTCAGCCTTATCAGCCTATTGAGAATAGAAATCGTATCTTCTTGTCTTCTCTTTGGAATATGCTGTTTTATTTTTCATAGATAAGTTAAACAATCCTATTGTTCTATAATCCATCTTTTCCTCTGGCGTCAGAAAAGCTTTTCTAAAAGGCAGTGTCTTTAAGCCCTATTTTCCCCCAAGTCCTTTAATAATATTTCCTTGGATTCTGCATCTGTCCATGGGTAGTTCAACTCAGTTGTCCCTAGAAACAAAAAGATGACAAATTGGGATTTAAAATGAAATCCTATTTCATATCTTTGTATTATTTAAATCTTTTCCGAGGCGCATTGGATTGTTGAGATACTAGCTCCAGGGTTCAGCCACCTTCTAGAGAAATGAGATGAGGGTGTCGTGGTCAGAGGGAGATTAGTGTCCGGAAGGGATGGAGAGCCAGCTATAGGGGGGGACAGAGAGAGTCAGCAGGAACCGTCTTGGTCGAGGAGGGTCTCCTGCAATAGATAGAAGGAGGGTAACGGGAAACAAGGGGCTCGGCCACATAAGCCCCTCGTCAGGGTACCACGCACGCCAGAATTCAAGCCATGGCCGCAAAGTCGTAGTGAATAATCTAAAAGAACGCTGCCTCCTACAAGGGGACTAATCTGTGATGTGCACCGACCCAAAAGCATCAAGGCCCCAGGAAACCACGGAGCCCACCCAGGCATACAGATATGAAGCCTGGTTGCCAGCTGAGCAGATGGGGTAAGTGCGTACGGGAGAGCGAGGTTGAAAATGGAGCACATGAAGCTTCATCGCGCTGGGTAGACGCGGGGAGGTAACGCCAGAGACGTCAGTCCCGCTGCTGCTTGCCCTCCCTCCCCCGCCCCCTCCCTGCGAACCCAGCGCTCCCTGTACCTTCAGGGCACTGCCTGTGTCCTCGGCAGCCTTCCTGCTGGCACTGACCCCCGAACGTCTGCCCGCCTGACTGCAGTTGGAGAAGCAGGACACCAGTACTGCTCCTCTCATCACTTCTCTTTTTACCTGGTTACTAGACTTGAGAAGTGCGGAAGTATTACGAGGCTGAGAGCAATCCCACAGAAACGTCACGGCGCTGAAGCCCCATTGCTGCCCTTCTCTCCGAGGCACGCAGTTCACCTTGTGTTTACGTGTGTGGTGCCCCCTAGAGTTGTACGATTGCCTGCATAAACTCAGGCTGATTTAAATAGAAAATGTCATGCTGGGGCGCCTGGGGGCTCAGTGGGTTAAGCGTCAGACTTCAGCTCAGGTCATGATCTCACGGTTCATGAGTTCGAGCCCCGCATTGGGCTGAGCTCACTGTGGTCAGCACGGAGTCTGCTTTGGATCCTCTGTCCCTACCTGTCTCTCTGCCCTTCCACTGCTCATGCTCTCTCAAAAATAAATAAAACAAAAAGAGAAAGACAGAAAGAGGGAAGGAAAATGTCATGCTACAGAGCAGTGTATCTTATTAAAGAGTTGCATCAAGGTGTGGTGGAGACTAATAGCTGTATGGTTTATGCAGTCAAGTCATGATTCTGCCTTGTGTCTTCCCGGGGAGCTTGGGCAGACTACTGTGCCTTAATTCACTCAACTCTTAACAGCACATGCTCACAAGGCTTAAATGAGATGGAAGTAAAAGAAAATAAGTAAAGTGCTCAGAAGTGTTCCTGGCAGGTGAAAAGCACTCCATAAACATTCGTTATCCTTAACAGTGTAGTTTATAGTTATAAAATTGCCAGTTAGACTTTCACTAGCACCAACCAAAAGCAATTCGCTGCTCTGTTCCTGGATCAAATGAAAGGCTTAAAGTTTTAGAACCAGTACAGTGATACGTATTTCATGTGACTCTTGGGCCACTGAGAAATAGATTTATGAAAACACAGGCAAATATCAAGAGAGTAACTTTTTCTTTCAGGTGGGATTTAAAACCGAGAAGTCTGCACATTTGAAGACTTATGCGGTAGAAGAAGTGAATGACTCCTGTGTTTTCACTGTTTCGACGTTGCTGTGAGTGTACACATTTGTATAGTAGGTGTGTGTGTCTCTAGCTGCTCTAAAAAATGCATGAAATGTGCCCTTCACCCATTTTTCTTTTCTTTTTGGTAATTTATATCTTACTTTCCTCTCTTTGTCCCTGTCTCCTTTCATTCTTTCATAAATAATATATAGCTCTTCTCTGCCATTCTAAAGGGGTCATGGGGACTTTAAACTGAATTGATACAGCTATAAAGGGAGAGACAAGGGAAGACAGTGTAACTTTAGGATGGACAGCCGCGTGGTTGGACTGCAGATGCCGAAGTAGCTTTGATCGGGGGTGAGGTAGGAAAGGTCTGAGAACAGTCAGAGCAAAGTCGTACAGGTCTCCCGGGCAAAGGTGGGGAGACATGTCCCTGCGTAAGGTTGGGTCCAGAAACAGCTAGTTAAAATGTTAAGAGCATCAATCTTGTGGGGAAATACACAGAAGCTGAGTCCTGTAAGAGCATAGACTCCTTGCCAGGGCTGGAATGAGGGCAGGGATGTGTGGAGAGCTACACACTCACCCACAACTGTGCACACATGTGTTCACACACGTGCACAAGCACACACCTATCTTTTTTTAAACTTAAAAAATTTTTTTTTCCTGTTGAGAAAGAGAGAGGAGAGACAGAATGTGAGTGAAGGGCAGAGAGAGAGGGAGACACAGCATCAGAAGCAGGCTTCAGGCTCTGAGCTGTCGGTCAGCACAGAGCCCGACGTGAGGCTCTGTTTGTGGAAGTCGTTTTTCGAACGGGGTTGGTGTGGCTTATCCACACTTAGGTTAATCTCTGTGTGACCGGTTGCGAGGAGTAGTGCTAGGCAGGACGTTCATCTGTGTCTGTTCTAACACAGACAGGTGACTTGGTTTACAGCTGAGCTCGGCAGAAATCCTGAGAATTTGAGACGGATGTGCACAAGCCCCGCCTCCTCAGTGTTTTCTTAGCTCTGGGTGGAGTTCTCTCCTGGCACTGGTTCTTCCCTTTTACCCTCTCCCTCGTCTGTGTTTTGAGCCTCTGGTTTTTGTGCTCTCAGTGCTTTAGTGTTTGGGGCTTAGAAGCAGCACTATGTGTGAATAAGGAGTTAGGCTTCACACGCAGCTCCACAGAAGGGCTTCTTGGAGCTGTGTCCTACGGGGCCCAGGGGTCACCCCAGAGAAGCAGAGAAGAACAGGGGGATTCAAGATGAATGAATGGAACAGAGGAGCTTGATGGAGAAACGCGGAGAAGAGCTGTGACAGCTGATAGAACTATATAGAGGAAGGAAATCACAAAACAAATTGAAGGTAGTCCATAAACCGGGGACTAAGAGAAACGGAATGTGAGAATAAGGGAAGGTGGATACTTTTCTAGTAAATCAGAAACTCAGCAACTACCAAGAAAAGGTATTAGCTTTGTTTGCCTAACATGAATCCAGTCTGGGGGCATGAACTAGCATTCATGAGTAAAAAAAACATTATTTTTTAAAATTTTAATGGAAAGGTCTAAAGAGGAAAACTATAAACTATTCCGGCACCCCAGCCCATGGAAGGGATATGAACACTGACAGGAAGAGGTAATTTAAAGAGAGAGTCTGTGTTTCATTGTAGTTTATGTGTAATATAAAATAGGACAAAAGATGGAGAATAATCTGGATTTTGTGAACATTAGACATTATTTGAGATTTTCCCCAGACCTATAAGAGATATTGCCACACAAGCATCCAGATTGGGGAAGGAATATCTCACAAAATATGTATACATTCTGCGTGCCTTTTGGGGGGAAAAACTATGCAAAAATGAAATTATGTTAGAGGTAGTAAGTGAAAAGGCAGTTTAAGACCAGTAATAAATGACAATAATGGGTGGGGGGAAGACCACAGAATAGACTTTTCTCCAAGGAAGATATAAAAATGGCCAACAAGCATATGAAAAGATTGTCAACATCATGAGTCTTCAGGAAATATAAATAAAAGCCACAATGAGACACTACTTCATACCCACCTGAAGAGCAGAATCCAGTATTCACATAATAGCAAATGTTGGCAAGGCTGTGGAGGAGTTTGAACCCTTGTCCATTGCTGGTGGAAAAAGAAAGTGGTGCACCCATTTAAGAAAATAGTTTGGCCATTTCTCAAAAGATGAAACACACAGTTATAATCTAATCAAACAATTCTACTAAGTCTATACACAAGAGCAATTAAAACCTGTTCACACAAAACCTTTTATAGAATCATTTCTAGCAGTGTTACTCATTTGATCCAAAATATGGAAACAACCCAAATTCCATCAACAACACTGGATAAAAACTGATATATCCATATAGTGGAATCATATTTGGCCATAAAAAAGACTGAAGAACTAATACTATGCTACAGATGAAACTTAAAAACATGCCAAGTGAAAAAAGCCAGTTACAAAACCTACATGCTATATTTTTCCATGCAAATCAAAGTCCAGATAGGAAAATACAGAGATGGAAAGCAGATAGTGGGTGCTGAAAGCTGAGAGGGGAAATGGGGAGTTAGGAGTGGGAGCTAAAGTGGGGCACCTGGGTGGCTTAGTCGGTTAAGCGTCTGACTTTTGCTTAGGTCATGATCTCGCGGTTCGTGGGTTCGAGCCCCGCGTCGGGCTCTGTGCTGACTGCCAGCTCAAAGCCTGGAGCCTGTTTCAGTCTGTGACTCCCTCTCTCTCTGACCCTCCCCTGCTCACGCTGTCTCTCTCTCTCTCTCCTAGAAATAAATAAAAATATTTAAATATATATATATAAATATATATATATAAAATAAATAAAAATATAAATAAATAAATTTTTTATAAATAAAAAAATATTTAAAAAAAAGGAGTGGGAGCTAAAGAGTATGGGGCATTTTTTGAGGGGATGAAAATGTTCTAAAGTTGACTGTCACACTGGCTGCATCTATATCTGAATGAACTAAAAACCATTGACTTGAACACGTTAAATGAGTAAATTGTATGATATATAAATAATATCTCAACCAAACTGAAAATAGAGAAGTAAATAAATAAAAGAAAAATTAGAGAATACATTAAGATGTTTGCAAAAATAGGCTAATAAAATTGTCATATTTCTTTTCAACCGAAAATCAAAGGTGTAGATATCTCAATGACAGTATTTGTTTATAGATTATCAGAACAGATGCCCTGAAAGGAAAATATAACACCTAAAAATATCCAGGCCAGAATGGTTGTACTAGATAACTTTTCCAAACATTTAAAAAAGAGTTAACACAATTTTTACAATCTTAAGTAAAGGGGTGGGGGGAAAACATTATCCAGTTCATTTATAAGACCAGCATTAACCTGATCTCAAACAAGACAAAGACAGTTAAAAAAAAAAAATTAACTAGACAGCAATATCTTTTATAAGACACAGAAATTGTCACCCAAATATCAGTAAGCTGAATCCAACAAGGTATAGAAAGAACTATACACCATGACCAATTGAGACTTATTCCAGGTAGGGCAGGCTAGTCCAACATTTGAGAATCAATCATATGAACAGGATAAAGGGGAAGAAACATGCAATCATATCACTTGACACAGAAGAAGCATTTAACAAAATTTAACCCATTCATGATTAAAAAAAACAAAAAACAAAATAAAACTCTCAGCAAACTAGAAATAGATTGGAATTTGTATATCTTGATGAAGCATGTATACCAGAAATCTACAACTAAGTTCATATGAATATTTCCCCCTGAGATACAGAAGATGTCTCAGTCAGCTCATGTTGCCATGACAAAATGCCATAGACTGGGTGGCTCAAACAACAGAAATTTGTTTTCTCATAGTTCTGGAGCTTGGAAGTCTGTGGTCAGAGTCCCAGCATAGCTGGATTCTAGCGAGAGCTCCCTTCTTGGTTTCACATGGCCGCCTTCTCATGTGTTCTTACATGTCTTAGTGCAGTGGTTTGAACTTCCAGTACTATATGGGGTACGAATCATGAGAGTGGAGGTCCTTCTCTTGTTCCGCGATGGACTGACTTCTGGACTTCCCCCAATTCATATGTTGAAACCCCTACCCTCAATGGGATTGTATCTGGAGATGGGGTCTAACCCCATGATAAAGAAATATTTATTTGAAATATATGCATATATGTGTATACACACACACACACATACACACATATTATTTATTTATTTATTTGAAAACTACTGGTATTCAGAATACATAAGAACCTTCCAAACTTGATAATAGAAAATCCCATGCAATCCAGTTATGAAATAGGCAAATGACACAAACGGATATTTCACTGAAGAAGACATACACCTATACTGAGACTAAGTAAGCATACTGAAAGTTTCTCAGTATAATTAGCCATAAGGAAAAAGCAAATTAAAACCACAGTGAAGTATCTCTGTACACCTATCAGAATGGCTAAAATAAAAGGTAGCGAACACTTAATGCTTACAAGGATGCAGATAAGCTGGATCAGTTATGCATTGCTGGTAGGGATGTAAAACAGTATAGCCACCTCAAAAATGCTTGGCCCTTTCTTATAAAATTAATATGTAATTGTCATAGGACCTAGAATATGCAATCTTGGGCACTTATTTCACAGGAATGAAGCGTAAAAAATGTCTATATGAAAACCTGTGCTATGTTCATAGCAGCTGATTGTTAATAGACCAAAACAGGAAAGAACCCTGATGTCCTTCAAAGGGTGTTTAACTATTGTGAAAGAAGCAATAATACATTGAAGCCAAGGAATTCTACCCTGCAGTAAAAAGGAGCTGCCCTCCCTGCATGTAAGGCATGGGAGAATTCTCTGGCTAGGAGGCCCTGTTTCTCTTGCACTGTGCTGGGCGTTCCCCGTTGAAAAGGAGTTGAAAACTCCTCTCTCGCCCTTTCTGTGTTCCAGCAGGGTGATATCATCTCTCATGTGGATTCCAGAGCTCTGATAAAGCGGTTTTCACCCATGAAGGGTTGTTAAATTGGTAACACGGTGGTGGTGGTGGGGAGGGTGGTGAATGAAGGTTGGGACCTCTTCTTCGACCTTCTGCTGTCTTGCTGACATTACTTCTCAGAAATGTTTTAAATAATTTATAGAAAATAAGGAAAACTAGGACATTAAAAACAGATCTTTTATGTTTAGCAAACTATTTCCCCCTTTGCTGTACCCCACTCCTTCCTTTAGAGATAGGGTTGCATGCAGCATCATTTCTCTTCAGCATAAAGATATTCTTTAAGCATTTCTTACATGGCAAGTCTGTGGGCTGCCAATTAGCTCAGCATTTGTCAATCTGAAAATGTCTGTACTTCACCTGCAAGTCTGAAGGATACTTTCATTAAATAAACGATTCCAGGAGGAGGGAAGTAAAGCCATCGCTAGTTCTGGGTTGGATCCTTTGTCTATGGAGTGTGTGCAGCCTAGGCTCCTCCTTATTGCTCTTTGTCATCACAAAGTGTGGTGACAAAAACCCTAAAGAGAGGTATTGGTGATGGCGGCAGTGAGAACTCAAGAATTCACTCCATGGTTAGGTTCTTGTCATTTGTTTTTATGCGGGAGAAATAAAGATTAGGTGTGTAAAAAAGGCTCAAATGTTTGAAGACTTTTCATATTGGTCATTATTCAGTGAAAGTGGGGAAGCAAAACTCAGAGGACAGACAAAATACTACCTTATATCGTAAAAGTTATCCTGCGTGGATTATTAGGATGTATAGGAAAGATAACAGATAGGGGTCGGGGAGATCGGTTTATACTTTAGCTCTTAGCTTTTAGCATAAACTCAGGGAGAAGAAACCAAAACATAAGCTAGTGCAGTGATCATTGAAGAGCAAGAGAGGAAATGAGTTCAAAATAATTTTGGAGGATGATCTGACAAGACACAGTAACTAATCAGTTTTTAAGTATATGAGGATGTTTCTAAGTTAAATGACCAGGTACTTGCAGTGCATTCATTAATTTATGAAATATAAGTGGCGGGGCAAGGTTGAGGGGTGGCATTAACTCCATATTCTAGGCTATTTAGCGAAAGCATGTGACTGCATTCGGGACACTCGCTAAGAAGAGATGTCAGAAATGGAGGTCAGATTAGATTTGAGGAATTTTGTTTTGTGTGTAACTGAAGCTATACTCAAGGAGCATGTCACACAAGTAGAGAACAGAATAGAAACTAGAAAGAAGAAAGAGCTGAGGACAAATTCCTAGGGACAACATTTAAAAGGCAAGATGAAGCAAATGAGGAGGCAGGTGGACAGTAGGCGAGAGTGAATGGTACAGTGGAGGTTATGGGAGGAGTTTCAGGAAATGGAGACAGTCAACAGGTTCCAGAGGAAAGCAGGCTCCTCTAAGTTGGCACCGTGCTCAGTGAGGCAGTAATGTGAGGAGGGCAACTCATTGTACTCCTGGCTCAAGGAGACAGTGTTTCTTAAACTACACTTAAAAAAACTTTTGCAGATACTTCCAAAACCATGGCGCCCAGACAGTGTATTACATATTAGGAACAGGGTAGCAAGGAAAGTTGAAATGTTGTTCAAGTGAAACTCAGGAGCAAGTTTCACCTCTTGCATTATTAACCAGAATGAGGCATTTAGATCACTTTCATTTGATTTTTGACGTGGAATCCTTGAGCTAAACCAATGAGAAGAAGCAACGTCCTTAGTATAGCTTGACAAACACACATAGAGAAACCGTCCTGTGCCACATGAATGGAAAGGTGAGGAAGACGTTAATCTCCCCAGTGGTGCTGCTGCTGTTCTGTTACGGCTTCACACTGTCTTACGCCTCAGCAAATGGTGACTGGCAACAAGTTCATCTCCCCATCCTTTCTCTGAGAAAAGCCTGTGAACTGGAAGAGGAAAAGAATGTGAGAGATCATTTAGAAATCTTTTTTTTAATGTTTTATTTATTTCTGAGAGAGAGAGAGAAAGAGACAGCATGAGCAGGGGAGGGTCAGAGAGAGAGGGAGACACAGAGTCTGAAACCGGCTCCAGGCTCTGAGCTGTCAGCACAGAACCCGATGCATAGGGCTCAATGCGGGGCTCAAACCCACGAACTGTGAGATCACGACCTGATCATGACCAAATTCGGGCGCTTAACCGACTGAGCCACCCAGGTACCCCTATGAGAGATCATTTAAACCAGGGTTGATAACAATTCCCAAACTTCCTTTGCTGCTGTTTACATCTCTGATGGTGAAATGTCATGGTCTTCTAGATGAGGCAAAATCCAATCATCTCATACAGGTCCGGACTGAAACTCAGGAGCACTAGTGTCTTTCATTTTCTCTTTCTTTGTATTGAACCATTAACCAGGATATCCCCATTCCGTAGCCCTGCCAGATAAGAAAATTCTCTGTTATTAATTATAATCAGAGCTTAACCATTTAAAATATCTTAAAAGGTAATAATTATCCTCATAACACGGAGGAGTCACCTGCATTGCAGACAAGCACTTGGCAGTGGGTGCTGTAATTAGGGAAGGGCTGTAGCATTTGATGAGCTTGAGCTTAGAGAGTGGGACTTCTGACACACACATCTCGTTTCCAGGGTGACATAGAGTGTGCTAAGGAATTGAAAGAGCCTGTGCTGCTTATTCTTTTTTTTTTTTAACAGCACAAATTCAGAACTGGGATGGGGGTGGAGTTCAGTCCAGGGGATGAAGGACAGCAGTGGGTCCCTTAGGGAAGGCGAGGTAGGAAGGTGCTTCATAAAGGGCCCCACATTGAGACAGCATACCTGATGTCCAGTGGTTCTCTTAGTTTCTTTAAGAAACAGTTCCATAAGGTAAATTGGTCTTTAAAAAAAACGAAAACAAAAACAAAAACAGATGATATGTACTTTTAGAGGTAAAACAGCATTTTTTGTTGTAATTAAAAATAATGTTGCAAATATGAAGAATCATGGTAAAATTTCCATGTGGCTTTGGTGGCTATGTCATGACTTTAATGTTCTCCTGCTGGACTCATTCACTTTTTCCCAGGAAGATGGGATGTCTGCATTTTCAAATGTGATGACAAACAGCTAGGTATACAACTCACTAATTCACAACAAGCCAGGGAGGTACGGCATGTCCTAAAGTTATTGGTGTGTGTCATTCTCAAACTTCTTCCCATGTGTCTTGTAAGCCAGTCACATTCTCTTGATAAAAGTTGCACTTACCGCATGCAGAGTTCACTTAATGTGTACACAGTTCTTTTCCGCCAGCCACAGACTACCCGTGGGACTAGAGTTGGGGAGTAAACCCGGAGAATGACAGTAGTAATTAAAAAAACACACACCAGTAACAGTAAATCTCTTGACAAGGTCTTAGTCATATTAATAAATGTGAGAAATTCACTCTTGTAACATAAGATTTCTAGGAAAACAACCAGATCACTGCAAGATGTATTGGTCCATTTCATTGAATGCGATGTTTTTTTGATAAGTTTTATTTTTATGACTAAGCATTACATCTTTAAATTGGAACTTTATAAAACGTAAAGCATTTTACCTGAAAGTGATACAATGATGTTATTCTTTGGCAATAACCTATCCGTGTGTAAGTCCACCCCCTCCAGAGCCCATAGACAGCATCTCTAATCCAGAGGCCTCACTGTGTACATTTTTCCCTTCTGTTTGTTAAAACACAGAGCGCATCTTCAGCATCTATGGTGCAGAGCACACACTTTGTTAAATGCTGTAAGAAGATATCATATATTGAACGGCTTCTACACAACAGATATTTATTTCTTACGGTTCTGGAGGCTGGAAGTCCACCATGAGGGTGCCAGCCTCGTCAGAGGAGGGCCCCTTCCAGACACAGACTTCTCATTCTGCCCTCTGTGCAGAGGAAGTTAGAGAGCTCCATGGGCTCTTTTTCATAAGAGCATTTACCCCATACATGCGGGCTGCACCCTCACGATCCATCCCTTCCCAAAGACCCCACCTTCCAACACTGTCACATTGGCTGTTAGAATTGCAACATATAAACTTGAGGAGTGGGAGACACAAACATACAGACTGTAGCAGGGGATGATTAATAACATAAACATCCTACAAAGTGCCTGTGCCTGGCACACGCGAAGGGCTAAATTGTAGCTGTTATAGTTATCCCTTTCACGTATGATGTTACTGCCCATCCCATTTCCGCTCTTTTGGGTTTTCAGACATGCTTATCTGAGGCTGAAATTAATATGGCTATCTATGTGTAGACATTCATTTAAAAGTATATTTTAAAATATTTTGAATATTGGGGCACCTGGGTAGCTCAGTTGGTTAAGCATCCAACCTCGGCTCAGGTCATGATCACACGGTTTGTGGGTTCGAGCCCCACATTGAGCTCTGTGCTGATAGCTCAGAGCCTGGAGCTGCTTCCGATTCTGTGTCTCCCTCTCTCTCTGACCCTCCCCTGCTCACGCTGTCTCTCTCTCTCTCTCTCTCTCTCTCAAAAATAAATAGAAATCATTAAAAAACTTTTTAAAACTATTTTGAATATTGAAAGCCTTTAGATTTCAGAAACATGTCAACACCATCTCTTCTCTATTACATTGGGAGAGATTTGAGCAGGAGCAGTGAGCTAAACCAAAACTCTCATGGTCTGTAATGGCTTTTGTAACTGTAGGCACACTTTGCCCTGTTTTCATTGTCTGGAAAATAGAGACTAAAAAATTGAAACCACACTGCAGATGGATTGTAAGGAATGGCAAGTAGGAAAAATAATAACGAAGCAGTAAGTTTTCTTTACAGTGTTGCAAGGTGGTATCACATTTTAATAATGTTCTTTTCACAAAATAAATAGCAAAAAGCAATCAAGAAACTTAACGGCATAATTCACCTAATTTAAAATTGGCCAGAAAGTATGGTCTGAGACAAACTGCAGATTGAAGCTTTAGCATTGCCGCTTTGTGCATATTGCCCGGTGCCTTTGTGGTAGGAGTCCCCTGCCTAAGAAATGTGGTGAGAAATCTCCCTCCCTCATTCCCTCCTTCCCTCACTCGTTCACTCCCTCTCCCCCTCAAGTCTTCCCTCCCTCCCTCCCTGTAAGGGAAGGCAGGCTGGCTGTGTGCACTTGAGTGACATTCCTCAGGACCCTGTAACATGAGACCACCCAATCAGAACGTGTGTCTGCATGTTACCATGGATGGGAGACAAAGAAGTCCCATTTATAAAAGGCTACACCTCACTGCAGTGGGGGCTCAGATTCTCTGGTATGGAACCCACCGAGCCTGGGCCTGCACAGATACAGCTGCTTCCTGGAGAAAGGCCTAGGTGTCCGGTCCCTCTATGCGAATCCTGCTACACCTCGAATGAATAGTTGTTGGGGTTATTACTGAGGATGATGAGATTACACACAAGGCGCAGCTAGCTGAAATGTAACGTGGGGATTTCTGCAGAGCTGCAGTTAAGCTTGGAAGGGGCGTGGGTCTCTTAGAATGCCAGAGGCCTGCCTCACCCCCCGACAGCTGGATGCCCTGGAACTGCCCCCCTAGGTGTCTCTGCAGTCCTTGGGGAACCCCATTCCCTATACATCGTATGCAAAGTTTAGCAAAACAGTAGGACACATAGACCCTTGCTGCGTGTCTCTGATTTGATTGCTGTCTTGTGACTGTTCACCTTTAAGTCCTGCGCCCTTGTTTTTACAGGCCTGAAATGCGGTGTGCCCTCCAGACACAGCAAGCCAGCTCACATCTGTGACTGGCCTGCCACTGCAGTGAGAGGAAGAGTGAGGCACCCGGGTCTTTACTATAAATCTATTGACCTGATCCCTGACCATGTTGACTTCATCATTATTTATTGCTTGTATCTTTCATTACTTTTCAGTTACCATCTACTATTAGTAAAGCATATTGTAAATAATAGAAGGAAGGGAACCTAATGTCCCCTTTTCTCACAAACAATCCACTTTAAATCTGAATGCTTTGCTTTTGTATCTTTTTAGCAGGGTACATTGTGGGCTTACTTTAATTGTGATATATTAATGACAGTATTACAAATGCCATTCAAAATCACACTCTAGGGGCACTGGGTGGCTCAGTCGGTTAAGCGTCCATCTCTTGGTTTGGGCCCAGGTTGTTACTTCCACCTGAGACTGAGCCCCACGTGGGACTTTGCTCTGGGCCTGGAGCCTGCTTAAGAAAGATTCTCTTGGGGCGCCTGGGTTGTTCAGTTGGTTAAGCTCGGACTTCAGCTCAGGACATGATCTCAGTCTGTGGGCTGAGCCCTGCATCAGGCTCTGTGCTGACATTTCAGAGCCTGGAGCCTGCTTTGCATTCTGTGTCTCCCTCTGTCTCTGCCCCTTCCCCACTAGCACTCTGTCTCTCTCTCTCAAAAAAGAATAAACATTTAAATATTTTATAATTTAAAAAAGTTCTCTGTCTCTGCCCCTCCCCTGCTCACCTGCATGTGTGCACATGCTCTCTCTGTCTCTCTCTCTCTTTCTCTCTCTCTCTCTCAACGCAAACAAACAAAAGCACACCTTCTAACTTAGATGGTAGAATTTTACTCAATTTATATAACTTGTGAAAAATGAGCTCATTTTCAAATTGCGATGTGTATGAGGATAATCATGTATGTTCAATCTGTGTAGAACCTAAGTAATTTTCAGGGCATACTATTTTCCATACCTAAAATCCTTCATAAAAATGTAGTTTTGATTTAATTCAAATCTGATTTATAAAGACTAATGCAGTATGCTTAACTTATATAAAGGCAAATGCTTGGGGGGGGGAAACAAACTTTTGTCTTCATGTAGTAAACACTGGGTTTTGTGACTCTTAAGCATCTATACTCCTGTCTCGTGTTAAAGCATCCCTGTTGCCATATTCTTTTTGAGGAATTACTTTTTATAAAGACAAAGAAAATAATGCAACGTGGTGGTAACATCAATTGAAATGGCCTGCGTCTCTGAGCCTAGGTGTGAACATGTGCCCTAAAGCAAACCAATTGGATGTGGTCTCCTGTGATTTTGAGGCATGAATAAAATAATGCCAGTGTGGGGAGAGAAAGCAATTGGAGCCAATTTGTCTGTCAGAACACAGGGTAGGTAATTCTGTTGACTCCATTATGTCGCTAAGGACCAGAATCTGTCTTTTATTTCCACGTTCACAGAGTATAGACTTATCTTGTTCATCTGCCTCCTGTGTGGTCTCAGGATGGCTGCTTGTCTCCCAGTTTCGTAGGACAAGGTGGTTTGGTGGCCGGCAGTTTGGTCAGAGGGACAGCTCGCCTCTGGAGTGGTAGAGCCCGCTGAGCATGGTCATGCGGCCAAACAAACAAATATGTGCCAACTATCATTAGATGGCTAGCGATTTGCAGTTATTTTGATTGGTTATTTCATAAATCTGTGAAAATGTCTCAAATATAATAGTCTACTAATGGTGAAGTGGTACTTTAGCAACAGAGAATACTCTCAGTGACTTCATTGGTCGCAATTTTGGAGGGTAGAGAAAAACATCTTATTTCTATCACCCAGAAATCCCTTACTGTATCTTATTTTACATTTCTCTCCATACAGAATCCCCTCCAGCGATAACGGCTACAGCTACAATTGTTCACTTGATGCTGTACTGGGATTTTGCTTTGGCACTCTCAGTGCCCACTTAGGAAAGGGAAATTGCTAGGGTACAAGCACTAGAGAAGGGTTATTATAAACAACAGCGATGACATGGACCTGATTCCTGCAAAAGAAAAGGAAATGTATAGTTGAGCTTTAGAAAAATGAGGGACAGCAGAATATGAGCTGCACATTAAAAATCCACCGTCTTAAAAAAAAATACTACTGTCTTGAGATTCATAAAACTTGGCTCTGAGAGTTATGAGGATCACTCAGGCGCATATTCTTGACAGTGAACAATCAACATCTTTTGTTGTATTTTTTTAATATGTTTTAAAGTTCATTCGGGCAACACTATCCTTGGTAAGAGCACAAAAGTAGAAACTGTTTCTGCTCTTGGTGCAATCTATGAGGACGTATATTAGATTTATAGACTTGTAAAACTAAAAGGACCAACATTTGTCTTTCATTCCAACTTGTTCATTTTAAATGAAAAGATGAAAGTGTGGAGAGGCTCAAGAAACCCATACTAGTTCAATAGCATCTAATAATCACTGATTTTGTGTTGTCTTAAATCATTTAGTTACACACATTATCTTATCAATGCTCTCAGCAGTTCTGAGAAAGAAGCCCCAACTTAAGTATCAGCTAACTAAAATTCAGCAAGGTCAAGTAACTTGTCCAAGGTCACACTGCTCTGTTTCTCATCAGCAATAGGCCCCAGTCTGCTGACTCCCAGCGTAGCGTTCGCCAGTACCTAGAACTCTGAAACAGCCTATGTGGGGATCTGGAGCACAGAGATTGGCCAGAGAGGTTTAGGTGGTCTCTCTGTGCAGTGATAACATATGAATATATGCTTTTATAAGGTTATCCTGTCATACAGGTGCCTGGGTGGCTCAGTTGGTTAGGTATCTGACTTTGGCCCTGGTCATGATCTTGCGGTTCATGAGTTTGAGTCCCCTGGTGGGTTGTGCTGAGAGCTCAGAGCCTGGAGCCTGTTTCAAATACTGTGTGTGTCCTCTATCTGTGCCTTCACCCCCTTGCACTCTGTCTCTCTCAAAAATAAACATTAACAAAATTTTAAAAAAATAAAAATTTATCATGTCTTATTAATTTAACAGCTTTTAATAGTATGCTTAGTGTTTACAAATGTCAAAATAAGTGGAAAGGGAGAAAATCATGAAACTGTAGCTGCTGAAATAGCTATGTTAGGCTAGATCACTAATTGCATTCTAATCAGGGTGAAAAATAGCTGATGTTTCTGTAGCATAACCAGGCTGGTGGGGAGAAGGGAATGTCAGGATTAAGTACTCCTGTGATACCCTTTTCTGTTTCTATCTACATAATGTTGAGAGCACAGGGTATAAAAGTATGGCCTGGGTATCCCTATGAGGTGATAAGAGACTGATAAGGTCCTACAAAACCAACCAGAACTGCATGGCAAAGGGTGTCATTCGCTGTCATCTTACCCACTGATTCTGGTTCATACATAAGATGTCTGCAGTGAGTTCAGCAGGAAGCCTCCCCATAGTTCTATGTTCAAAGCTAGGATTATTCATTAATTCACTTGTGCAGGCATTCATTAAATTTGTTACTATCCTTGAGCTCCCCTGTGATTGGTAGTTGCAGTTATGGGAAAGAAATATGGAAAATGTTCTGAAAGACTATCAGAGATGTGCTTTCAAAGAAACAGAGTTGAAATATGTTGGGTAATATAATTAGAGTACATTAGTCTAACTTTAGTTCCTCCTCTTTCTAGAGATAGAAGCTTCCTTTCTCTACAGTTTTATGTAATTACTTTCTTAGCCAGAAATGTTTTATTTTTGTTCAGTGGTCTCTAACTTACCAGCCTCTTTCCCAGGACAGCATTTCCGACCACTCCAATAACTACATCGGAATGGCTGTGCTCTGCTTAATGGGCATGAGTTTTAAACAATAATGTCATTTCTGAACACTTAATGAGATTCACAATTAAGAAGGCATTGAAGTTCAATATCTTATTTTAAAAAAAGATTTTCATAATCATGATGTAGCCATCTAAGTTAGTAATGCAAGTAGTCTTTTTCTTCCAATTTAAGAATCAAAGACATGAATGTATTCCTATTTCTTCCTGACCTTGAAATAATTCCAAATGTGAAAAGTTGTTTGACCACCGTCACAGAAAACTATTATGTATATGTGTGTATTTATGCGTCTGTAGATATCTATGTCAAATATTATAGTATAACAAACATGATACAGATGAACTATATCTATACGTAGGTACAGTAAAATATAATCTAAATCTAGATTAAACTGTATCTTCATAGTGTATCAAACCAGGATATATGTATGTATATTATAATAACATATACTGTGTACAAATATGTATATTACTAATAAATATATGATTGTATATTATATGATGTTATATATACTATATTTATTGTATAATAAATGTATTAGTGAT
>NW_027527932.1:4954271-4958198 GCF_008692635.1 Crocuta crocuta
GTGATAGTTGTCTAATAGCCATTTCACATATTGAATTATGTCAATCATAAGATATTATATCTGTATCAACTATACTATATATAGTATTTATATCTATATTATATAGATATGTATGTACTATAGTACATACAGATATTAATGTATATCATTATTTTTTATTCTTAAGATACAATTTGAGAAGAAAAAAATCACAATTTTTAAAGAATGAACCAACACATAGAACTTCTGTTTTCGGTGTAGATTAGATTAGTAACAGTGAAAGGCATGTTATATTTCTTTTCTGTTTGGGAAATAGAACTGAAACAATCCTTTCACATTTATTCTCACTGGAATGCGTGGTACTTGGGCAGTTACCATGAGTATACTGTGAATTTTCTTCTCAAGCAGCTCGCAGAGATTGCAGAGCTCTGTCTGCTGTCCTTCAAGAAGCCAGATTAGCATAGACTCTTTCTGTGGGGAAAGAATCCTCTGTACTCATCCTAAATTTAATTCCTACCTCCAAGACCCTGAGAAGATCCCGACTTGTTTTCAGTGGAGAATCCTGCCTCCAGGAATTGTCTTCCTATGATAAAAGACATATTCTAATTTGTAGAGGATCCTAAATATCTAGTCCAGGCCAAATATCATTCCTATCAAAATATCCGAGAGATAAATTCGAATTTGAACTTAAGTCTGGCTGTCTTCAGTCAAGGACTCAGAAATCTACTCTGATGTTTTTGGACTTCTGTTTTCTTCAGATTCTCATCCAACTCAGGCTTATTATCTATGAAAGCTTAGTATTAACCCCGGTAGCACTTTTGACAGGCACTGCTTAAAGTGTTGATTGTATGATTAACATTATAAATGGCTAATACCTTTTACTTGGTACAGTCAATTCCAATTGCCCATTGTTGCTTGGTTTCTTTTATTTGGTTTTTGGAATCATGCCAGAAACTTACTGAGCTATTAATAAATATGTATTGGTGATGATTGTAACTCCCATCACTATAAAGGAATAGGCCGCCATTAGGCTTTTGGATCCAACTGAA
The DNA here is from genome assembly GCF_008692635.1 of Crocuta crocuta. Lineage (NCBI taxonomy): Eukaryota > Metazoa > Chordata > Mammalia > Carnivora > Hyaenidae > Crocuta > Crocuta crocuta. The sequence goes on from NW_027527932.1 coordinate 4,955,300, forward strand.
TGAGAGTAACATTAAGACCGGGTCATTTTTAGGATACTACTGCATGAAATGCACGTCATAATGTAGGATCGCTGGGTTTTGCCAAAGAAATATGGTGAGTTATAATCCTTTTTCTTGAGTATTGTAATGTTCCTTAAAAAGTATTTTACTTCTGCATCCTGTAGTTTCTGCCCTCATCTAATTCAACATCATTTTACTTATTTTTTAACATCATTTTAAACACAGTTTTCTATTATTTCATTCTTGCCCCCACAGATTCCTCCAGTGAAATATAAACTTTACAGATTGTTATCCCCAATTGCTCTGCCATTGCTGCCTATTCCAAACTAACTCTGTTTCTCCCCCCCCCACACACACAGAGCACAAGAACTCTTTTACTTCTCTATATTCCTTCTTCTAAATCTCTTATTTAGTTTTCATAGTCAATCTATTCTTCATCAATCATGTTCAGTTCCTTCTACATAAAAAAACAACCTCGAAACTTCAGTGGCTTACAACAATAAGCACTGGTTTCCGCCTCCTAAGTTAGTGAGTTGGCAGGAACTGAACTTCAGGCTCCAGTCACTGGAGTGGATCATTTCCACATGTCTCTCACCATGGCCCTGAGATTATCAGGCTAGCTAGCATCTTTTTCTCATAAAATGGCAAAATTACAAGAAACCCAGCCCCACTGTATAAGGTCATTTCAAGCCTCTGCTTGTGTCACAACTGCAATCAACACATTGCCTGTTTAGGTTCCCTTGTCAAACCTTACTGATACCAAAAGACATCAAAACAAACAAAAAAGGCAACAGAATAAGAAACAAGGAACAATAGATCTACAAAGCAATCAGAATATGATTAACGAAATGGCAATGGTAAGTCCTTACCTACCACTAATTATTTTAATGTAAACAGATTAAAATTCCCCAATTAAAAGACATTAGAATGGCAGAATGGATTTACAAAACAAAACAAACTAACAAAAAACCAAGTTCTAACAATATGCTGCCTATAAGAGACTCACTTTAGCCTTAGGGACACATGTAGACTGAGAGGGAAGGGATGGAAAATAAATAGTTCAAGCAAATGGTAAATGGTAGGGGGAAAAAAAGCAGGGATAACTATACTTTTGTCAGACAAGATAGTCTTTAAACTAAAAATGGTAAAAATAAAGAAGGTCATTATATAATGATAAAGGAGTTAATACTCAAGAAGGTATAACAATTACAAATATTTGTGCACTCAATATCAGAGCACCTAAATGAATAAACAAAAACTAATAGAGCTAAAAAGAGAAATAAACTATAATACAGTAATAGCTGGGGACTTTAATACCACAACTTCCAGCAATAAATAGATCATCCTGACAGAATCAGTAAAGAAACAATGGATTCAAACAATACTGAGACAAAATGGACCCTAACAGGCATATACAGAATGCTTTATCCATCAAAAGAATACACATTCTTCTCAAGCACACTTCTAATATTTTCTATAAGAGAGCAAATGTTAGACTCTGAAAGAAGTCTTAGCAAATTGAAGAAGATTGAAATCATACCAAGAATATTCTCTGCCTACAATGGCAAGAAACTAGAAATCAATAATGAGAGAAAAAATGGAAAATTCACAAACACCTAAAAGTTAAACAGTACTCTTCCAAACAACCAATGGTCCAAGAAGAAATTAAAGAATAAAGAACAATTTCTTGAGACGAATGAAAATGAACTTCCAGAACTAATGTGATGCAGCAAAAGCAGTTCTTTTTTTTTTTTAATGTTTTATTTATTTCTGAGAGAGAGTGAGAGACAGTGTGAGCAGGGGAGGGTCAGAGAGAGAGGGAGACAACAGACTCCGAAACAGGCTCCAGGCTCTGAGCTGGCAGTCAGCACAGAGCCCGATCCGGGGCTCAAACCCACAACCCGGGAGATCATGACCTGAGCCGAAGTCGGACGCTCAGCTGACTGAGCCACCCAGGCACCCCGCAAAAGCAGTTCTTAAGGGGGAGGTTCGTAGCAATAAACACCTATATTAAGAATCAAGAAAGACCTGAAATAAACAACCTAACACTACACCTTTAGGAACTAGAAAAAAAGATTATGCCTAAAGTTAACAGAAGAAAGGAAATAATAAAGATTAGAGCAGAAATAATGACATAGAGACCAGGAATATAATAGAAAAGATTAGCCAAACTAAGACTTGTCTTTGAAAAGACAAAATTGACAAACTATTAGCTAGACTAACCAAAGGGAAGAGAGAAAGCACTCATATCAACAAATTATAAATGTAAAAAGAAACATTACAAATAACAGATATTCAAAGGATCATAAGAGGCTACTATAAATATCTATATTATTTAACCTAGAAAAATGGGGAAATTCTTAGAAATATACAGTGTACCAAGACTGATCAAGAAGCAATAGGAAATCTTGGGGCACCAGGGTGGCTCAGTTGGTTAAGCATCCAACTTCAGCCCAGGTGATGATCCCATGGTTCTTGGGTTTGAGTGCGGCATTAGGCTCTGTGCTGACAGCTAAGAGCCTGGAGCGTGCTTTGGATTCTTTGTCTCCTCTCTCTCTCTCTCTCTACCCTTCCCCTGTTGACACTCTGTTTTTCTCAAATACTTGTTTTTAAAGAAGAAGATAGGAAATCTGGACAGACCAATTACTAATAAGGAGGTTGAATCAGTATAAAAAATCCTCCAATGAAGAAAAGCCCAGGATCAGATGACTTCACTAGTGAGTTTTATCAAATATTTAAAGAATTAGCACCACGAAACGCTTAGCAAGATGGCGGAGAAGTAGGGAGCTTCGTACCTGCACTCGAGCCCAGGCATCACATGGAAAAGATCTGAAGCCATAGTAAACCTTACAAAACCTGAGAGATTGGGAGAAAAAGGACGCAGATTCCACTGAGAAAG
>NW_027527932.1:4958598-4991390 GCF_008692635.1 Crocuta crocuta
CATGGAAAGAGCCTAAGTGTCCATCAACGGACGAATGGATCAAGAAGATGTGGTTTATCTATACCATGGAATACTACATGGCAATGAGAAACAATGAAATCTGGCCATGTGTAGCAACATGGATGGACCTTGAGGGTGTTATGCTGAGCGAAATAAGTCAGGCAGAGAAGGACAAATATCATATGTTTGCACGTATAGGAGATTAGGAGGAACTTAAAGGAGGAACCAGGGGGAGAAGAAGGGGGGAAATGGTGGGGGAAAGGGAGAGAGACAAACCATGAGAGACTCTTGAATGCTGACAAAAACTGAGAACTGATGGATGTAGGGGGGAGGGGGAATGGGTATGGAGGAGGGCACTCGTGGGGATGAGCACTGGGTGTTATGTGGAAACTAATTTGACAATAAACTATTTGTAAAAAAAAATAAAGAAAGAATTAACACCACTCCTTTTCAAACACTTTCGAAAAAAGGAGGGCACTTATTTTATGACACTAGCATTATCTTGATACCAAAATCAGAAAAGAATACTATTAGAAAACTACAGGCCATTATCCCTGATGAATCTAGATGCAGAAGTTCAACAATGCATTAAAAATATCATTCGACATGATCCCACCAAGTGGGATTTATATTTGGGATACAAGGATGGTTCAACATGTGCAAATCAATCAATGTGATTTACATTAAGAAAATGAAAACAAGAATCATTTGACCATCTCAATAGATGCAGAAACAGCACTTGACAAAAGTTAATATACATTCATAATGAAAACTCTTAGTACATTAGGCAAAGAAGGAACATATCTCAACATCATAAATGTCATATAAAACAAGCCCACAGCTGCATCATACTCCATGGTGAAAGGCTGGAAGCTTTTGCTCTCAGATCAGGAACAAGAAGAGGCTGCCCACTGTTACCACTCCTATTCAACATGGTACTGAATGTCGTAGCTAGTGAAATCAGGCAATAAAAAGAAGTAAAATGTGTCAAAATTAGAGAGGAGAAAGTAAAATTAATTCTATTTGCAGACATGATTTTATATATAGAAAATCCTAAAGATTCAACCAGAAACTCTTATATCTTATTGCTGGATTCAGTAAAGCTTCAGGATACAAAATGATGGCAGAAATTTTGAAAAAAAAAATTCTATTTAGAATAGCATCCAAATGATAAAATATTTAGTAATAAACTTAAAGTGAAAGATCTCTGTGCTGAAAACTACAAAACACTGATTAAAGAAATCATAGAAGATACAAATAAATGGGAATGGATCCTGTGTTCATGGACTGGAATAATGGCTAGTGTTAATATGTCGGTTACCAAAGGCCATCTATGAGTCAATGCAATCTCTATCAAAATTCCAATGGAATTTTTTTAAAGAAGTAAAAAACAAACAAACAAAAAAAAAGCACTCCTAATATTTAGCTGAAATGATGAAAGACCCTGAGTACCCAAAGAAATCCTTAGAAAAGAAGAACAAAGCAGAAGGTACCCCACTTTCTGTTTCAAGGTATACCATAAAGCTATAATCCTCAGAATAGAATGGTGCTGGCGTAACGGTACACGAACAGAACAATGGAACATAAGCAAGAGCCCAGGAAAAAATCCAAACAAGGTTTGGGAGAAAGGAACCAACAATACCCAGCAGAGAAAAGACAATCTCTTCAATAAATGGTGCTGAGATAATCGGATATTCACATGTAAAAGAATGAAGGTGGACCCATATTTTATACCACTCACACAAACTCAGAATGAATTAAAGACCTAAATGTAAGAGCTGAAATCATAAAGCTCCCAGAAGAGAATAGAAACACATTTTCTTGACATGGGTCTTGATAATGACTTTTTGGATATGACACATATGTACATAAATTACAAACAAAATAAAAATGAACAAGCAGGACTGTATGGAACTAAAACTCTAAACAGCAAAAGAGACCATCAACAACGTGGGAAGACAACTTACAGAATCGGCGTTTGCAAACCACATATGTGCTAAGGGGTTAATATCTACCACCTATAAAGAACTCTTACAACTCTTTCTTTTTACTGTAGAACACCAAATAACCCTGCTAAAAAATGGACAAAGGACATGACTAGACATTTCTCCAAAGAAGATATTAAAAATGCCAACGGGCCAAATGAAAGGTGCTGAATTTCATATTAGGGAAATGCAATTGAAACTACAATGAGGTATCACCTCATGCCTCTTAAATGTCCATCATCAAAAAGACAAAAGATAACAAGTGTTGACGAGGATGTGGAGAAAAGGGAATGCTTGTGCACTTCTGGTGGCATGTAGATTGGCACAGCCATTATGAAAAAACAGTAAGAAGGATTCTCAAAAAAATTAAAACTAGAACTACCAAATGATCCAGCAATTCCACTGCTGGAAATATATCCAAAGGTAACAGAAAACATCAAGTAGAAGATACATCTGCACCCCGATGTTCATAGCAGCATTATTTACAATAGTCAAGCCATGGAAACAACCTAAGTGTCCATTGCTGGATGAATGGGTAGAGAAGTTGTGAGGTAGGTATATATATGTGTAGTACATCTATATACACACACAAACATATATATACAGGTGTGTGTGTGTATAATGAAATACTATTCAGCAATGAAGTAAACAAGGAAATCCTACTGTTTGTGACAACATGCTCAGGCCTTGAAGGCGTTATGCTAAGTGAAATAAGACAGAAAGACAAATCCCAAATACTGCATGATCTCATTTAGACGTGGACTCTAAAAACAACTCATAGAAAAAGAGATCAGACATGTGGTTACCAGAGGTGGAGGGTGGGGGCAGGGGGAATTGGGGAAAGGCCGTAAATACTAGAGATGCAACGTACAACATGATGAATATAGCAAACAGTGCCATTTGGTATATAGGAAAGCTGTTACGAGAGTAAATCCTAAGAGTTCTTATCACAAGGGGAATTATTTTTCCTTTTTTTAAATTGTATCTAACATAAACATCTTGTGTTAATAATTTCACAATAGATGTAAGTCAAGCCATGATACCATATGCCTACAACTTATACAGTGTGTATGCCAAATCTCGAGCTGAAAAAAAATGTTGAATACACTTAACACATACTAGAGTGGCTAAACTTTGTAAATCCTAAATATACCAAGTCTGATGAGGGTTCAGAGTAAATGGAGGTCTCTTCTACTGCTGGTGGGATCACACAGTTCAGTCACTTTGCGGAACAGTTTGCATTTTCTTGTGAAGTGAAACACATACCATAAGAAACAGCGTTCCCATTCCTAAGAATCCTTTGCTTTTATCTAGGATGCAAAAGCAGTTTTGTTCCTTTGGAACTTCCCTTTGGGGATGCCATGTTTATTTTGCTATCTTTTATTTGTTTTTCAATCCCTCCCCCAGTTACTAACTTTCTGTTCACTCGTGTCTTTTTCTGTTCTCATTTCTCATGGTTTCAAAGCTGCTTTTTGCAAAGTTTTGCATTGTAGCTCTTCTTTCAGAGTGAAACTATCTTCTACTCTTCGTATGTCTGCTCATCATGCAAACATGCATGTAAATGCTCCGGTGCTCTGGTGTCCCCTGCCTGCCATCAACTAAACCAAAACCCTGTGATCCTTACAGATACTCTTCTTATGTCATGGTCCTTAATTGTTTTTTGATCACTTTATTTATTTATTTATTTATTTCATATTTATAATTTATATTATATACATTTATGATCGCTTATTTGAAAGGTGAAATATCAAGATTTCTCTGGCAAACATAAGCTGCTGGTTTCTACTTCTGGAGGTCTAAATAAGCACTGTGAAATGTGTGCATAATACAGTCAGCTGTTTGAGGAAACGTCTGTAATATTTTCTCATGGTATAGATATGCTAAACGGTGAGTCATGTCTGAGATACCTTGTTTTTCACAGCAGATGCATTTTATATGCCAGAAAAAATTATTAGATATGATGTTTAAGTTAAAGAGGGTTAATGTTCCTGTTTGAGGAATTCGTTGTTTAGTTACCACGTAGCTCAGCCTGCAGCCTGCCACGTGAAGGGTCGTTTAGTTAGTGCACAGGGTAATGTAGCTTCCCTCACTTCCTCTTTTCTTTCTGTCTCTCCGTTTTTATTTTATGTCTTTTTCACCACTGCCTTCGTACACTTCAGTAAGTCTTCATCATAGTGACTAAAAAAGGAAAACAAAAACCAAATAATCCACAATGAAAAAGCTCCATGATGTACTTCTTTTCCATCTCAGCCTTCTCTATGACTTCTCTCTCTTCACCTGCCTTTTAGGTGTAACCTTCTCAAGGTTACATCCTCATCTTCTCTCACATACTCTCCCTAGTGAAACTCTGGCCATCGCCATCTCAACATTCACCTCCCTTCAGAGAACTACAACTCAGTATTTCCAGTCTGCTTCTCTTAGACAACACGCCTACATTTGGAACCCCTTGCGGGACAGGGATGTTATAATTAGCCCTAAATTCAACGTTCAAAATGAAAGTGGACAATGTGTAAGAGTGTACAGAACACAGCCTTCGGACTCAGACAAATCTGGCCTAAAATTTTGCCTTGACTGCTTATTCTCTTGTGTGCCTATGGAGAAGACACTTAAACGGTAAATACAGCTATAATTTTGGGAAAGCACTCTACGGAGTTACTATGAGGATTAAATATCTAATTCACTGCCTGAGATATGGTGGCACTCAATATCTCGGAGATATTCTGTGTTATTGTCCTCTGTTTAGTGCCTCTCTCTTTTACTGGAACTCTATATCCATTAGTAACATTATTGCAACCCTACTGCAATTCCTTCTTGCTCTATCTTCATATCCCATCATTGGTCAAGTCATATGGACTACATTTTGTTTTCATTTTTTCCTACATCTGTACTTATCTTTCTCTGCATTGGTTATTATCCACAACTCACATTACTGCCAAATTTTCCAATGGCTTCTTCTGCTTTCAGTCTTTTTTGCTCCAAATCATCCTTTATACTTTTATTTACATTATTTTCCTAAGGAACAGCAATAATGCCTTTATATTTCCCTCAGATTGCTTCAGTGGATCATAATTGCCTGAAGTATAATGACCGAACATCTTAAATTAGCGTTCATAGTCCTCAGTCTGATTTTTAGTTATCTGTTTTGTTTCATTTCCTACTACTCTTTATGAACTCTCTGCTCTAGCCAGATTGGATAAGTAACTGACCTCCAGAAAAAGCTCAATAAAGCATGCTCAGTGCATTTCCACCCCCTTGAAAGGTCTCTCTTCCCTTAATAAATTCCAGTTAGATGCAACTGCTTCTTCCTCAGGGTTCATGTAACATGTTGCTTGTATCTCTGTTAAATGTTTTATTTTACCTTTCTTATACCGTTGTTAGGCATGTGAGTACCTTTCTTCAGCTTAAGCTGAGTTCATTGGAAGCAAAAATGACAATACAGTAAAGCCAGTAAAATAGAAATGAAAGTAGAAATCATGACTGAGAAAAAGAACTACATGAACACATTACCCGATATGATTGCTGTGATTATTGCCAAACATTGTTCTGAACTACATTTTTTAAATTGAAGTGTAATTAGCATACAATATTATATTAACTTCAGGTATACAACATATTGATTCAACAATTCTGTATATTACCCAGTGTTTGCCACAATAAATATTATCACCATATAATATTATTACAATATCATTAACAATATTTTCTATGCTAGAAACCATAAAAATCCTAGGAGAAAACATAGGCAGTAATCTCTTTGACATGGGCCTTAGCAACATTTTTCTACATAAGTCTTCTCAACCAAGGGAAACTAAATAAACAAACAAAAATAAACTCTTGGGACTACATCCAAATAAAAAGCTCTGAACTTCTAGCTGAATAAAATTCAGTCATTCATTTTACAAATATATTTTGATATTTTGAATGCCTTCCCCAAGTCTTGCATTGTGCTAGATCCTTGAGATACAAATGCACCATGGCAAGTTACAGATCTCACATTTTCTAAGAGAAAGAAACACCATTCTTTATAAAAAAGCAAAATGTACTAATATTTGAGAGAGAATTCTCATTTGGGACCTTATGAAGGGGTCATGGAAGAAAAAATAACAGGAGCCTCAGTAATACTCTTTACAAAAATATGGAAGCAGCAATCATATGACTGTTCAAAAAGCTATTTGGGAGGCGCCTGGGTGGCTCAGTCGGTTAAGTGTCTGACTTCAGCTCAGGTCATGGTCTTATGGTTCGTGGGTTCGAGCCCTGCATTGGGCTCTGTGCTGACGGCTCAGAGCCTGGAGCCTGCTTCGAATTCTGTGTCTCCATCTCTCTCTCACCCTCCCCTGCTAGCATGCTCTCTCTCTCTCAATTTCTCTTTCAAAAATAAACATTAAAAAAAATGTTTAAAGCAATTTGTATCACTATATTAAATGCAATATTCAGAAGCATCCATGTCTAGTTCCATACTATTTTTATTAAATGTAGCCAAATTATTGCCAAGAGCATCCCTAACACATTAGTCAAATTGAGTCTATGCACTTAGTTGACATTTTGTACTAAGTAATCCTTAACTGACAACCCTTATTCCAAGGCATTCTCCAGTGTATTGTGTGGATTAGTGGCAATAACTACTAATTAACTATTCAAATACCCAAACCCTATGAAAAGTCTGCACCCACACCTCTTGAAACAAATATGTCTTTTCTTTAATTCATAAGTAATTGTCAGTGTAGCTTTAATTTAGAACATGTGCATTTTTCTCTGACTTTTAATGTTGGTCTTTGGAATCAGAACAGAGTAAGCTGGTATTTTCTGACAGGTTTCTCCCCTGAATGTCTGCCCAGATTCTGTTTCCTCTTCAGGGATTATCTTCAGTACCTTGTCCCCTTTCTCTTCCTAGTTTTCTGCATTTCCTCACCTAATGTATAACAGAAAATGGGTTGAAACTATCTATTCTATTTCTACTGCTAACAGTGGTTAGCTCTTGAACAACTGATATTCATTCTTATGCTAAGATGTGTTTAGTTTTGAAGAGGCTACTTATGTAATCTGCTGTTAATTTTGCACTCTGTGAATGATTTTCCATTGTTTGCCAAAGCATATGAGTGATTAGGAGATAACTGCTAGTGAGTCTACTGGCTTCACTTGACAAAATTTTAACAATCTTGGATAATGTAGATAAATATCCAGACACATGAAGATTTTTGATTTGAATCTTGAATGTGAACAAAGCATAACATGCTTCTTCTAGACAATGAGCTACTTGCTGGGACATATTTCAAATCCACATGGGCACTGCCTCAGCAACTGTTCAGTTCTGTGCACACAGCAAGAATTCAGTAAATGCCGAATATATAAATAATAGAAGTATTTTCCACTCTTCCATAGTCACCTTTGTATTCTTGCCAAGTCACATGGAACCTGAAATCAGGTAGAAATAACTGACCTGATGGTTAGATAACGCTCATCACTGCAGTCATACATGCCACCTTTGGAGCTAATGCACATACTAAGACATCCTTTATTGTTCTAAAGAATACAACAAACCAGAACTTTTTTCTGAATGCTGTATCAGGGTTGGCACCCTTGTTAGGAATATTAGAATTATACTCCTCCAGGTGAGAACAGTAAGCCTTCCAATGGATTTCTTTTTTGTTTGCTTTTTGGTAGAAGAGGGGTTGTCCACTAATTAGATAAAGGGCACAATATTAATGAAATTTTTCTTCCTTTAGCTACCTCTTGTTTACGGTTATGTCTACAGTTAAAACAAATAGTCTACAGATTAAAAGCTTGCTGGAATTTTCAAAAGGCGTGATGCCTGTATTAGGCTGCCCATTGCAAGTGTCAGAAAGGCTATAACTTGCAAGACCACGAAAGAGATGGGAGGTAGGGTGGTGGTAAGAGTAAAGAGATCCTTCTGTCTCATGTATTGTGGCCAGAAAATGCCAACGCCCAGCTCCGTGGCACAAAAAGCACTAAAAAGACATCTTGACATAGACAAGACTAGCTAAGTTGAGAAAAAATAGCTCAGTTACTGATTTGTTAATCAGGCTGACTAAAGGAAAGTGACAAGTCATTACTTCCAGGGAATGATTGCTCACATGTCCTACTCCCTAAGAAGCTTCTCTTCAAAGAAGTCCTGTGGTATTAAAGAACGTACAGTTGAGTCAGGAGCCCTAAATTCCGATTCTGACTCTACCAATTATGGGGTGATTTTAGGCAAGTCACTTTATTTCATTTTTTGACAAAATAGGAATCCTCTCTGCCCTTCCAACTCAACTCTGTTTTTGTTCTTTTTGTTGTTGTTGTTGTTGTTGTTTTTAAATTTCCTATTTTAAAGAGTAAGGGAGCAAGGTGTGGAGAGGGATGAAAAGAGGAAGAGAGAGAGAGACAGAGAGAGAGAGAGAGGGAGAAAGAGATAGGGAGAGGAGAGAGAGAATCCCAAACAGACTCCACGCTGGTCATGGAGCCTGACTTGGGGCCCAGTCCCATTGCCCTGGGATCATGACTTGAGCTGCAATCAGAATTACTTGCTCAACTGACTGAGCCACCCAGGTACCCCCAACTGAACTCTTAATAGCTTTTTTTTCTGCCCTTGGTTTTCTCTGCCAACATCTCATAAAAGAAATCAACCCTTTGCCTCAGTCTTTCCAGGTCAGGTTTTCAGCATCATGTTTATTCAATTTAGCTTCTTCCCTAATGCCAGCTTGCTTTGGGCACCATTTTCTGTCTTTCCCACCTCTTACCTCTATCCCTGAAGAGGTTCCTTTTGCTCTACATGTTCAAATTCCAACAACTCCTAAAGGGGCCGTGACACCTGAAGTACCAGCCAATGATGTTCCCCACGTGCCTTGTTTGGGACATGGCCAGTTAGAGATGCCTGTTAACTGGAGAAGCCCAGTTAGATGTATTTGGAGGACCCATTGAGGATATTTTGGGATGTGCTTATTAAATTCTGTAGCATTATACAAAACTGAGCTTCTGACCCTGATTCAGGGATGCACACTAATGTGGCTCCTTTACTCTCTTCTCATTCAGGCCTTTAATAGCTTATATATACATATGATACATACATATATACCAAAATACATATGTCATATATCACATATCATATCATATATATAATTGATATATAATGCATATAAAATTAATATATTTTAATATACAATATGTAATATTTGCATTGCATATTTTCTATCCTTTTACTTTCAACTTACCTAGCCTGTAGAATTTGAAGTGAGTTTCTTGTAAGCAGTGCAGATAGGTTGTGGTTTTGTTTTGTTTTGTTTTGTTTTGTTTTATTTACTCTGTCAATCTAAGTCTCTTTATGGGTGTATATGTATCATTGTTATTTAAGGTAATTATTGATATGTTCAAACTTAAGTCTGCCATTTCATTATATGTTCTGTTATGTTCCTCTACTTCTTATTCCTCGGTTTCCTTTTTCTAATCTTCCTATAGATTACTTGAAAATTTTTAGAATTCCATCTTCATTTATTTATTTATTTTTAATGTTTGTTTATTTTTGAGAGAGAAAGACAGAGAGCAAGTGGGGGATGGGCAGAGAGAGGGAGTCACAGAATCTGAAGCAGATTCCAGTCTCTGAACTGTCAGCACAGAGCCTGATGCAGGGCTAGAACTCACAAACTACGAGATCATAACCTGAGCCGAAGTCAGACACTTAACCTACTGAGCCATGATCTTGGTTTATTTATAATATTTTGAGTATACTTTTGCATAGCTTTTATATTGGTTGAACTGAATATTGTGATACGTATATGTAACTTATCATATTCTACTAATATCACCATTTTACCACTTGTACTGGAATGTGGAAACCTTACTTCCACTTAGATCCCTTTACCATCCACACATTTAAATATCTTTGAGAAGAGGTGGCAGGAAATTTATTTGAACAAATAATAGCTGAAAGCTTCTCTAACCTGGGGAAGGAAACAGATATCTAGATACAAGAGTCACAAAAGTCCCCAAACAAAATCAACCAAAAAAAGTCCATACCTGAGGGTGCCTGGGTGGCTCAGTTGTTGAACGACTGACTTCGACTCAGGTCATGATCTCACACTTCATGAGTTTGAGCCCACATCAGGCTCTCTGCCATCGGTGCAGAGCCCACTTCAGATCCTCTGTTTCTATCACTCTCCACCCCTTCTCTGTTCATTCTCTCTCTCTTTCAAAAAAAAAAATTAAAAAAGAGGTCCACACCACGACACATAGTAATGAAAAATGACAAAAAGTAGTGATAAAGAAAAATTTGAAAAGAAGCCAAGAAAAGAAGACAGATACATAAAAGGTAAACTCCATAAGGCTATCAGCTGATTTTTCCATGAAAAACTTTGCAAGCCAGAAGGGAGAGGCATGATATATTCAAAGTACTGAAAGGGAAAAATCTACAGCCAAGAATATTCTATCTACCAAGGCTATCATTCAGAATAGCAGAGATAAAGAGTTGCTCTGACAAACCAAAAATTAAGGACTTTGTGACCACTAAAGTAGCCCTACAAGAAATATTAAAGAGGACTCTTTGAGTGGAATGGAAAGACCATAAGTGAGATTATGAAAAGTAGGAAACACAAAAGCAGTAAAAGTAAGTATTCTTGAAAAAAATCAAGGAATTCATAAAATGAAAGGCGTAAAATATGACACGATATACTTAAAAAGTGGGGGGATAGGAGTAGAGAATGGACTTAAGTGAACTTAATTTAATGAACTTAAGTGACCATCAATTTAATATAGACCGGTGTATGCAGAAGATGTTATATACAAACCTGTTGGTCACCACAAATCAAAAACCAGTAACAGATAATGCAGATAACAAAGGAAGAGGAATCCCAGTATATCACTAAAGAAAACCAAACCATGAAAGAAAGAAAAAAGCCAGAGAAAAACTACAAAGTAAACAACCACAAAACAAGTAACAAGGTTGCAACATATACATATCTACAAATAAGTACTTTGACTGTAAAGGAATTAAATGCTCCAGTTAAATACCTAGAGTGACAAAGTGGACAGAAAGACAAGACCCATCTACATCCTGCTACAGGCAACTCACTTCAGATCTACAGTTTGAAAGTAAGGAAAAGGAGAAATGCTTATCATGCAAATGAATATAAAAAGAAACCTGGAGTAGTACCACTTATATCAGAACAAATAGACTTTAAAACAGAGATTGTAGAAAGAGACAAAGAAGGGCAGTATGTAACAATAATAAAGGAGACAATCCAACAAGAAGATAAAATGTTTGTAGATATTTATGGGCCCAACATGAAAGTACTCAAATACATAAAACAGTTAATAACAAACATAAAAGAACCAATTGATAGTAATACAGTAATAATAGAGGACTTTAACACCTCACTTACATCAATGGACAGATCATCCAAAGAGAAAATCAACGAAGAAACTGACTTAATGACACGCTGGACCAGATGGACTTAACAATTATGTTCAGAACATTGCATCCTAATGCAGTAGAATACACATTCTTTTCAAGTGCACATGGAACATTCTGCAGAATAAATCACATATTAGCCCACGAAACAAGCCTCAACAAATTCAAGATCAAAGTCATATCATGCATAGTTTCTGACCACAGTGGTTTGAAACTAGAAATACATCACAAGAAAAAAATATGAAAAGACCACAAATACAAGGAGGTTAAATAACATGCTACTAAACAATGAATGGGTCAGTGGTTTGAAACTAGAAATCCATCACAAGACAAAAATATGAAAAGACCACAAATACAAGGAAGTTAAATAACATGCTACTAACAATGAATGGGTCAAGCAGGAAATCACAGAAGAAATTTAAAAAGTACATGGAAACAAAAATGTAAACACAGTGGTCCAAAACCTTTGAGATGAAGCAAAAGCTGTCTGGAGTGAACTTTATAGCAATATGAGCCTACCTTAAGAAGCAAGAAAAATCTCAAACCTAACCTTACACCTAAAAGATCTAGGCAAAGAACAACAAACAAAACCTAAAGCCAGCAGAAAGAAAGTAATAATAAAGATTAGATGAGAAATAAATGATACAGAATCTACAAAAACAAACAAACAAAAAAGCCGATAGAACAGATCAGTGAAACCAGGAACTGGTTCTTTCAGAAGATCAACAAAATTGATATACCTCTAGCCAGGCTCATAAAAAGATGAAAGAATCAAATAAACAAAATCACATTTCAAAGAGGGAAAATAATAACCAACTACACAGAAATACAAACAATTGTAAGAGAATATTATGAGAATCTGTATGTCAGTAAATTAGACAACTTAGAATAAATAGATTCCCAGAAACCTATAGCATACCAGAACTGAAGGAAAGAGGAATAGAAAAATTAGAATAGACAGATTACCAGCAAGGAGATTGAATCAGTAATAATAAAAAACAAACAAACAAACAAAGTCCAGGACCAGATGACTTCACAGTCACAGAATTCACCAAATCTTTAAAGAAGACTTAACACCCATTCTTCTCAAACTATTCCAAAAAATAGACGAAAACTTCCAAATTTACTGTATGAAATTAGCATCATCTTGATACCAAAAACAGATATAAAGACACTAAAAGGGAGAAAGAGAGAGAAGTACAGGCCAATATCTCTGAAAAACATAGATGCAAAAATCCTCAACAAAAAACTAGCAAATAAAATCTAACAATACATTGAAAAAAATCTCTCACTGCAGCCAAGTGGGATTTAGTTCCAAGATGCAAGCATGGTTCAGTATTCACAAATCAATGTGATGCATCACATCAATAAGAGAAAGGATAAGAACTATATGATCATTTCAGTAGATACGGAAAAAGCATTTGACAAAGGACAACATCCACTCATGAAAAAAGCCCTCAATAGAATAGGTTTAGAGGGGATATACTTCAACTTAATAAAAGCCATATATGAAAAACCCACAGTGAACGTCATTCTCACTGAGGAAAAACTGAGAGCTTTCCCTCTATTGTCAGGAACAAGACAAAGATGTCCACTGTTACCCCTTATATTCAACATAGTACTGGAAGACCTAGCCACAGCAATCAGACAACAAAAAGAAATAAAAGCCATCCAAATTGGTAAGGAAGAAGTAAAACCGTCACCTTTTGAAGATGATATTATACTATATAGAGAAAACCCAAAAGACTCCACCAAAAACCTGTTAGAACTATATAAATAAGTTCAGTACAGCTGTAGGATACAAAGTCAATGTGCAGAAATCTGTTGTGTTTCTATACATTAATAAAGAAGCAACAAAAATGGAAATTAAGGAAACAGTTCCATTATAGTTGCACCAAAAATAATTAAGTTACCAAGGAATAACCCCCCAAAAAAGATGAAAGAATAGTACACTGAAAACTATAAAACATTGATAAAAGAAATTGAAGATGACACAAAAACACCTTTCATGCCCATGGATTGGAAGAAAAATACTGTTAAAATGGCCATACTACCCAAAGCAATCTACAGATTTAATGCCATACCTACCAAAGTACCAAGAAAATTTTTCAAAGCACTAGAGAAAGCAGTTTTGAAAAACAAATACAAAGCTGGAGGTATCATAGTTCCAGACTTCAAGTTGTCTTACAAAGTTATAGTAATTCAAAACAATATGGTAATGGCACAAAAGTAAACAGATCGATGGAATAGAATAGAAAACCCAGAAATAAACCCACAAGTGTGTGATTATTTTAATGTCAACAAAGCAGGAAAGAATATCTAATGGGAAAAAGACAGTCTCTTCAATAAATGGTATTAGGAAAACTACTGGACCACTTTTTTACACCATACACAAAAATAAACTCAAAATGGATTAAACACCTGAAACCATAAAAATCCTAAAAGAGGACACAAGCAGTAGTGTGTTTGGCATCAGCCATAGCAACATTTTTCTAGATATGTTTCCTGAGGCAAGGGAAATAAAACCAAAAATAAACTATTGGGACTATATCACAATAAAAAGCTTCTTTACAGAGAAGGAAACATTCAACAAAACTTAAAGACAGCTATGGAATGGGAGAAGATATTTGCAAACGATGTACCTGATAAAGGGTTAGTATCCAAATTATTTAAAGAACTTATATAATTCAACCCCCTAAAAACAAATAGTCCAATTAAAAATGTGCAGAAGACATGAACAGTCATTTCTCCAAAGAAGATATCCAGATGTCCAAAACACGTTCAACATCGCTCATCATCAGGCAAATGTAAATCAAACTACAATGAGATATCACCTCATACCTGTCAGAATGGCTAAAATAAAAAACACAAGAAACGACAAGTGATGGTGAGGATGTGGAGAAAAAGGGACCCTCTTGCACTGTAGGTGGGGATGCAAATTGGCTAAGCCACTCTGGGAAACAGTCTGAAGTTTCCTCAGAAAGTTAAAAATAGATCAACCTTACAATCTAGTAATCATATACTGGGTACTTATCCAAAAAACACAAAAACACAAATTCAGAAGGATCCATGCACCCCTGTGTTTATAGCAGCATCATTTATAATAGCCAAACTATGGAAGCAGCCCAAGTTTCCATTGATAGATGCATGGATAAAGAAGATGTGGTGTGTGTATATGTATGTATATTCAAACAATCAGTAGAATATTATTCAGGCATAAAGAATAGAATCTTGCCATTTGCAACAATGTGGATGGAGTTATATGGTATAATGCTAAGTGAAATAAGCCAGAGAAAGACAAATACCATATGATTTCACTCATGGAATTTAAGAAACAAAACAAATGAGTAAAGGAAAAAAAGAGAGAGGGGCAATCCAAGAAACAAACTCTTAACTATAGAGAACAAACTGATAGTTACCAGAGAGGAGGTGGTGGGGAGAATGGGTGAAATAGATGATGGGAATCAGAAAGTACACTTGTCCTGAGGAGCACTGGGTGATGTATGGATTGTTGAATCGCTATGCTGTACACCTGAAACTAATATAAGTCTGTACACTGGAATCAAAATTTAAAAAACGTAAAAAATAGTTGAAAGAGGCTATTTATTGTTTAATTGTACCTTTTAATCTTCTCAGTCTCATCCATCATTCTGAAATTCCACGATTACAGGTGTTAAGATGTTGTGTCTGAAAACCATAGGAAAAAAAGACACTTTTTAGTAATACTATGGACTTAGATACTNACTATGCTGTACACCTGAAACTAAATTAGTCTGTACACTGGAATCAAAATTTAAAAAACGTAAAAAATAGATAGTTGAAAGAGGCTATTTATTGTTTAATTGTACCTTTTAATCTTCTCAGTCTCATCCATCATTCTGAAATTCCACGATTACAGGTGTTAAGATGTTGTGTCTGAAAACCATAGGAAAAAAAGACACTTTTTAGTAATACTATGGACTTAGATACTAAATTGCACGAGTATGCCAGAGTTGTTTCCACTGCAAAATCTGCTTTACTTTGCAGTGAACAGCCAGTCTTCATTATTGTTATATTATTAGTTCAGTCCTAATTTTTACATTTGAGCTGCTGTTTCCGTTTTAAATGTGGCTCCCGTCTCGAGTCGGTTTTGGTAATGTCATGTTTAAGTTCAGGTGAATTCTTGTTTGTAACCTTATCCTAACTCTTTTTCTCATCAGAAAAAAACTACTATCATGTTCATTTTCACTTTCTCTGAACACAGAGTATATTACAATTTTTCAGATATGAGTAAATGTTTAAAAACTTGTGCCAGCAAGGTGTGGAAGGCATCACTATGGAAACGATTAACGCAGTGCTGGCTCCAACTGACATCAAGAAAGCCATTATGGAAACATACAAACTGTTAAATGAAACTGATTTGGATAGCATATCCTCCTTCCAAGGCAATTAATGGGGGAAATAACTTTTCTTATCAAAGCATTGTTGCACATGGACGAAAGTATCGCTGTTTAGCCTTGTAGAACTAGTATAATGCATTATGATAAATAGAAGCATAATACCTCCCTAAGAGAAAAAGTCTAATTTACTGCAACCAATTGTAATGCAGATTTCTTAAACACTTCTGCAAAATTACATTCTGTCGCATCAGCTAATATAGTATCAAACTTACCAGAGGGAGGAAACAAGGATATTTACGAAAATGGATTATCTTTAGTGCACTTGTGGCTAGAAGACATAGTATACTTTCCTTTGAATTTCTCTATTTTGTGTTTTTAAGACACTGTCTTTTCTCTATTAGAATGTAACGTAACCAAGGGGCACTTGGGTAGCTTAGCAGTTTAAGCATTGGAATTCGGCTCAGGTCTTCAGCTCACAGTTTGTGAGTTTGAGCCCCACATCGGGCTCTGTGCTGACAGCTCAGAGCCTGGAGCCGGCTTCAGATTCTGTGTCTCCCCCTCTCTCTGCCCCTCCCATGATCATGTTCTGCCTCTCTCTGTCTCTCAATGATAAATAAACGTTAAAAAATTCTTTTTATAAATAAATAAATAAGTAAATAAAAGAAACCATCAAAATACGTAGTAGAGAAAACAGGCAACAACCTGTTTGACCTCAGCCAGAGCAAGTTTTTGCTGGACAGGTCTCTGAAGGCAAGGGAAATAAAACCAAAAATGAACTACTGAGACCTCATCAAGATAAAAAGCTTCTGCACAGCAAAGGAAACAGCCAACAAAACTAAAAGGCAATCTATGGAATGGGAGAAGATATTTGCAAGTGACATATCAGATAAAGGGTTAGTATCCAGAATCTGTAAAGAACTTACCAAGCTCAACACCTGAAAAACGAATAATCCATTGAAGAAATGGGCAGAAGACATGAATAGACACTTTTCTAAAGAGAACATCCAGATGGCCAACAGACACATGAATAGATGCTCAACATCACTTATCAACAGGGACATACAAATCAAAACCACATTGAGATACCACCTCACACTTGTCAGAGTGGCTCTGGAAACTACAGATGTTGGCGAGGATGTGGAGAAACAGGAACCCGCTTGCACTGTTGGGGGTTTGCAGACTGGTGCAGCCACTCTGGGAAACACTGTGGAGGTTCCTCAAAAAATTAAAAAGAACTATACTATGACCCAGTAATAACACTACTGGAATTTATTCAAAGGTTACAGGAGTGCTGATGCATAGGGGCACATGTACCCCAATGTTTATAGTAGTGCTTTCAACAATAGCCAAATTATGGAAAGAGCCCAAATGCCCATCAACTGATGAATAGACAAAGAAGTTGTGGTTTATACATACAAAGAAGTACTACTTGGAAATGAGAAAGAGTGAAGTCTTATCATTTGCTACAACGTGGATGGAACTGGAGGGTATTATTTATTATGTTAAGTGAAATAAGTCAGTCAGAGAAAGACAAATATGTTTTCACTCATATGTGGAACTTGAGAAACTTAACGGAAGACCATGGGGGAAGGGAAAGGGAAACATAGTTTCGAGCAGAGAGGGAGGCAAACATAGGAGACTCTTAAATCAGAGAACAAACTGAAGGTTGATGGGGGGAAAAGGGGTAGCAAGAAAATGGGTGATGGGCATTGAGGAGGGTACTTGTTGAGATGAGCACTGGGTGTTGTATGTAAGCAGTAAATCACAGAAATCTACCCCAAAAACCAGGAGCACACTGTATACACTGTATGTTAGCTAACTTGACAATAAGTTATATTAAAAATAAATAAATAAATAAAATTTATAAATAAATAAAAGAATGTAGCTAAAGGTGCACATATTTGGCTCCAAAGATTTCTCAAACAATTTATTTGTACAGTGAGGGTAGAGCCAGTCTTTTCAATTAAGCAAATAACTTCCATTCCATTTTGTTTCATAGATCTACCTGTATTCACAGATTAAATTGTTTTGAGTAGTATATGTATTAAAATGTGAGCTCTTGGAGAGCAAATATCTGTGTATCTTACATGCCTCGGCACCAAGTAGAGACTTAATAAATTTTTGATTAATTAAAATGCTTAGTATTGATTAACTGGTCATTTTAATCCATTTTGAAAATAACTTAAGGATGATTTTTATTTGTGCATAAATAATTTTATTGAGTAAAGGAAGGTAAAATAGAGATAGGAGATTTGGTAGCATTAGTGATTATCGTTTGTACTTCTCTTACTCTAGCATATTAATTAATTGTATTTTTTGCTGCTCTCTGCTAATTTCTTATGACCAATGCTACCAACCCTTCTTCTCTGAGATCTTCTTCTTTGGTGTGAAATATCGATCACTTCTGAGCCCTGTGGCCCCAGAAAGTGAAAATTGTTAAGAGATCTCTCTACCCCTTTATGTTCTTGGAAAGAACCACCCTTTTTTATTCAGAGATAAAACTCATCTGCACCCCACAGTGTGATTCCCATAATTGCCCATCCTTCTGCACAATGGCCTTGTTTACTTGCTTTCATAGACCTCATCGTTTCTCCTTCTTTGAGACATTCTGCGTTAATGAATATTTTTCCTACTGCAACAGCCTGAATAAAATCATCCCTTAATTATGCAGTCCATCTTTCACATTAGAGATGCCTTGGAATTGAAATACATGATTAAGATAAAATAAACAAGATAAGTCAAACAAAAACAATAAATACCTCATTAAGCAATAGAATTCTATTTTAAACTGTACACATACATATGATGAAAGTATTTAACAGCAGATCCTAGAGACAGTAGTAAAATTCAACAAGTTACTGGGTTAAAATAGTCTCAATAATAGATTATTTAATTTCATGTGTTTTAGAGAGTTCATTATAAAACTGTGGACAAATATGAGTTTATAGTCATTTCAGTAATAATCAACTGTTTAAATACAGAGAAATAGCAGTCCAACTGTACTTTAAAGTACTTCGGGTACTGTATTCGTTTCCTATTGCTGCTATAACAAATTATCATGAAATTAATAGCTGAAATGCACAAATCTGTTTAATAGTTCTGGACATCTGGAGTCCATGCGGTGCCTGAGTGGCTTAGTCACTTAAGTGTCCAACTCTTGGTTTCAGCTTACATCTGATCTGGCAGATTGTGAAATTGAGCGCCACATAGGGCTCCATGCTGACAGCATGAAGCCTGCTTGGGATTCTCTGTCTCTTCCTCTCTGCCTTTTTTAAAAAGTCCAAAAGTGTCTCATTGCACTAAACAAGAAGTCAGTAGGGGTGCGTTCCTTCTGGAGGCCCTAAGTGTAATCTGTTCTCTTGCATTTTCCATCTCCAGAGGACACCCACGTCCCTTGACTGATGGCCTCCTTCCACCATTTTCAAAGCCGGCAATAGTGAGTTGAGTCCTCATCACATCACATCACTCTGACCTCTTCCATTTTCCTCCTCCATTTCAGAGGAGTCTTGTAATTACCCTGGACCCAACTGTGTAATCAAACATAATACCCCCATCTTAAGACCAGCTGATTACCAATCTTATTTCCTCTATATATGTCATATAACATATTCATAGGTTATGGGAATCAGCACTGGAACATCTTCAGGCAGCCGTTAATCTGCCTACCACAGATAATATATTCATCTTTACCCTAAGTGGAAGTACCTTGAGTTTTCCTGGCACAAACAGTTCTAGGAAAATACTACTGTAGATGCAGTTTCTCTACTCTTGTCTGAGACCTTTTTCCTTCCTTTACCCAGACTTGTTCCTGCTCCACCTAGGCCTTGGACCTAATTTGCCTCATTATCCTTCTGCACAAACCTGTTCTCGGAAAGGATCTGTGCATTCAGCCCTAGTACGGGTGTGTGCAGCAGTGGCCTAATGCACGACAGATCTTCTCTCCCTGGATTTTTATAGTTCAACAGATGGTAACATGTCTACTTTTAGAGATAAATGTGTGGATGTGGGAAGTATTATGCTGGTGGAGGTACTTTAAAGAGCTTTAGACTCTTTAGACTAAAGCTTACTAGCTTTAGACTGTGCTATGTACAAAGCCAGCCGTGTAGATGAGATCGCTAGGGCTGTGCTCTTGTTAAACTTCTACCAGAAAAGAGAGTTTTCAGTTTGGGACCTTAGAGCATAATTAAATGACTGCCCTAATCCCTTACCTTAACCTAGTCCCAGAATCTCCACGTGGCAGAGAAAATGAAACAAAACAAAAATCCTTTAAACATGCATTGCCCATGAAGTCATTACTTCTCATATAGGTCTTCTTTATTTTTTTGCATATTCAATCAAATCAACCCATATTTATTACTTCACAGTTTATTTTATTTTATTTATAGTGTAGTTAACATATTTATTAGTTTCAGATGTACGGTATAGTAATTCAACAATCCCATATATTACTCAGTGCTCATCAAGGTAAATGTACTTACTTTTAATCCCCTTTATATATTTCACCCATTTCACCACCCACTTCTCCTTAGGTCATCTAGAAAGAAGATAAAATTATTAATTTTAGTAATAAAAGAGAGGATGTTACTGCAGATCATAATATCCAAAGAAAGAAATCTTACGAACCAAATTTTATTCTACTAAATTGAACAACGTAAGTGAAATAAACATATTTTAGAATGACACAAAATATCAAAGTTCACTGATAAGGAAATAGAAAAACATGAAAAATTAAATATCTTCTAAATAATGAATTCATAATTATAAATATCCTCATAAATGTTTATAAACCAGAGAGATTTCTTGGTGAATATTCCCAAGAAAGAAGAAGCAATACTAATTACATTAAAACCTTTCCAAAAGTTATAAAAGCTCTCTCCTACTCATTTTAGGATGGCAACATTACCCTGATACCAAAGCATTGAGATCGTACAAGGAAACTATAGATTGTATTTTTCAATAACATAAATGCAAAATTCCACGAATTTAATGAATTAAAATGAAATATTAGCCAATCATGTCTATTATTATAGATGATAATTATTCATAGACTTTTTCAACAAATGGTGCTAGGATAAGTGAATATACACACAAAATAATAAAATTGAAACTTTATCTCATAACACATACAAAAAATAACTTAAAATGAGTTAAATGCCTAAATAAAATAGATAAAACTATAACATTCTGAGGAGAAAGCACAGGGCTAAATCTGAATAACCTCAGATTTGGTAACAGAGCCTTAGCAATGACATGAAAGAAAGAACAACAAAAAGAAAAAACAGATAAATTAGACTTCATCATAATTTAAAATTTTATTCTTCAAAGGATACTATCAAGAAACTGAAAAGCCAATGAACAATATAGTAGAAAATACCTCAGATCACATATCTGATGAGGTATTTGTATCCTGAATATATAAAGGACTCTTACTGCTAATGAAAATTTAAATTACAGTGAGATATGACATCATGACCATTAGAATAGCTATAATTTTTTTTAAAAGACAAATTTTGTCGATAATGTGGAGAAATTAGAATCGTCATAAATTGTTGGCAGTATATAAAATGGTGCAACCACCTGGAAAAACAGTTCAACAGTTTTTCAAATTTCAAAAATAGACTTAAATATGACCCAGCAATTCCATTCCTGGTAATCTACTCAGGAGCAATGAAAATATCTGCCCCTACAAACCTGTTGGCATAAATATTTATGGCTACATCATTCACTATATGGCCAAAAGGTGGGACAATCCAAATATCCACCAACTGATTAACAGATAAACAAAATATGGTGTATTCATACAGTGGAGAATTATCTGATTACATGGATGAATCCTGAAGTCATGATGCCTGGTAAAAGAAGCTGGTCACAACACATGGTTTGCGATTAATTTCTATGAACTATTCAGATTAGGCAGATATACATAGAAAGACTGGTGGTTGGCTTAGGTATGGGGAGGATTTGAGGAGGGGGTGGGTAATAGCTAAAGGGTATAAGGTTTCTTTCTGAAGTGTTAAAAATGTGGTAAAATTGTGGCAATGGTTATAAAACTCTGAATATACTAAAAAATCATTGGACTATATACTAAATAGATGAATTGTATGATACATGAATTATATTTCAATAAAGTTGGTGACTGCATACTTTCCCAGTGTGAGGGTGCAGCTCATAATCAGCTTGCATTATAGAGCTGCCTAGGGTCCTGCCTGGAGCCCAGAAGAGCCGGTGGGTACCTTCCACCCCCTCCCCCTCTGGCTCACTCCAACAAGAAGGCCAAGTGTCCAGCTTCTCCCTGGAAGGAACTTGTCCACACATCTAGCATTCCAATCCCCTGAGCCATCTGAGCAACTGCCACCTAAATCATCTAGCTCTGGGCACATGTGTCCCACAGTATACGAAACAAAGAGGCAATTATATTTGGGTGCAAAAGCATTCCCAGCAATTATACCCTTTGGCTCAGCCCAGAGTAAGTATGCAAAAATACCAAGCTCTAGATTTATCCCAGGTAGGGATAGACTGTAGATTTAATGTCCTGACAATCCCAGCAGCCGCCTGAGGAGTGGGCTTCCAGTTAGCCTGCATTGGGAAGCCAGAGGGACAGAAAACTAGTAATCCTTCAGAAGCCCAACAGGAGAGCATGCTGAAACCAGAATACACCTCCCAAATATTTTGTTGTAAGAAAAATCCAGACATAGAATTCACACTATGTGATTCCATTTATGTGAAACTCAAGAACAGGCAAAACTAATTAACTTAAGGCAGAGAAATCATTGTTCATGGGGAATGGGGATTAATGAGAAGCCAATATAGAAGTGAAACTGATTAGGAGAAATAATTTGGAAGGCACATCATGGTCCCAAGGAGTTAGGATAGTAGCATTAGGCCTTGTCATATGCATATATGAAAGAAGTATTTATTTAAATATTGGTAGGAGATAAGGCAACTGCTACTCCTTAAGCCAATTTTTTTTTTTTTTTGCTTACACAACACAGTGCCTTATGATCTCATCGTTCATACTAGCTCATTTTTTTTAAGTTTATTTATTGATTTACTTAGAGAGAGAGTGAGAGAGCATGAGCAGTGGAGGGGCAGAGAGAGGTGGAGAGAGAGAATCTCAAGCAGGCCCTGCGCTGTCAACACAGGGCTCGAACTTATGAGCCCCGAGATCATGACCTGAGCCAAGATCAAGAGTCAGATGCTTAACTGACCATGCCACCCACCTACCCCCACAGTACTTACTGCTTTAACTAACTCTGTAAAACTTGGTAAAGTGGTTCAGTGAGAAAGGAATAGCTAACTCACTAATACAGAATAGTTAAATAACTCACTACTATCCACTGTTCTCCAACAGAGATCTGCATGGGGAAAGACTTGTTTGTGCAGAGAAAAAGAATAGCAGTGCCCACGCCATAGGAGTGCCCCAAGTGGAACACACTGGAGTCCCCAAGACACCGCAGAAGAGATCCGACACTTTCTACAGGTAATAAAGTGTCCAATTCCTTATTGTTATGTTTGACTGCTAACTGCTTTTATACCTCACTCTTCTCCTTTTCTCTTGCACACTACATCTGGGAAAGTTGATAAGAAAGTTCAAGTATTCCTTCCTTAAGCACCTATGGGGCAATCATACTACATAAATCCCTGCCTACCCATAGGGAAGAATATTCACACCAGCTCCATCCACTGACCAAAATAAAAACTCCTGCTCTCTCAAGCCATTTTTGGACCAGCTTGGGAAGCCTGCCTTGCTCTCCTCCTTATGTAAGCAGTCAGGCTTTTCATGCCTTCGTGTGTGTGTGTGTGTGTGTGTGTGTGTGTGTGTGTGTATGTGTGTGTGAGAGAGAGAGAGAGAGAGAGAGAGACTGACAGACATCATTAGTTTTGACATCCAAACCAAATCTGGGGAGGTGATACATCCTAATTCTGCAGAGCACCGCAGCGTTATGTACTCTGAAGGACACTGGGGCTCTAAACGTTGGAAGAGGAGAAGGAATTAAGTATCAATAAGAAGTCTTTCTGTTTGACGCTTTGCGTAAGCTTAGCTGTATTTATGGAGGTGGAGTGGAACGAAACCAGATGTAGAGATCTTCAACTGGATACCAGTAGCACTAAATGAAAGGCTGAGACTATATCAGACGCTTTAGATGGGAAGATTAAGTAGAAATCTGTCCAGCTTATTTTATGGTACATGAAGTATTACAGTAACTTCAGGGAATTTTTCATGTGTAGCTTTGATAAGCAAGAATGATGATAGAGTTAAAGGTCTATTTCAGTCTTTTAAGTTCATGGATTTTTTGTGTGTGTGAACTTGGTATAACCTACCCAGATAAAGACCAGGCATTTACACTAGCAATACTGAAAACTCACTAAGCTTTATCAGTGTCTTTGCATATACATGCAAAATAGAAATACTTGGGGCAAAAAGTAGAATTACCAGACTGCATTCATCCGAATAAAATTCGAGTCCGTTTACCACTGAATGATTTAGGGTGATTAAGAATTGATATTATATCAAAAAAAAGAATTGATGTTATATTAAGGATATATTTGTTTTAAAAAGACAAACATGGTATTTTCTTGATTTATAAATATTCCCCACTGACATCTCCATGGTTTTTCATTATGATTTATGCTGCCACTTGGTCTAATTATGAATTAATGATTAGATTTGTTTAAAGATTAATTTGATAAAGTGAACATTCATTCACTTTAGAATGAATTTAGAAGAGAAATTGTCAGTGATAACTAACTCTGTACTGATGATCAGAAAACAGGAATGTAAGAAAAATAACGCTTGCCTGCAGTTGACCATTAACTTTATCCCACTGATATTAACAACTTTTAATGGCATTCTTTAATTAACCACGGTCCTATACTTACGTAGTTATCCAAAACTTTTCTTTCAAGTTTGTTTTCTTTGCAAAGGTTTTAATCAGAACAACTGTGATCTTAAACCCCTTTACATTCAAATTCTTCATTTTTAAGAGCACTCTGTCCAATTCATTTGAAGTGTAGTCTGCTTACAACTGAGTGCATCTTGACATTTGAGAATTAATATAGGCCTCAAGAGAAAGTGCAATTTACTCATTTTCATGGCTCTTCGAAATTTACTGATGTATATGGTCATATTAAAGATGCATTAATTGCACTTCAATATTAACCCTGACGGAAGAGTCTATGAATAAGAGCTGATACCACCCTTTTACAGTGTTGGTGGGAATGTAAACTGGTACAGCTCCTCTGGAAAACAGTATGGAGGTTCCTCAAAAAATTAACAATAGAACTCCCCTATGACCCAGCAATAGCACTGCTAGGAATTTGCCCAAGGGATACAGGAGTGCTGATGCCTAGGGGCACATGGACCCCAATGTTCATAGCAGCACTCTCAACAATAGCCAAATCATGGAAAGAGCCTAAGTGTCCATCAACGGACTAATGGATCAAGAAGATGTGATTTATCTATACAATGGAATACTACATGGCAATGAGAAACAATGAAATCTGGCCATGTGTAGCAATGTGGATGGAACTCAAGGGTGTTATGCTGAGTGAAATAAGTCAGGCAGAGAAAGACAGATACCATATGTTTTCACTCATGTGAAATAGGAGGAACTTAACAGAGGACCGTAAGGGAAGAAAAGGGGAGAAAAAATAGTTAAGGAGAGGGAGAGAGGCAAACCATAAGAGACTTAAATCCTGAGAACAAACAGGATTGATGGAGGCTGGGGGAGAGGGGTAAATGGGGGATGGGCATGGAGGAGGGCACTTGTTGGGATGAGCACTGGGTGTTATATGGAAACCACCTTGACAATAAACTATATTTTAAAAAAGAAAAAAAGAAAAAGAAAAGAAAAAGAGCCCACACACAATTATTTACCTATTTGTCCCCTTATCCTTTTTAAAGGTTCCTTTTGGAAGGTTGGAAGGGAAATCATCCAATAAAGGATAAATAAACCCAAATGCATTTTTTAAAGTTTTATTAATTAATTAATTCTGAGAGAGAGAGAAAGAACATGAGCAGGGGGAGGGCAGAGAGNACTGGGTTGTTATATGGAAACCACCTTGACAATAAACTATATTTTAAAAAAGAAAAAAAGAAAAAGAGCCCACACACAATTATGTACCTATTTGTCCCCTTATCCTTTTTAAAGGTTCCTTTTGGAAGGTTGGAAGGGAAATCATCCAATAAAGGATAAATAAACCCAAATGCATTTTTTAAAGTTTTATTAATTAATTAATTCTGAGAGAGAGAGAAAGAACATGAGCAGGGGGAGGGCAGAGAGAGGGGGAGGCAGAGAATTCCAAGCAGGCTCCGTACTGTGAGCTCAGAACCCAACACAGGGCTCCATCTCAGGAACCATAAGATCATGACCTAAACAGAAATCAAGAGTGGATGCTTAACCTACTGAGCCACCCAGGCACACCCAAATGCGTTTTTTAAATTCACCAATGTGGTGCTCCTGGGTGGCTCAGTCTGTTAAGCATCCAACCTTGGCTCACGTCATGATGCCAGTTCGTGGGTTTCAGCCCCGCGTTAGGCTCTATGCTGACAGCTCAGAGCCTGGGGTCTGCTTCTGTGTCTCTCTCTCTCTCTGCCCTACCCAGCTCACACTGTCTCTTTCAAAAATAAACAAACATCTAAAAAATAAATAAAACCAACAACAACTTTATCATTCCTGCCAGGAACCATCAGCTGTACTCAGATGAGCTTTAATGGAGATTTGTGTACCAGAATCCTGCCCCAGAACCTCCTAATTAGAGCTCATTACACTTTTTTTTTCAAATGCTTACTCAGAGAAGCATACTTAATAGTGAACTTAATCTTTCAAAAACTGAAATTACAAAGCAATTGAATAGGAGGGGGTAGAAAAGGGTGCAGAAGAGAGGCAGTTTCATCACTGGAGGAAAAGGCATCATCAGAAGGAGCCCTGTCTCTGGTAACCCTGTGAAGGCGTCCCGCAGGCGAGCATCTGTCTCATTTTGGACACTGGTTCCTGGTCTCCTTGAGGCTTCGAGAGACTCCGGAATTAGTCTCCGTTATTTACGTCAGAAGTTGTTAAAAGTTCTCCCATAGCCGTTTGGCATATAATTCATTGCAAAAGTTTATTGTCTCATTTATTTGTTCAGCCCATAATCTTCTCTATTAATAATTTAACCTTGTTTATCATTCAGCTTAACCTGAATGAATAGCCAGTTTCATGATCCTTCAGGTAAATCGATCTTTTGTAAGGTCAGTCCCCTACATTTTCTCTGTACCATCATACGTGGCAGATGACTTGTGTATGCAGCACAGCACTCCTGTCAGAATACCAGAGCAGTTAACCCCTCGCCTGCCAGCTGCAGTTCCACACCATCCGCTTTGCAACTGGAAAGAAGAGTGCCTGGAAACAAACTGGTAGTGATGTTATGTATCATAGATACAATCTTGAATTTGGAGATTCAAGCTTTCACGATAAAAGCCTTAATAATAGAAGTAAAATACATCTTAAAGCTGATGAGTATGTCACAATTAATAGATCAGGGTATGAGATTAAAAATTATAGAGCAGTCAGGGGCACCTGAGTGGCTCAGTTGGTTGGGCATCTGACTTCAGCTCAGGCCATGATCTCACAGCTCATGGGTTCGAGCACAGCGTCGGGCTTTGAGCTGACAGCCCAGAGTCTGGAGCCTGCTTCTGATTCTGTGTACCCCTCTCTCTCTGCCCCTCCCCCACTTATGCCCTGTCTCTCAAAAAGGAATATTTTTTTTATCTTAAATAAATAAATAATAAAGATTATAGAGCCATCAAATGAGTAGCATTTATGCTACATGGGAACCGAAAACTTTAACTTCAAAGAGCATTGTTGATGACCCACAAGTTACTACATAATGATTTCTGATTGAAGGAGTTCTCTACATTTCAAAGAGTCAGATGATAACTGCCAATCATCTGTGTCTCCTTCCTACATAGAAATCTGGCCCACTGTCCTGAAAGAATATAATTCTTTACAATCTTCTTACCTGATTGCAGTGTTTCTTATATTCGCCAGGGCTGCAGACATAGACTCACCAAGTCACATGGGAGAGTCTGACACACGTTACTTCACTTTCATGACACTGACACTTAAAAAGATGATGGATATTTATTTTGTAGATGCTCCCTCAATTGAGGTTTTGCTGATTTGTTTTTTCTGATTACTTACTTTTAGTTTATTCTTTAACAGGAATATCTCAAAAATGCTATGAAGTATTTTGTATTCTATCAGGTGTCACACATTTTCTCTGTGCACCCTTACTGGTGATGTTCACCTTGATTACTTTGTTGAGGTGCTTGCTGTCTGTCAGAATTTAGTGTAAAGTTACTTCCTTTATTTGTATTTAATAAGCCTTTTGTAGCGAGAAAGTTTTATGTGTTGGTTTGGCTAGGCTGTAATACCTAGTTATTTAATCAAATGTATTTAATCAAGGTATTTTGTAGAAGTAGTTAACGTCTGTAATCAGTTGACTTTAGTGAAAGGAGATTGCCTGAGATAAGGAGGGTGGAACTCATTCAGTCAGTAGAAAGGCCTTAAGGGCAAAAGCTGAGAAAGAGTGTTTGCCTCAAACCTGCAGGCTCCTGCCTGAGTGCTCAGCCTGGTGGCCTGCCCTGTATGATTTGGACTTGCGAGCCCCCAAAATTGCATGAGCCAATTCTTTGAAATAAATTTTTTAATATAGCACAGTAATTATTATTACTTAATTATTAAGTGAAATATATATTTTGTCAGTCTGTATGATCTATATATAATCCTTTTGCTTCTGTTTCTCTGAGAAACCTTGACTGATCTGACTGATAGGGATTTGGGGACTGGGAGTCGTTTAGGAGGAACAGGATCTTAAGGGTGAGATTTCTGAGTTGATTCTGTGGATGTCCTTTGAGATTATGAAATGTCCTATTCCTTATCTAAATGCCAATTCATCCCTTTCTTTAGTATGGGCTCATGATTTCCTGATTTATTCAGTGGTTTACAGTCTATGCTTTCTAGTAACTTTATTGAAATTTAATTCTCAGAGTATAAAATCTACACATTTAAAGTATAGAATTCAATGATTTTTAGTATATTCAGAAGGTGGGGCAATCATCACCACAGTTAATTTTTTAATACTTTCCCCACCCAAAAACGAAGACTTAACACACTTCATCTTTTATCCCCCAAACTGCTCATCTCATCCAGGCTTGGCAACCATTGATCTACTCTCTATCTCTATAAGCCTATTCTAGACATTCCATATAAGTGGAAAACTACAATATGTAGTCTTTTGTGAATGGCTTATTTCACTTAGCATAATATTTTCAAGATTCCTCATGTTGTGGTATGTATCAGTACATCATTCCTCTGTATGGTCAAATAACATGCCATTGTGTAGAACACCATGTTTTGCTTTTCCATTCATCATCGATGGAAATTTAGATTGTTTTCATCTTTTGGCTGCTACTATAGAAGACCACTAAAATCATTTGTATACAAGTTTCTTTGTGGATATGCTTTTGATTCTCTTAGATATATACCTATGAGTAGAATTCGTGGGTGAAATAGTAACTGTGTGCTTAGCTTTTTGAGGAACTACCAGACTGTTTTCCAAAGTGGCTCCATCATTGTACATTCCATCAGCAATGTGTGGGGGGTTCACTTTCTTCACATGCCTGCCAACATTTGCTTTTTTTCTTTTCTTGCTTGATGATAGTCGTCCTAGTGGAAGTGACATGGTGTCTCATCGTGGTTTTGATTTGCGTTTCCCTAATGACTAATAATGTTGAGCATCTTTTATGTGCTTGTTGGCCCTTTATGTATTTTCTTTGGAGAACTATTTATTCACATTCCTTGTTTATTTAATTAGTTGTTATTTGTCTTTTTTACTGCTAAGCTTGAAGAGTTCTTTATGAACTCTACATACAAGTCCCTTATCAGATACATGACTTGCAAATATCTTCTCCCATTATGTGGGTTGTCTTTCTTTTTTGTAATAGTATCCATGTAAACACAAAATGTGTTTCATTTTATGAAGTCACATGTATCTGCTTTTCCTTTTGTTGCTTGTGCTTTTCATGTCATATCTAAGAATCCATTGCCCAATCCAAGGTCACAAAGATTTACTCATATGCTTTCTCTTCTAAGATTTTGTGGATTACTGATTTTAGCTATTGCATTGGGTCTTTGTTTATATATGGGATGAGATAAGGGTCCAACTTCATGCTTGCTCATGTAGAACACCAGTTTTCACAGTGCCATTTATGGGAAAGTCTATTCTACATCCACTGAATTGAACTGTGATGTCATGGAAAACTGAAAATGTTGGAGGCTAAATAATCACTACCTCAAATAAACCAATCCCTAAGCTAGCAAAACTGATATAATCAACTTTTTTGGAATCCTGCAATGTAAACAAAAGCTCACAGCAATGAAGCGAGTGCGGAATGAAGGAAAAAATACTGTAAATTTCATTATGAGAACATCATAGGTATTTGCTTACGTCCCTGTGGTCCTTCGCTCTCCAGCTCAGTAGTGGCCGTCTGGACGGTGGCCCACGCTACTGAGAAGACTTTCTGGGGCCAAGGGGACAATATAAACTGTGTTTTCAAAAACCTGGTTGTAAATTTTGGCATGTCTGATAGTTCCCTGATGGACTGGCCCAGAGGCTCAACTTTCTTTTGACCGCTGTAGGGCTGGAGCACCTTTCTGGCAGTGGTAACCTTTGTCAAAAACAGGTAAAGATGTGTGCTGTCTGCATCTAGCTGGAGCAAACAATGCTAAACGGGGGCAAGTACTGACAGAGTCAAAAGCCTGAGACGGAGGCTTACGAGGAAAATTCTTGGGGAAATAAGGGCTATAAAGAGTTACTATGTATGTCAGTGAAGCCAGAGTGCAGTTCTCAGGGCCAGAGGCATGCTTAGAACGTGCCCGAGAGGTTGAGAGGCCTGTACCTTTGCCCATCTGTGGGCTCCTTGGTTGGCGTTCTGCATTAGTCTGAAAGGCAATGCCACCTGTTCTCTGATCAGATCATTGAAGGTGTGGCCCTGTGGAGAAGCATGGGAATGCCACCAGGCCAGCGCAACTGGGAGTGCTGGCCTCCGGCCTGGGTGTGGGCTGGCCCACCGTGACGAGGTGCGGAAATGGAGGGCGACTATTTAGAAACTCTTACAGCAAATCCACAGAGTAATTCTATGTCTGTGGAATGTAATAAAATATTTGGTAGTATTTCAGTACTGTTCATTTCATTTTTCTGGTAAATTCTTTTTATTGTCTTTTACAAAAGCACTGATCCACAACAAATTGGAGAAAAAAATTTTAAAAACCACAGATGGTTTGAGGCATTGTTTCAGGCAACTTCATCAGATCTCCTGGGTCAGGTTTGTTTATTTGGGAGTTAAAGTGATTTGCTAAAATGCCAAAGACATCTATATTTCAGTGTGAAAACCAACTGACAAACCATAAGCAAAAGTGGCAAAGTAAAAAGAAAACTCAAAGTTTAAAGTCAAGAATAAGAAAGGGAAAACTCCTAGCATTCTAGCAGTCCCTTATTTTTCAAAGAACTGCTTTTGGTTTTGTTCAATTTTCTATTCTTATTAGGTTTATTTATGCTCTAATCTTTATTATTTCCTTCCATCTGCATCTTTTTTATTTAGTTTGCTCTTCTTTTTCTAGTTTCTTAAGGTGGAAGATTACGTTATTACTTAAAAGCTTTCTTCTCTTTTAATATAGGCTTTAATAGCTATTAATTTTTAATAACATCCCAATTGTTTTTTCTGTCTTCATGCATTATCTAATTGTCTAAAAGTGACAGGGACAGTTCCAAACTGTTTGTAAACAGCTAATTGTGGAACAGAAGTAGGTAGAACACCTATACCCACTGCATGATCACTGAATTTAAATTTCTCTATTTTGCACACTTTCCTTATAAGTAGCATATACATAAAATAGTGGAGAGGACCTCCTTCATGGATCTTGACTCCATGATCACTCAGTAATTTCTCTGTTGTGTCAAGAATTGATAAAACGGACAGGTAAGCACTGAGTGAAATCCACAAAAATTTACATGTGGTGTCTCTACGTTTTATTTTTCATTAATTTAAGTTTTCTAGTCTAAAGATTAAAGTTGATGGGAACTATTTTTTAGAATTAAAAAAAAAAAACACTGGGACACATGGGTAGCTCAGTTGGTTAAGCATCCAACTCTTGGTTTCGGCTCAGGTCATGATCTCACATTCATNGAGACCAGACTCTCTCAATGCATTTCTCACTTCTTTTTGTCACCTGAGCTGTAATCACTCAGCGAAGGAGATGGGTAGATTCGGCCAGGCATCTTGCTCAGCTTCACTTTGAGCTGATGTTAGCCGTGGTGGCACCAGACTTCAGTCCTTAGTCTTTATTCCCAAGCATGAAACCCGAAATCCTCTCAGCCTAACTCCTGGTACCTCCCATGCTCTCGTACTGCAGTGAATGTGGTCTCTTCTTTCTACTCAGCATCTCCAAGAACCTCTTCCCTTCTGCTACAGTCAGAGGGAAAGAACCAAAAGACAGGCATATAATTACTGACAGGCGTGGCACTGTTATTTAGTGTTGGGTTTTTATGGTAAGTACAACAGAAATTCAGAAGGGAGAAAGGCTTCTACCCTTCACTTTTCTTTAGAATGAATTCTGGGTAAGGGCACATTTCCTGTGATGTAAAAATACTAATACATCTTAGTAGGAAGATGTATTTTACAGCTTTGTAATTTAGCTGTCATTTAAGCAGGGCCCCCTTTAGAATTTCCGTATGGGTGAGGCTTAGAAAGAAGAATATGTTTGGAGGAAATGCTGAGTGACTTCTTAAATAAATGTACTGTTTTTACTCAGGATATATTAGCAAAGTTTTCTAAAGATAATTTACTTATACCTTATATAATTTTATTTATATTTAAATATATATATTTATATGCAATATAAATTTCTAATTATATGAAATAGTGTAAATATATACAACATAAATATATATATTTACATATATATTATATTTTTTCTCTGTGTGAGG
>NW_027527932.1:4991510-5024912 GCF_008692635.1 Crocuta crocuta
CTGGAGAGAAATGGGCTGCAAAGGATTCCTCCAAGCCACTCTTCATTATCACTGTTATGAATAAGAGGGTACAAATTGAGCCTGATGATTTTGTCCAAAACTTGTGACATGCCGCAGATGAAAGAATGAATCCAATCAGAAACAAATTCTTCTTCAGTCTTCTCAGAAAGATTCTTATTTTAACTTCTTTATTCCCCACAACTTCCACCTAATTGAATCTCTTTATGTTTATTAATGCCCTAATTGCTTTATACATTTTTATATTTATATCTTTCCTGTAACAGCCCTCAGTTAGTAATTCCTTTGAACTTTGTGTGCACTTCCACAAAGGCTGTTATGGATTCTTTGGGAACCTCAGCAAATAAGTTCTAATGGAAAAGATATAAGAGCTTCCTCAAGTACAAATGTGGAACCAGTGACTTTTAAAATTGACTTAGGTTTTCTGAGCCACTTTGATCAGATTGCTGGATTAAAAATACTCTGCTCGGCGGTGGACTTCTCAGAGCCTGAGGCAGGGAGGTGTATGTTCTTCTCCTCTTGGCACAGCCTCAGAGAGGCTGAGTTCAAGGGCAGATCTGTGTCCCCTCTGTGCCATGCTTCGCGGTAATGGCCGCTGTGATTCCAGCCCAGCCTCCCCAGAGCAGAGTCTCTGCCAGGGGCTGCTTCCCCGACAGAAAGCTGGTGGTGTCTAAGCACTGAGAAGAAGGGAATGAAATCAGCCTCAAGGAGCTTCAGAAAACAATAGTTCTGATTGACCTGTAAACACATTCTTTGCAATAATTGTCCTTGCCATGGGATAGGTTATATAATTTTCTCTTTCCCTTATTATTTTCTCCAAAATAAATAGAGAATGAATGTTCCACAAAGAAGCGGTTTCAGAATGAACAGTATGGCCATAAAATTCACATTAACTTCAGCTATAAAAGTGATTCTTGTTGATTTCTGCCTTATGGTGTGATGAGTAGGTTTCTCTACTACAGACTAATTTCAAATAATTTATAGCACTGAACGCAATGTCAGACTGGGCATTCATTTAAAGTTAGTGATGATTTCGCTATCCTGTGTCATTAATATTCTGCTGTACAAACTCTGTTATCTAATGAAATTCTAAGTTTTCCATTTTTTAGAATTTATTCCAAGAGTAAAAAAGGAAAAGAAGCAGCAGGAGAGAAAGAAGGAGAAGGAAAAGAACTTACTCAAATGCATTTAAGAGGTCAATGAAATATAAGATAGCATCTCTTCCTCCTCTGTTATACTTCATTCCATCTGAGGTATTACACACTTACTATAACCTCCATTAACATGGGGATTTTTATCCCCCTTCCGTAGCATCTAAAGTAGTGCCATGGATGGGGGAGGCATCGAATAGGTATTCTAGTCATCCTGGTTTTAAAATCTGGAATACTCTGTACACTAATTCCACTGTCTTTGACATCAACTCTGTGTAGCCTTCTCACAGTGGTTTTGAGCTATCCTAACTCATTGTTGATTCCTTTTGTGTAGAAAGAAAACTTAGCAACACCACACAGCAAAATGACATCATGAGGATTAATTACTTATTGGAATAATTGAACCATCATGGAGATTTACAGGAACTATAAAACATATTATTATATACAATTATATTATTTGAATCAAAGAATGGAAGCTAAAATTTTAGCATTGAAATAGATACACCTTCAACATCTGAAAGGTCACACCACACACTGGCAGAAACAAGGGTAGTGATTTATCTCAGGTCCTCTGCAATATGGATTTGGTCATCTGTCCTAGACTTTTGCTAAAAATCAGCAAGAGCCGAAATACGTGCTGCATAGAGGATGAACACCTGGAAGAGTGACCTATCACATGAAGGTGTCTGGGCAAGCCAGTTCTCTAGAGGATCCGTTCCGGCCTGCGCTGTTGAGTCAGGCAGCCACAGGCAGATGAAGACAATCAGAGATCTGTGAACTGCTTCATTTCTGTCTACAAATATTAAAGGATATTAAAGGAGCAAGAATATTGCTTCTCATAAGGAGCAATAATATACTCCAGGAATTTATTGTATTTATTGATTCCTAAAAACTTTATCCAAAAAGTACATTTATGTATCTTAGAAATTAGTCACTTTACCAGTGTGAATGACAAATCGCAGTTCCTTGCCCACATCTACTAATTCTTAGTCCCCAGAAGAAGCAATTATGAAATTACTGATAATTACCATTTTTTACCTACGAACTGGCAATTTCATGTTTCCACATCATACTTTTAGTGTGTGGGTATGCCCAAGCCACATAACATATCTGCTTGTTGTTTAAACATGGAACTATTTAATCAGCATTATTTTCATAATAATCTATATGTATAACTCTAATTCATATTATTCTTCTGAATAATCCCCCATGTATTCATCCATTTTACTCCTGATAGCATTTCATTTGCATTCATTTTTCTTTATACAAACAGCACCCATTCATGTCTTCAGGTGTGTCTATTTTACATTTCTTTGGGGTTATACACTTAGGAATGGAATTTCTGGATCCTAAAGCATATGCATCTTCACCCTTACTAGGTGTTGACTAATTATTTTGCAAAGTATTGATGTATCCTCCCTTTAGCAATGTATCAATGTTCCTTTGCCTCTTTGCTTCAACTCCTTTGACAGTGCTTGGTATTGTCAGAAGTTTTCCAGTATTCTTTACATCCGTCCTGGTGCCGCACCACAGCCCGCATGGCCCTGCAAAGGTTCCTGACAGCTCCGTGTCCTAAGGTTCCTCAGTGCAAATCAGGTTACTGGCGTTTCTCCACTCACTACTTGCATCAGTTTTCTTGGATATGTTGTATAACTTTCTGCTTCTCCTTCAGCTTTCCAGCTTACAAAATTTGGTGGCTGTCACCTTCATTTAGATTTTCTTTGTTTTTGGTAGTCTTATACCATTATTAATCCTAAAAGTATTTTTAATTACGTTTTAAGCAGGAATTCAGATATATCAGTGTATTCAATCACTACGTTTAACTAAAGTTTAAACTTTTCGTGGAGTTTTACCTGCAGACACATCACAATATGTTGTAAGTACTCAACTCTGCATTGCAACTCAGAGCAGCTCGAATGCTATATAAATGAATGGGTGTAGCTGTGCTCAAAGAAACCAATATTGGTAAAAATAGCCAGTGAATTGGATTTGGCCCAGGAGCTGTATTTATGAGCCCCTAGTATAAACTCACTGCCGAGCTGTCTGACATTGTGAACAGCATATAAAAGAATACATTCCCCCATAAGCACTGCTTGCCTCCAGGACATGTCTTGGCCAATCCCCTGTCTCTAATACATTCATTGTGAGACTTGATAACTCAGAAATAAAAATTCAAGAGTTTGGGTTTTGTTCTTGTTGTTGTTTTTTGTATTTTCAATCTACTCCAACCCCAGGTTCTTTCTTCCCATCACTGTCTGGACAGGTGGGCTGGACAGAGCTGACACAGAACAGTGACTGCCTCCAAAAACCAAAGTCAGTGTTACAGCCCAACTCACACCTGAACTCAGGAGTGGCAGCCGAAGCATCGTTGGGCTGGGCTCTCTGTCAGTTACTTTTGTGGTTGGGTTGTTTCTGAGCAGCAAGCCCATGTGGCCACCAAATGTGTTTTTCATCTGCTTGCATCATTCCCAGTCGGTCATCACCGAGGCCGGAATTCACAGCCAGAGTTGTGAGTTGAAGTATTTGTACATTTTAAATATGTTGGGAAGGAGTGAGAGGAAAATACTCATTTAAGTGTAAATTTTAAGTCTATTGGGAGGGAGGGAGAGGAAAATTCTATTTCAGATGTTTAGAGCTTGCCGGACGCTGTGTCCCCTCCCCAGGAATCAGACAGAGCACTATCACGGGGGCTGGCACGGCTGTAAATACTGAATGATGGGATTTGTGCCAGGGCAGCATATGGTTTTATGTGAACAATGAATATTGCATTATCTGGTGTGTGGTGCCAGGGAGGAAAGTGGATTTGGAGAGGCCTGGGGCAGCTGAGCCTACGTCAATAGGCTGCCCTTTTGTCGTCCCTGGGATAGAAGGTCTAATGACGGATTGAAGGGCTCCCTGGAGGAAGGCTGACGAGGAGGGTTGTTTGTGGGTTGCAGCTGTGCCCAAAATGGCACTGGCAGTTGCTACAAGCAAATACATTTTCAATGACCTGCTAGTGTCCCTTGTGATCTGCACTTTATCTGAGCCGCCTGGATGCCTGGATTTTCAAACATTAGTAGCATGGTTTTCCTTCTTGTCCCTAGAGGGTCTCTGCTTTAAGAGCTTCATTTCTACCTTCTGACGAGTTATGAGCGGATTCAGCGATCCCCGTCCTTCTAGCACATAATATATGTTAAATAGATGCATTTTATATGTGTGTATATGTAAATATTCACACACACACTTCTTCTTCGTGAGTTTCCTAAAAGCCAATTCCCATTAAATTAAAAGATTATTTGTTCAAATGAGAATATCATCCACATTTAGTGCAAATGAAGTCGTTTCCGCCTGTGATGGCCTCGGCGCCTGTTAGGCCCTTCTTTCCTTGCCTGGTTCCTTCCTCGTCACGTCTGTGGACCACTCGTGCTCAAGAGGAACTGGAGGCTGCGTCCGATCCGAAGAAAAACTACAGATCTCTATCCCTTGAACTTACGGACTAGAAGTGTTCAGTGTTTGATTCGGTTTTAAAATAGTTGAAGAATTCTCATGAGCGATCCTTAAAATGGCCCCTGAGCACAAGCTCCATGATGATTTAAAATGAAATACAATTGCTACTACACTTACCAGCCACCGGAATTGTGATGTGGCATCAGCCTTGCAGGGCTTCAGGCTGCGGAGTAAGTCATGAGTCGCTTCATTAATTGGCATGCATTGTGTCATGAAATGGAAATGGAGGGGTGCTTTTTCCGTTTTAGTATCTATACACATATCCCCTGGCACCCTGTTAAACATGCAGATCCTCACTCAGTAGGGCTGCGGGGGAGCCCTAACTCCCACAGTTCTCACAGGCCCCCAGGCGGCGCTGACGTTGCCGGGGCTGCAGCCCACAACTAGAGCAAAGTTGCTTGGAACCAGTGTGTCAGAGGAATAATGCTGTCCCCTTCCTTGTCAACTACTGAGACATCTGCCCCTGGATCTGGTCAAGCCGAGGATCACTTCTGGGTGTAAAAGATAAACCTTTTAGCAGAAAAGCAGGATAGTTTAGTCAGCCTAGGCATTTGGTCTGGCTGCCATCTAGCTTTTGTGTATATATCGATGTGTTTGGCATGTATGTTTGGCTGAAGCAGGTCTTACAGACATACAGGTGATTGCACCACTGTCCCAGAAAGATCATGATAGATTTTAGATGCTGTAGAGCCTGGACTGGGGGTGGGGGCGGCATGGAAATGTGAGAGTCTAGGTTAACCTGCCAGGTCTTAGGTACTCTGTAACTTTGTGCTTTGTGTTCCAATTTCATAATTTTGTAATGTGTCTTTTATTTTTTTTATTTACATCCCATGTAATTCTTTTTTTTTTTAAGTTTATTTATTTAATTATTTTGAGAGACAGAGGGCAAGGCAGAGAGAGAGGGAGAGAGCACAACCAGGGAAGAAGCGGGGGGTGGTGGGGTGGGGGGAATCCCAAGCAGGCCTCACGCTGTCAGTGCACAGCCCAGCACGGAACTTGATCCCACGAACTGTGAGTTCATGACCTGAGCCGAACCCAAGAGTCAGACACTTAGCCTACTGAGCCGCCCAGACGTCCCAGCACCCCATAAAATTATTTAAAAATATTGAAACAGTTATCTTTTGCCTGCACATATATTTTTGAAGTTAAATTTATTAAAACTAAGACGATTTTTGTGGAGTATGTATCTGAATCTATACTAAGTTAACAAAATACAATATGAAAACATATTATCCTTATCACTTTCATAATCTATCGTTTATTCTCACAAATAATTTACAAATCACTTACTACATGGCCCAAGCTCCACAGTAGGAACTATACGGATGTAAGTGGGAATACAAGGATTAGTAAAATAGGTAAAATTCCTCTTCTTACCAACCATAGACAGACCGTTTAACCGCTTAGTAAAAGTAGCGCATTGTAAAAAGTACCGTCCAGGGAAGTACAGAGCTGTGGCAACGTGCAGTTGGAGGGCTGGTGTGGCTGTTTCTAGTATCAACTTCCCTGTCAAGCTCCTAATCTCATAAACTAGCTCCATTAGGTCTTTCAACATATAACATCCCTTTGGATGATCACATCTCATGTACTTCTGAGTCTGATTCTTTTCATTGCTCTACCTCCTTGAAACAGGTTTACTTTTTTGTATGTTTTCTAATTTTTATTGAAATATAGGCATTATGAATAAAAAATATTAGAGAATTAGGCAAATCATGCTTACACCTGAAACTAGGCATTCCTCTTCTGTGCCGTTATCATGAGGAGGTGAGTCAGTCTAGTCAGAAGCTGAGCTGTGTTTCAGCTCTGTGGTGGCTGTAGTGTTCTTCAGTGCACCACAAGCTTTATGTCCTTCCAGTGCTGGATGAATATCTCAGGCTTCGTGTAGGGCCTGGAGTGTTTGAAGGTCTTATTGTTCATACTCTTCCCTCAGTTTCCAGGAGGCCCTGAGTAGCTGTGCTACACCGAGGGCTCCCCTGTGCTCTTGCTCCTTCTCTGGAAGGACTCAGGCAGGCCCTGTGAACGTGGGACTTTGGGATGTGGCTTTCAAAGCATCCCTTCCCTTCCTTCACCAACGTGGCTAAGTTTCTGATGGATCCTCATGCTTCCTGCCCCTCCTTCAGCAGCATCAGACCTCCGCTTCGTAGTTGTGCAGGAACCTGGGTACTGGAACATTCCTTGTGCCTCCCCAGAGAGGACGACTTTTGCTTCTGTACCTCCCAGCCTGCTCCTTAGTGCCCTTCTCACCTATCGCTTCTTATTAGGCAAGTGTACAGGAAGTAGGTAATTCCAGTCACAACTTGCATGCTAAACAGTCACAACTTGCATGCCACACCCTCAGGTCTTTTGCGCAGCCCTCGATATTTCCCATGAGCACTCAGCAGAGACCTATGGAAAAGAGATTTTAAGTCAATACAAATTTCCTTTGTGTCTGTAACTTCAGTTATTAAAAATTGCTATGCTACCCCATTCTTGGTCTTTGAGAATTCGTTAAAATTTTAACTGATCTCTTACTATTCATTTTTCTTTTTTTTCTTTCTTTTTTTTTTTTCTGAAGTGCCATCCTTTTGCTGTGTTCAGCCAAAGGTGAAACAGTTTGTTTTTTGCCTCTCCTTGGATTGATTGTCTCTATTTGGAATTCATTTCACTTGACAACATTGCTACCTCAGCTCTCTGATGAACTCAAGAAAATTTACGATTTTGTAAATTACAGTTTTTTCCTAGTTGTCAGAGTGGAAGTGATGTTCTGTTGTGGCTTTGCACACATTAAGCATAAGATGCCCCAAATTATTTAGTTTTAAGGAAAGAATCAGTAAGGTTTGCCATAAATATTATATTTTATTTGAGGCCAGAGAATAATATAACAATGGGACAGAGGAAAGAAGAACAGTCAAAGAGGAGGGACACTATGTGTGAGTGCCCAGGAATAAGAGAGTTCAGGGTGGTCTGCAAGTCCCATTAAGGATTTTAAATTTTACACTAAAGCAAGTTTTTGGCCTTAAAGAATTTTAAGTGAAAAGTGATGTAGTGAAGTAATACGTTAAAGATATTTC
Organism: Crocuta crocuta; assembly: GCF_008692635.1. Lineage (NCBI taxonomy): Eukaryota > Metazoa > Chordata > Mammalia > Carnivora > Hyaenidae > Crocuta > Crocuta crocuta. Next base: position 4,999,219 of record NW_027527932.1, read on the forward strand.
TTAATTTCCTTTGTGGAGAATGTAAGCAAAGTCAGGGGTGGGGGTGAGCTGTCAGAAAACCACTTGGAAAGCTTTGCAACATTCCAGATGTGAAATGCTAGTGATTCTTTCAAGACTGTGGCTATAGAGATGGAAAGAAGTGGGTGGATTCAAGAGAAGCTTGAGGAATGGAATCAATAGGACTTGGTGAATAAACTAGAACATACTTTAAATATGAAGAAGCCCAATGAATAGGAATTTATATACAATTTTTGGTAGGAATTGAGTAATCATTCAGTGAGAAGAATTGGTTACTAGAAAATAGAATGAAAAATTAAACGTAGGATTATTTCTTATACATTCACATTTTTAAAAAAGAGAAAGTAAATTCATTAGACATTCATTTTTACAGAATTGCTAACTATGTACAAAATATTGGTAGGACTCCACATAAGCAGTGTATTTTAAATATATTTTCAAAGACTTAACTTGTTTAAATATGTAAGAAAAAACTACTTTTTTTCAAGACTTGCAGTGTTCCCTAGAGGAGAAATAGTCCGTGTCCTACAAACTCTTGGCTTCTTAGCAGAGAAGTAAGATTCTCGAACCTGGATCAAGTGGAGTGAAATTCAGTTTCTGCACAAACCAAGAGGTTACTAACATGTTTTCCTGGCTTATCATTTTACTGATCAAGATCTCACAGAGGAAACAAGTAGTTTAAATTGAGCTTTAATGTGCAATCTGGAAGTTGTACTCAGTATTTTCATACTGACAGCCTATTTTATATTTTCTTGGAATTTAAATATTTGGTAACACTTATTAGGAACAAGATTGCTTTAAGACATTAGCAATTATTTGTTTTATAATTTCATTAAGCAAGTTTTGGGTACTCGACATCATGGATATTTACTAAACTATTTTGACTGTAAGTACGTCACTGACAGAGGATGGACTCTCTTAGACTTGAGATTCCTTTCTCAGATTCTAGAAGCGTTATCTCCTAATGTCTGTCTCTCTCTCTCTCACCTGTCTTATGTAATCTGTACCTATAAGAAAGTATGCTAGAATTTATTTTTATTCAGATATTTGAGAAATTAGGTATACATCGAAAATACATGTATTTGCACATCTATGTTGTGTCATTTTCCATTAATTTTAGAGGTAATTTCTGAGAGCAAAGGGCAGATCTCCTTTTGCTCATCTCTGTATCTCTAATACCTTGAATAACAATGGACACTAAAGGTACTCAGAAATTATTTACTGAACAGATGAGTGAAATAATAAATGAATGCAGTAAATATTTTAAAATCTTACAATAATCTGTGATGTCCTTGTTGATGGCCCCTTGGCTAATGTCTTCATCCTCTAGTTCTTCGCTGGGTACATACTTCTCTGTCTCCTCTGTTTCACTGTTTCTTATCAGAACTTGGTCTTTTAAAGGCGATCTTATATTTTCTCTCAGCTCCCCTCTTTTCATTTGAAAAATGTAGACAAAAATGAATAAATTTTAATTTCAACTTCTTCTTTGGTCCATGAAAACACTTAGTTTACAGTATTCTAATGTCTTTTGTTGCTTTAAATTTATCAGTTATTAAAAGACTTAACTCTTCACCACTATGAAATTTCCAAGCCCCCTTTAGACAATAATGATGTTTCTCCATTTTTAAATCTCTGGAAGTGACTAGATTAGTCCCTAGAACATTATTGAAGATGGAGTTTTCTCTAGTTACAGGGAGATAATGAGTCTCTAAAATATTTAAATTTACTTTAAGATATTTCATCAGACAGAGAGTAAAAATTATTTTCATTACATTAAGTTTCTCAGGGAAAGGATCACATTTATCAAAACTTTGGAGACAATAAAAGAATATTGTATATTTATACAGATAAACATACATGGTGTATTGGATCAGCTTTTATAAATTTAGATGTGTAAACACCCTAATATATTTTAGAGAATCTTAAAGCAAGATCTGCTTTGTAGAGAAGATGGAGAAAAGAGAAAATGTGCAGAAGAAGCAGGTTAAAAATGTTTTAATAGGCACAAAGAAAACAATGTACCTTTCTTTCATATTGTTAAATGTAGTCAATATAACTGTGTTTCAGGGCCATTTAGTACCGAAAAATCACCCACAAAAACGTAAAAAGTGTCTCATTAAATAGCCTGCTAGAAGGACACTTGTTTACTATATGTGCATGCTGGGTAACACGTTTTTTGCCGTTCTGCACAAGTCATTATAGGACTATAAAATCACCATATGGATTTTGGAGTTATAAATAAAAATTAGCAAGTAGGCAAACTCAGAGAAACAGAATCATAAAATAATAAAGATCAACGACACTATCTGCCCTGCAGATTTGAAAATGTTTAGTTTGAAATAACCAATGCAATTGAATTGTTTTGTACATATAATGATCTGTGCCATAGTGATTATTACTAAAAAGAAAAATAAGGATGTCTTAAACATTTTTGAAAATCAGTAAAAGGATTTTGATTGAAAATTAGTTACTGGAATAGGTAGACTGTTACTTGTAAAGTTTTGATCAAGTTCATATATTTCAGATAGGATTAAAAGTTGTTTCCTTTGAAGACTTGTTTTTAACCTTTGTGAAATGTGTTTATAACTGGGTTCACAGGAAACAGGGTTCTATCATCACAAAAAACAATGAATACAACCAGCCACTACTTTGCTAGTAGTTTTAGGAAAACACTTTGGGTTCTAAAGTCAGACAGGAAAAAAGGTTGTCCCCTAAAGTTGGGCAAAACTTCTTGATATCAGAGATCTCACCAAATACATTTTTATTGTTTTGCTTATTGAGTTTCATACAACTCTCTCTGAAAATACGTAATTATCACTTTGATTTAATTAGGTAGAAAAAATAATTTTTAGGTCAAATTTCCCTAGAGCTACATATTCTGAAAATCCTTATTATGTGCCAATAAGTAATGTTGGTGATATAAACATAGTTGAGGACTTTTTTTCTTTACACTGTGTTTGTTATCTTTTGATTAGAATACAATGGACCTATTTAAGATGCAGTTTTAGCATATACACATTATAAGTATCAGACTGCAATATACATTTAGTTGTTTGGAAAACACAGTGCAAGGATCTTATTAGTGTAAGATGATATTAACTTGGGCAACATTTACAAATGAAACTCAGTTGTGATGTTTCATGTTTTCTACTTCCTATTTCTAATTTATTTATGTGAATGTTTATTTTAATTATCTTAGTCACAGTTAAAAATAACACAAGAATGCATCAGCAAAAATGGTTGAGTAAGGAAGTCCTAAACCCTTCCCTTGATAAAAACCATGAAATGGGGTACCTCGGTGGCAGTTGGTTAAGCCAACTTTTGGTTTCAGCTCAGGTCATGATCTCACAGCTTGTGAGTTTGAGACCCACCTCAGGCTCTGCACTAACAGTGTGGAGCCTGCTTGGTATTTCTCTCCCCCTCCTTTTCTGCCCTTTGAATCGTGCGCGCTCTCTCTCTCTCTCTTTCACACACACACACAATAAATAAATAAATAAATAAATGAATGAATAAATGAATAAATGAATAAATTAATTAAAATAAACACAAGGGGTTTTTTTGTTTGTTTTTTGTTTTTTCAAAATACCATGTAAAGGGGCACTTGAGTGGTTCAGGCAATTAAGTGCCCAGCTCTTGGTTTCGGCTCAGGTCATGATCTCACAGTCATAAAATTGAGCCCCATGTTGGGCTCTGTGCTTGCCGTGGGGTCTCTTGAGATTCTCTCTTCTCCTTCTGCTCCTTTCTTACTCAGGGGCATGCATGTGCACACACACTTTCTGATTTAGGAAGGAAGGAAAGGAGGGAGGGAGGAAAAAGAAAAGAGGGGAGGGGAGGGAAAGGGAGAGGAAAAAGGAAGAGAAAAGAAAAGAGAAAAGAAAAGAAAGAAAAGAGAAGAAAAAGGGAAAGAAAAAGAAGAAGAAAAAGAAAAAGAAAAAACTGGCAAGAACTACCAGAATCAACTTATTCAGAACCCTGAAGAATAATGACAAGCCTGCAGCAAAGGAGTTAGGCCCGGAGCAAAGCCTGGTAGGAATAGTAAAAAAGCTTTAAGTTACTGTAAACTCATCTCCCACCCCCAGCTCAACTGAAGCCTGGAAATTAATAATCTGAACTCATTGTACTCGTACCATAAGAAACAGAACAAATCTGGTTTGCAAACTATTGTTAATCCATCTGTCTAGTTGGCTCCCTGTAAGACCCAGTAAAAAGGCTTGTCTTTAGCTCCCCTAACTGGAACTGTCCTTTGCTGTGCTGCCACCCAGGGGCATTTCTTGCAAACATTTACAGGGAAATGCTTTGTTGCTGCCGTCTGAGACCATGGGTAACTGCTGGGCAAACCACGACCAACCAAAATCCCGAGTGGGAAGCTGAGACATGAGATACTGTGGAACTAAGTGCCTTGAACAGCCCTGATCTGATTCCGGGGACGTAAATCCACATGCATTCCCAAAGTGCCACGTATGATCAGCAAGGATCTGAGCGAGAAGTCCCTAGCTTTCACTTCTAGCTGACCTTGGAACACTGGTCAAGCAGGAGTGAAGGGAAAGAGAGTTGAAAACTTCTTGACTGAGTGTTAGTGGCAAGCCCCAGCAAAACGGAGCCCATCAGCAAAGACTAGGAATTCCTCGTGGTTCCAGGCATTTAAGAGAATCTCTGTCCTATCCCTGGTGTTCCACTGAAGTAATGGAGCAAAGACATCTGTGTCCACAAATAGCAAAAACAGCAGATTTTATGGAATGAATTCAGAAAGGTCACAAATAATTACCACAACAAACAACAACAAACCTCGAGGAGCAAGGGCAGTGGAGATTTCTTATTTCCAGAGCTGCTATATAACAATGTAAAAACTTCCATATTTCTGCAATAACTTACAAACACACAAAGAAGCTAGAAATTACAGTCTATGCATTGGAAAAATCATGAGCAATAGAAATTGTTTCTGAGGAAGCACAGATATTGGATTTACTCAACAAAGGCCCTGATCAGTTCTTTTAAATAAGATTTTCTTTAATTTTTTAATGTTTACTTTTTGGGGGAGGGGTGGGGAGAGATATAGCATGAACAAGGGAGGGGCAGAGAGAGAGGGAAACACAGAGCCAGAAGCAGCTCCAGGCTCCGAGCTGTCAGCACAGAGGCCAACACGGGTCTCAGACTCACAAACTGTAAGATCATGACCTGAGCTGAAGTCGGAGGCTTAACTGACTGAGCCACCCAGGCATGCCAGTTCTTTTAAATATGTTTAAAGAATAAAGGCAGACCATTTTAAGTTTAAAGGACTAAAGCAAAACAAGAAAATAATGTTTCAGCAAATAGAGGATATTAACAAAGAGCTAGAAATTATTAAAGTTAATCATGTAGAAATTCTGAAGTTAAAATACAGTAACTGAGTGGTGTCTGAGTGGCTCAGTCTGTTAAGCATCCAATTTTGGCTCAGGTCATGATCTCAAGTTTTGTGACTTCAAGCCCCACATTGGGTGCTGTGCTGACACCTCAGAGCAGCCCGCTCCAGATTCTGTCTCCCTCTCTCACTGCCCCTCCCCAACTCTCATTCTGTCTCTCTCTTTCTCTCCCTCACAAAAATAAATAAACATGAATTTTTCAAAAAATTTTGTTGTTGTTGTTTCAAGAGGGAGAGTGTGAGCGAGGGAGGGACAGAGGATCCGAAGCGGGCTTTGCATTGATACCAGTGAGCCAGACATGGGACTTGAACTCACAAACTGCGGGATCATGACCTGAGCCAACGTCAGCCGCTCACCCGACTGAGACACCTAGGTGCCCCTAAAAAAATTTTTTTAAAGTACAATAACAAATGAAAAATTCACAGGAGAGCTCAACAACAGCTTTTATCTGGCAAAAGAAAGAAATTAGTGGACTTGAAAATAGGCCAATTGAAATTATTCAACTTGAAGAGCTTAAAAAAACAAAATGAAAAATTAACAAAGTCTAAGCAGCCTATGGGCCAGCATAAGCATAACAGGCATCCCTGAAGGAGAAGACAGAGAAAAGATCTAAGGACAATTTGAGGAAATAATGGCTAAAACATTACCAACTTTGATGGAAAAAAAATTTATAAATATCTAAAAAAGCTCAGTGAACTCCAAGCAAGATAAACTCAAAGAGAAAGAGACCAAGATAATTATAATCAACTATCAAAAACCAAGAACAAGAGAGAAGGTTGAAATCAACAAAAGAGAATGAACTCCTCACATGCAAAGGATGCTCAATAAGATTAACAGTTGGTTTTTCATGAGGGATCATGGAAGCCAGCGATAGTGGGATGATATATTCAAATTGCTGGAAAAAGAAAAAAAAAATCTTCCTCTTCTGTTTTTTTGGTATAGTTTGAGAAGAATGTTGTTAATTGTTCTTTGAAGGTTTAATAGAATTTACCTATAAAGCCATCTGGTCCTGGAATTTTTTTCTTGGGAGTCGTTTAATTTCATTCCTGGCAATGGTCTGTTTAAATTTTCCATAACTTTTTGACTCAGTTTTGGAATGTGATATGTTTCTAGGAATTCATTCATTTATTCTAGGTTGTTCTAGGTTGTCCAATTTACTGGTATATAATTTTTCATATTATCTTATAATTATTTGTATTTCTGTGTTGTTGGTTGTTATTTCTCCTCCTTCATTTCTTATTTACTTGAGTCCTCTCTCCCTCTCTTTCTCACTTTCTCTCTCTCTCTCTCTCTCTCTCTCGATTAGTCTGGCTAAAGTTTTATCAATTTTGTGAATCTTTTAAAAAAACAGCTCTCAGGTTTATTGGGGTTTTTAGTCTTCATTTCATTTATTTTTGCTCTGATCTTTAGTATTTTTCTCCTTCTACTGGTTTTTGGCTTTGTTTATTTTTCATTTTCTAGCTTCTTTACGAGTAAGGTTGTGTTGTTATTTGAGGTTTTTCTTGCTTTTTGAGGTAGGCCTATATTGCTATAATCTTCCCTCTTAGAACACCTTTTACTGCATTCCAAAGATTTTGAACCATTTTGTTTCATTTTCATTTGTCTCCGTTTTTTTTATTTCCTCTTTAATTTTTTGGGTAACCTATTCATTGTTTAGTAGCATGTTATTTAGCCCCCATATATTTGTGTTCTTTGAGATTATTTTTTCCCTTTGAATGATTTCTAGTTTCATACTATTGTTATTGGAAAACATGTGTGATACACTTTCAGTGTTTTTGACTTTGCTGAGACTTGTTGTATAGCCTAGCATATAAGCTATACTAGAGACTGTTCCATGTACACTTGAGAATAATGCATATTCCACTGTTTTGGGATGGAGTGTTCTGAATACAGGTCCATTTGTTCCAATGTGTCATTCAAAGCCACTGTTTTCTTGTTGATTTTGTCTGGATGTTATATCCTTTGATGTAAGGATGGTGTTAAATTCTCCTACCATCAATTTCTTGCTATTGATAGTTGCTTTATGTACTTGGGTATTCCCATATTGAGTGCATAAATATTAACAATTACTATATTTTACTGTTGGACTGTTCCCTTTATTATTACGTAGTGTCCTTTTTTTTTTTCTTGTTACAGCCTTTGTTTTCAAATCTGCTTTGTCCAATATAAGTCCTGCCACCCTAGCCTCTTTTCGCTTCCCTTTACCTGGTAAATGTTCCATCCCTTTACTTTCAATCTGCATGTGTCTTTAGGTGTGAAGTGAGTTTTTTGTAGGAAGCAAGAAGATGGGTCTTGCTTTGTACCCATTCAGTCACCCTGGGTCCTTTGATTGGAGCAGCTAGTCCATTTACTTTCAAAAACACCACATATTTTATGATTCCATTTATATGTAATGTCCAGAATAGGTGAATCCAAAAGACAGGAAGCAGATTTGTGATTTCAGGGGTAGGCTAACGGGGAATGAGGAGTAACTACTCAATGGGTATGGGTTTCCATTTGGGATGATAAAGTAAATTCTAGAACTAGGTGGTGATGATCGCACAACATTCCAAATGCACTTCATGCCATTGAATTGAAGTTTAACCACTGTAAAATGGTTAAAAAGGTAAATTACATGTTTTATCTATTTTACTACAATTTTTTAAAAATAATTCTCAAGAAGAAATTTAAAAAACCATTAAAAATGGGCAAAGAATCTGACTAGACATTTCTCCAAAGAAGATACACAAAGGGCTGAAAAGCACGTGAAGGATTCCCAACATCGTTAGCGATTAGGGAGCTCCAAATCAAAGCCACAGTGAGAAACCACTTTACGTCCACTAGAACGGCTCTAATGAAAATGGGGGAAAGATGGATAACAGGTGTTGTCGAGGACTGGGGGGATTGGGCCCTTGTGTGCTAACCGCCGTGCACAGTGGTAGTGTCTGTGGGGGAGTGTGGCTGCTCCTCCGGCAGTTTGAATTACCACATGGACCAGCATTTCCACCACTATATATGTAATCAAGAGAACTGAAATCATACGTCCACACAAAAAGTTATACACGAATGTTCCTGGTAGCATTATTTGTAACAGCCAAAAAGTGCAAACAAACCCAACTGTTCTCAACTGTTGGATGAATAAATAAAATATGGTATATCCACACAATGGAATGTCATTTGGCTCTAAAAAGAAATGCATTATGGGGCGCCTGGGTGGCTCAGTTAGTTAAGTGTCCAACTCTTGGTTTCAGCTCAGGTCGTGATCTCACAGTTTCATGGGTTTGAGCCCCACAGCAGGTTCAGCACTGACAGCACAGAGCCAGCCTGAGATTCTCTCCCTCTCTCCCTCTTCCACTCACACCCTGTTTCTCTCCCTCTCCCAGGAAGGAAGGAAGGAAGGGAGGAAGGAAGGGAGGAAGGAAGGAAGGGACTGTTTCCCGCTATATAACATGGATGAACCTTGAAAACATGCTAAGTGAAAGAAGCTAGATGCATAGGCTACATATTCTGTGATTTTGTTTATATGAATTATCCAGAAAGCCAATTGATGGTTGCCAGGGGCTGGGGAGAGGGAAGAATGGGGAGTAATTAATGGGTATGAAGTTTCCTTTTGAGGTGATGAAAAAGTTTCAGAACTAGATAGTGGTGTTGATTGCTTGACATTGAGAATATACTAAAAACCACTGAATTGTACACTTTAAAAAAGGTTAAGATGATGAGTTTTTATGTTATGTGAAGTTTATCTCAATTTAAAATTATTATTATAGTACTTGTATATCTAGATTGTCATTGTAAAAGAACTAGTCATAATCTTTTCAACTGTTGACAATGCAGATATATCTTTCTGAACAGCTTAAAAGTTTCTGTTTCCTGGATATCTGCCATAATGTGAAACTTCTAAATTCATCTTACTGTTTGGAATTTCTCTTATCTGAACTCTACAGTCGAAAGTAAGTCTAGGTTCAGTATGAAATTCATACCCATTTTGTTGTGGTGGTTACCATTCCATGCCTAACTAGTGAGTCCATTCTCATCACACTATTATCATGCCAACCCTCATGCCGGCTCCCCATCTTCTCTTACGTAGTGTTGCTCTGCTGGGTCTCAGGTACCAATGTTTACACTATGTGCACTTTTAGTTGCTAGCTAGATTTTGACTCCTGACCAAAACAACAAAACAGCAATAGTTCTGGCCCTGCGATTGCTTTTGGGACGATGGTATTTTCCCCTTACAATCCCCCCTCTGCCTTCTGTGTGCTGTGCTTGAAAATGCAGTAACAGGACTGCTGAAAGGTAGCTCTGAAAGCAAAGAAAGAAACATGCATTCCTGGCTAACAGATGGAGGTGCGGTAAAAATTGACACACAGTTTCATCTGTGCTTCTCGGTCAATGAGCATCTCTATGTTGTAAGTAAAATACCAGTGGTGGTATGAGTGAGTAAAGATGAAGGATGGATGGTGTCTTTCGGTGTAAATATTGTAGAGAATTCAAGAAAAAATATGGAAAAGTAGCATACATACTTATGAAGCTTAGATTATTAATCATATAACTGTAGAAACAAACTAATACAAGTGTCTTATCATTGTGTCGAAGGACATCTTCAAGCAAGTAACAATTTCCTTTGGAACATTTCTTGTGAGATTCTTGCCTGGCATATTGGTATGTTGGAAGAAATGCCAATATCCATCCCTTAGGCAAATATGTTTCGTATCTGTATTAATAATTTTAATTCTATACATTCTTTAGAAAACTAACATTAAAACCTTCCTTTTACAAAGTAGCTCTTAGTAAAATGCATTTCTTTTTTTTTTTAATATTTTTATTTATTTCTAAGAGAGAGAGAGACAGCGTAGCAGGGGAGGGTCAGAGAGAGAGGGAGTCACAGACTGAAACAGGCTCCAGGCTCTGAGCTGGCAGTCAGCACAGAGCCTGACGCGGGGCTCGAACCCACGAACCGCGAGATCACGACCTAAGCGAAAGTCGGACGCTTAACCGACTAAGCCACCCAGGAGCCCCAAAATGCATTACTTTCTTGAATGTGACTTAAAGTAAGAATAGTGCTCAAAGGAATTATTCTAAGTGTTTACTTACCTAGGGAAACCTGTTTCCTAAATTAAATCACTGGAGTTTACACCTCAGGGAGCCATAACACCAGAGGACAAAAGATCTTGCACTATGAATAATCCAAAATCCTAAATCCTAAATCTACACATTCAGTTTCCTGATAGGGTATTTTATGTCCATTTGCAAATATTTAAGTCTTTATATTTGACTTAGTAAAAGACCGAAATGCATTTAACTTGTCGACGTGCATATTGAAAACAAGAGAGGAGTGAGACCAGTACTGAGCAGGATGAGGAAGCTCAAAACTCCTAGCTTGGAGGCCTTACCGAAGTTGATGATTCACACACGGACCATCTACCTGAGGCATAAGGTGTCCTTAAACAAAGGACAGAGAATGTCCTTCAGTGGCCACTCTCACATGGATGGTTTCACCAGTTGCCACCATCTTCCTATTTCCAGTGCAAAACGCCTTCCATCAAAACAAAACAAAACCAAAACTCTTCAAAACTGCTGATAAGAATGATTTTTTTTCCCTAAAGAACCATTCTGATCATGACACTGCCTTATTTAAAGGTCTTTCTTCCCTGGATCTTTAACTTCTAAACTCTCTACTTAGTCCACAATACTCATGAGTGTTGGCCACTAAACCATTATTTTAGAATGATGTGCAGTAACAATTGCTTTTCATACTGCAAGTCATGATTCAGCAGTTCCTAAAACTCAACCTAAATAGGCTGTGAGGGGGCAGGAGAGACGACATCTTAACAGTTACATTTATATTCCTACCTCATCAGTAATAAGGCTGAAAAGTGTGTGGAAAGATATCCATTACTATTATGCATAGTAGCAGAAAAGAAAGGAAAACTACTTAGATGTTGAAGAGAAAATGGCAGAGTAAATTTTGGTGCATTCGTACAGACTTAATGTATATGAGAATGAAGAATCATTTTTGAAGTTTTTAAAAAATATTCATGCCTGTTAGTGAAAAATGAGGACAAGGTAGATATTCATTCTGATCACATTTACAAAGACTATGCACACAATGAAAATAAATCTACGAGCTCTAAACATGTGATACATACACATTTAGAAATGAGAAGAAACTACTAACATTAATGTCTATTTATGTATAATGATATTGGGAGTCATTTATGTGATTTTATTTTCTTCTTGACACTTCTTTGTATTCTCACATGTTTGGCAGAAAAAAAACATGTGTTACTTTTACAAATAGTAAAGTTTACAACTGATCTAATTTTCACTGACTTCCTAAAATGGACTTTTATTATGTGATTTGTGTGAAGCACATGCCTCTACGATTCATATTCTGTAATCTAGAATGACAACATTCATTCCTTGGATTTTCTTGTGAGTTAAATGACAGCCTCTTGAATTTGTGTAATGCCAGTAAAGTGGTTTGAAGATGAAAACTGCTACGTAAGTGCTAAGTATTGTTACTGATCATTAAAAGTCACTGGACATAACACAAGTGATTCTCTTCATTACTGGCACGAAAGCGATTTTCTCTAGGCAAAGGGTAAGGACTTATAATATTGACATTTTAAAAAGGGTAATACTAGGAGACATAATGTGCTGGAAATACTTAACTTTCCTTCATTTAAGTCCAGGTGGTACAATGTTTTATTTTGTGGAGTCCTAAATTTATGTATGGCAAATGCTAATACCGATACATTGTAAATTTTTGCAGAAAATTTGCTGAATCAGTGACATTTTCAGGAAATAATGTTTCCGATTAGTAAGAATGACTGAGGTGCAGGTGGGCTTGCTGAGGAGGTACTGGTCTGCTCAGTAAGTACTTGACAGAGGGCAGTTGCAGCTGGAAAAGATAATAATGTTAATTCAGACGTCGGTTTTTGAGGTTGAGAGAGGAATGAGGGGGCACATGTTTTGCAAAGGCTGGTGTGTGCTTACTGAAGGAAAGACGGTTTCTGAGTTTTGTCCTTCAGATCATGGTCATTTGACGCATGTGATCATCTGCTAGTTCACCAGTACCATCCAAGAGGGATCTCTGGGTTGAGCAGGCAGCAAATAACCTCTTTCTTTCTCTTTCTTTTCCTTTTCTTTTTTATAAATAACATCTTTCATTTATTGACTGGAATCTAAGTGTCTAAGTGTTTTACAGGCATTTGGGTGCTGATAACTACCCACAAAGCCTGGATTCAGTTTACAAATACTTGACAAAGAAACTCACACTCAAAGGTTGTGACTTGGCCACACTTACACAGATAACAAGTGTTTTTAAGTGCCATATCACTCCTCTGAAGGACGGGGAGATTTGGAATGCCCCAAATGGACACTATAGGACTATAGGTTAAGACTGGGAAGGAAAGAAGGGAAGAATAGGAAAAACTCTATCTTACACCCTATGTTATTTCCACCTTTGGTGATAAAGCTTATTTTGGAATTCACTCTCATCAAGCAAAGAGCTTTTTGCTGCCTGACTTCAGGGTGGTATGAGAGAAATGAAACAGGATTAGAAAATGAAATTCATATTCTTAGCTCTGTTGCTAATTGGCTGATTGTTTTTGTTCTCATGTATCCAATAGAAATAACCATATTTTTATTAGCATCATTTGAGATTAACAGATGTGAAAACATTTACGTGGTAAGTGATTTCTTACCCATAGAATTGCTATTTCAGCCATTAGAGCATTCTTGAATATTTTGGCTTACTCTGTGACACACTGAGAAGTCGGTGAAGTAGTGGTTACCCGTTTCCTGTGATTTCATTGTCATTCTGCCAGTTGAAGGTGGTGTCAGTTCACAGCACACAGTGTCCACATTTCTGAGGGTGTTTGTAGCACATAGATGCCGCTCAGGTGCCCTCCTTCAGCTATTCAGCATCCGTAAAGCTGTCCATTCACAATGAAGCTTGTAATATCATGGGAAAGTTACTTTAATATATCATTTCTGCTCCCTAGTTCCAGAGAGAGAAACTTTGCAACACTTTATATAACTTTTCTCCAGGTCCCCAAATTGTTACCATTACCTGGTTTCCAAGAACAGGTTATGCTCCTTCAACTTCCTTAACGTATATGGATTTAAATTGTAGGGAGAATTTATCAGAACCTCTCTCAAATATTCTAACATAATTACTTATCCAGTAATACTGCTTTGAAGAACAATTTGTACAATTCTATTTGGTATTTAAAAAAAATTACCTTATCCATATATTCATAGTCTCATCTCAGTCCCAAGCACTACATAGGTACTAATTAAAGGTCATTTAGGCCACTAGAGCTGTCCTGAAAGAGTACGAAAGCTAAGTAATATTTTAAATGATTTTGTCCTTTATCTTCTTACTTGGTTTCACCAAATACTGGGTTCCTGTTTAAGTGACATGACTTTTGTCACTAAAGCAAAGCATAAAAAGATAAAATCATAGAAATTGTGAAAAGCTTAATACTGTCACTACCTTTATTGTATGAAAAAAAATTCTAAATAGCCCAGAATATCTCTATACCTAAAGAAATCCATGTAGACATAGAATGTTCTCCAGAGTTGGACCCACCTCATCATCTCCCAAGGAAGTAATCTCCAAGTCACCAGCACCATTAGTAGCAAATCTTTACGAAGGGAGTCTGTGATATGAAGATCATTGTATCTATTAATTCTCAGATCATAATTAATATTCAGAGAAGCATAACTTGAATATCAGATCATAGGTTGTTCCAGACCATGACTATGCAGAGAAGTTAGAAACCATCAACTCCAGACATAAAAAGTCTTTGGGGGAATGGTTAGGAATTATGAAATTTTAGAGCATAAAAAAAAGAGCAAGCAGTGGTGGTGGTAGTAGTGGTGGATCTGTGTTATATTAATAACCCAGTTGTGCTGTATTTGAAATTATCTGGGAATTTATCAGTTTAATTAATGTGGATTTCAATTAGAACTTTTAAATTCCATTTTAAAGAAAAAATATATGTTTCCTAATACAGTGATTATAAAATAATTTTGTACATGATTTTCTAAACTATTAATTAGAAATTATTCAGAAGACAGCATGAGTTTACACAGTGTGCTTAAATTTCACTGTGATTCATAATGCCAGTACAGCTGTGAGTGGGCCAGTATGGGTCATCAGGTTACGGTCGTTTTATTCTTTCTGCTTCTAGTCAACAGGAAGGGTAGGAATAAAGGCAATTCAGTTTAATTTCCAGAGGTGGAGTACAGTTCCCAGTTTGGTTTGGGACAAAGCTCCTTCTGTAGATTCAACATAGGTAAATGTCCAGGAACATGCTCTGTGACCTGGAGTTTTTCTAAATATCCATGTAAATAAAACTGAATTTAGCAGATATTTATTATATACATGAGTGCAAAGTATATTAGACATTGTAGGCAATACAGAGACCAATAAAAAGACTACTTTTAGGAGCGTGTGTGTGTGTGTGTGTGTGTGTGTGTGTGTGTGTGTAACAGGCATAACATAGCAACGTATGTCCATCTCTGGAGTTATTACAAATGGATAGAGAGGTACTTTGAAGAAAGACGGCTGAGAAGAAGGATCCTAGGCTCACCTCATTCCATGGTTACACCAAGATAACATGCATGCCCGTGCAAATCATGCAGCAGATGACCCCGTCACGGGCAGAGCAAACCCTCCACACCTAAATGTAGAGGCCACTTCCAAGAGCGTAGAAAGGGCAGACACCATTGCCCAACCTTTGGTTGGGAGCCAGACTGATCTGTAGCGTATGCGTGGGAGGGAGGGATGCTGTGAGTGTGGAGAGAAGAGAGGAGCAGACCCCACTCTAGGCACCCTAGGCACGGGGAGCCTGTGCTAGGAAGACAAATCCTGGTAACACTGGGCTTTGAAAAACAGAGGGGCTTAACTTCTTGGGTTCTTACAACCAGTGAGGATTAACACCTGAAACTTTTTAAAAAATCAGTCCCTAGGCTCTGAGAGAGCCAGAGGGAGATAGGAAACTGAGTCCCTGCCCTTAATGAGCATGACAGGGGCACCTGGGTGTCTCAGTCAGTTAAGTGTCTGACTTTGACTCAGGTCATGATCTCACAGTTCATGAGTTCGAGCCCTGAGTCAGGTTCTGTGCTGACAGCTCAGAGCCTGGAGCCTGCTTTGGATTCTGTGTCTCCCTCTCTCTCTGCCCTCCCCCTGCTCATGCATACATGCACTGTCTGTCTGTCTCTCTGTCTCAAAAATCAACAAAAAATTTTTAAAATAAAAAAATATATTTATTTGTTGCTATGAAATTTATAGAAAGGGAAATCTGTATTTATTCATTAATACTGTGCAATTGAGAAGCTTGTGAATTTTAACAGTAAGTTAAGCTTACTCATTACCCCCACTTTTTATTATTAACCAGTTGATAAAAATATTTCCAATATATAATTCAAACTTTTTGTTAGCTAACAGATCAATAGGAGTGTGTGTGTGTGTGTGTGTGTGTGTGTGTACGTCTACACATGCCAATGTAACAAAATGGTGTCTTTAGACAAGTTTTGAAATGTAGACGTACCTTTGCTGGAAAATTACTTGACTAAATGGCCTAAAGGATTTAAAAAGTTGTTTGCTTGCTTGCTTTTTGTTAGTGGTAGCTGACTTCTTAAGGCGTGACACCCAGATCTACTTTTAATAGATTCGATGACATGTATTATTGTCGGTTTTCTTTCTTCAGCAAAGCTACTTCTTGATGCGATTTGCTTCTTTCACTTCCTATTGTTTTATCTCTTACTGTGCATGAATTATTTTAGGTGATCTTTTATTTGTGTCTTTATTTCAAGCCACTTCAAATATATTTTTGAGGTATTCGTGGAATAGATTGATAGATGGTAGAATGATAGAAAGATAGATGATAGGTAATAGTCTCCTTCAGTAAAGAATACAGGTCCCCAAATAGGTGTCGTTATTTAGTCTCATTATATCCTTTTTGTCTAGTATCATAAAATGGAATGCTACCCATGCATTTTCTGACAGAATAGGAAATTGTGTTTTTATCCATTTGAAAATTTTACCTTGAACGTTTTGTCCTACATGACAGCTTTAAAATAATGCTGCTTTTCAGACTGTATTGCCTGCAGCTGCTCTTCGGGGATCCTTCTTTTTTTTTTCCCTCTGAGCACAGCGCTCATTTTTGCACCTTCATTGTACACATGGATCGAGAAGCAACTGGCTGCTTTTTCAGTAGACTCTTCTTAGGAACTAATTAGAGTCACAAGCAGAGACAAACAGAAAATCAAAAGGCTGCCCTTTTATTTACATTCCTCTGATCATTTGCACTTTGGTCATTTTATACATCTCTCAACATGTGGATACAGGGGATGGTGACAAGTCACTTAAGAATCAGGAGATGAATGTGGTTCTGGTGTGTTGTCTGCAGGCATTTGTTCCTTTCTCTTCTCCTCCACAGCCTGCTGAAGGTGAATCTTAAGCAAGATGAATTCAGCTTACTGGATGAAGGACATTTCTTTTTGTCAAAGGAGATTAGAGCTGTTCAATCCAAACGCCTGCTGTGCATACAGAGCAATATACTTTGGGTGCCATTTTCACTCCAGTTGCTTCCAGTGCTGTCAGCATAGCTAATCATGGGTTCCTTTTTTTGAAATTATTATATTATCAGTGTACATCTAGGAGGGAAATGCCTGAAATATGTCAGATGGTATACTAATACAGTAGGTGGAATTGTAAAAATTACAAATATAGAATGTAAAACTCATTCATATTCATATATAATTACGGTCTTGTTGATAATTATTGAACTTGAAATTTAGTCACATCATCATAATTTATATGAATTAGCATATTTTAGGATATCTCATAATTGCTTAGCAATATTACGTAAATAACGAAAATGGACTAATACTGACATACCCGAAAACTCTCATGGGTCTGTAATTTTAGTTTGATAATTCCCAAAGAGTTTCATTCAAGAGGAATTTTCATGTAAGTTCTCAACAAAATGTGCTTCAAAAGGATTGCTTTCCTCCGATTTGCTCTAGGACTTGAGGACATAGTAAGTAATAAGCAAGCTTTGTTCTTTTTTACTGTTTTTATTTATTTCTGAGAGAGAGACAGCGTGAGCAGGGGAGGGTCAGAGAGAGAGGGAGATACAGAATCTGAAGCAGGCTCCAGGCTCTGAGCTCTGAGCTAGCTGTCAGCGCAGAGCCTGACTCAGGGCTCGAACCCACGAACCATGAGATCATGACCTGAGCCGAAGTCAGACGCTCAACCGACTGAGCCACCCAGGAGCCCCAAGCAAGCTTTGTTTTTAATAAGTAGTTAGTTCTCATCAAAATTGCCATTCTTTGGAGAAAAAAAGAAAAAGAAAGTATGTATTTGACACAGGAAGACACTAATGTAAAATAATTTCCTCCACATAGCATTATCTCTGTTAGTGTAAGCCTGAAGTTATTGTTCAGAATAAGCTGATTGTGTCATCAATTGTAGTAGTAAATGTAAGTCATAAGTCTGTCTAGATTTTGCTAATATGGACAATAACTTAAGCATATATTTCTCCATATAGCTTCAACATCTATTTTATACTTGAAATCATAATTTTCACAAGACCCTTGGCAAATTCTGAAAAAAAGTTGCGTAAAATATTGTATGAAATTTGTAATAAACATCTATTATTATGATGCCATAATATGAAACATAACATGCAGATCTCACTAGCTTTTTCCATTTACTGTGATTGTGGGAGTTAGTCTCTTAAGCAACCATGCATTACGCTCACAGTTTCAGTTGTAAGGCACTCAGTCAGGGCCGTGGGGATGGCCTGCCTCTGCTCTGTGATGTCTGAAGCCTCGGCCAGAAGTCTCAGAAGCTGGGAGACAGGGCAGCTGAGCTGTGGGCTCACTCACATGCACACCTGGCAGTGAGTGCAGCCTGCTGGCTGGGACCTCAGCCAGTGCTGTCAGTCAGAATTCCTACAGGAAGCCTCACTGAGTGGCCCAGACTTGTTCACGGCACTGTGGGTTGGTCCAGGGGAGAACATCTAAAGACTGGGGGAGTCAGGTGAAGGTCATGGAACTTACTATGACCTAGCCTCAGAGTTTCCAATTCTTTCCCATTCTCCTTGTCAAGGCCACCGTAGCCTGCCTGATTTCAAAGGTGGGGGCTAGGGAGGGAGGTAGACTGGTAGGTAAGTAGCAAAGCTCTGGAAGAGCTTAGGGGATAGCTTCGATTTCCCTGACTTTTTATTTATTTATTTGTGTTTGCCACTGGGTTTCCATTATTGGCAGTTTTCTACATTATAGCAGTTACTAGATGGATTTGTTTAGAACCAGTCAGTATAATTCTTAACACATAGTGGTTGGAAGTGTCTTATTTTTTATCATGTCTTTTTATTGAACACTACCAAACTGTTACAAGAGAATGGGTAAAAGAATTTGTCATGTACCTTGACGTGTTACCAGAGAATTCTTACTCTAGAACGCAAATATTAAATTATGTTAAGAAAGGATTGTCTGCAAGGAAGATAACAAGGGCCTTCCCCTATTGAATACTGTGCAGTGAGAACGAAACCGCAGGGCACCAAGCATACATGGGCACATTTTGTCTTACAACATATCCAAAGTCACAGTTTGCCCAGGGAATTTAAGATGGAGTCTGACCACAGTCGGAGGATGGATTTTGGCCATACAGCAAGGAAGCGAGCACAGCAAGGAAGGTGATCATAATGTAAATAATAAATGCAAAAATACTGAAAACCCACTTAAAATCATTCCTGTTTGAAGATGGAAAACAACAATGTAATTCAAATGATAATTGATTTAGTAAATTATAAATACATATGCTGAACTTATTTCTGACACAACCACAATAAGTATCCTATATATTATAGAACATCTCTCCAAATCATTAAGTTAATTTGGGAGGAATAAAAAAAACTCACAAAACTCCATATTCCTTCAAACATGAAGATACATACTCTACTCTAGGCCAATATAAAGAGTATATAATATGAACCACAATCTAATCAAGTATTCATTATACTTGATTTCATTTTCTCTAACGATCATATTTAAGATTACTTGCACAAGAACAAAGACATATTGTGCAAAATAGCAGGTGCTATAGTTAAAATGAATGAAATTCTCAATGTAACGTTTTAAAGCTCTAATATTCAGAATTACTGAATGTTTTACTCTCCAGGCTGTGGTTTTGTAAAATATTTTTTTCTTCCTCAAGCCTGCCAGTGTTTAGTGCTGATTTAAATTTATCCTTATCTTTCTAAAGAAATAAAGCTATAGATAATTCTCCAGAAACAACAGTTTTCATCTCTAAAATTTCATTCCATCAAATCACATCGATGAAGATAACTAAGACCACAGAATCCTCTCTGTACATAAAATGCCTGCCATGGGACACACCGGGGACTTCGCTATCGGCTGGTTTGTCTCTTGGGTTTAGCAAGTTCTGCGCTATTTTTAATTCAGCGAAAGCTCTCCTTGGCCATCTTCTGCACAATCTCTTGAAGACGTGTGCCTTGGGGTTGGGGTTGCCAGCGTGATAATGCCTTTTAGAATGTCAAACTGTTACTGAATTCTGCCTCATAGTTTGTTACCAGGAACACAGAGTGCTTTACTTAACAGTGACTTTTTTATTTGATGCTGCTGGTATCCTGCTCAGCCTGTAAAGGCCAGGTGCTTCTACTGGCACGGAGTGCATGTGGTAGTGCTGTGTCCAAGCCCTGCGGCTTTAACCTTCTCAACACCAGCCCCTCACAACTTTTATACGACCACTGCTTTGATTTTTGCTTCTATCACTTTTTTTAATGTTTATTTTTGGAGAGAGAGAGAGAGAACGTGGGCAGGGGAGGAGCAGAGAGAGAGGAAGACACAGATCTGAAGCAGGCTCCAGGCTCTGAGATGTTAGCACAGAGCCCGACGCAGGGCTTGAACCCACGAACTGTGAGATCATGACCTGAGCTGAAGTTGGATGCTTAACTGACTGAGCCACCCAGGCGCCCCTCTATCATTTCTTTCATTGGCTGTGATTTGCTATTTGTGTTCAGCTTTTACCTCTCCTCCCCCACAATCTATCTTTTGCATTATTTCCTACATTATATTGCTACTTTGTGAAATTAATTATTGGCCCCATATCGTGGTCAGAGAAGATAGTTGGTATGATTTGTCAGCAGGATGAAGTAAAAAAGATAGCCCAGTCTTCTTTCCTGGCCCACCTACATGACCAAACTCTTCTCACAGTGTTCTCCAATGCTCTTCCCTCTCTCCTTCCTCCTCCTTACCTCCCTCCCTTCCCTACCTCTGTCTCTTCCTTCCTTTTATTTACTCATTCCAGAAATATGTATTGAGATCTCGCTATGTGCTAGGCACCTTCCAAGGCTCTGGAATACACTCAGGGGTAAAAAAGACCAACTTTCTGTTAGGCATCTAGAATAGTGAAGAGAGATATCCTGCCATCAAATAACAGTTCCCATGTATGTAAAATTGCGGCCATGACAGGTGTTACAAAGCCGCACAGTGTGCAAAAAGGGTATACACTCGGAGGTCTTCACCTGGGAAAAAGGGATCTGGGCAGGAAGACTCTACAGGCTTTATTCTGCCACATGGCATGAAGTAAGAAGTCTATAACTGGTGGTTTTCATTTATTCAATTAGGGA
The DNA here is from genome assembly GCF_008692635.1 of Crocuta crocuta. Taxonomy (NCBI): domain Eukaryota; kingdom Metazoa; phylum Chordata; class Mammalia; order Carnivora; family Hyaenidae; genus Crocuta; species Crocuta crocuta. The sequence goes on from NW_027527932.1 coordinate 5,020,286, forward strand.
CCTACCATACTATGCTAGTGCTGGGAAAATAAAAAAGATGATAAAATACAGAGACTCTACTCTCCCTCTGGGGTGGTTAATTACCCAAGTTAGGGAGTCAGGACCTGGGTCGAGGGCTCTCTTGGAGGAGGCAGCAGTGTCAGATAAGGTGGATTTTGAAAGCCTAACAAGGGTGACAGGAAAACAGCAGATAATTTGTGTCCTCTCTCTTTTTTCTTTTTACACCTGACAAGAGATTGATCCATTGTATAGATCTTGCCAAAGTATGAGCTTTTGGTTTCATTGATTTTTCTGTATTGTTTCCTTATTTTCTATTTCATTGATTCACACTGCACTGTTAAAATTCTTATTTCCTTTATTCTGCTTGCTTGAACTTTTGTTTGCTCTTCTTTCTCTAGCCTCCTAAGGTAGGGAAGATTAGATTAATGTTCTTAGATCTTTCCTCTTCCCACACGTACATTCAGTGCTATACATTTTCCTTCAAATCACAGCCTTTGCTGTATCCCACAAATTTTTATGCTTTATTTTTAATCTGTTCAAAATGTCTTTTAATTTTTCTTGACACTTCTTGACCTGTGTGTTTCTTAGAATTGTCAGGTTAAATTAATGCAACAGGGAGGCCATAGACTGAGGTGGCTCTAATGCGTTGGTAACCTACCCAAGGAAATTGAAACCTAAGCCAGACTCAATGCATTGGTATCTGAGAAAAATGGAACTTAAGAACAACCAACCACAAACAGCCAACTGGGCTTTCCCAAGGAAGGCAATTACTTAAGCTACAGCCAAGGAGCTAACTTCCTTCCTCTGCTCCCTTGTCTTCTCTACAAAAGTCTCTTCCCTAGTGCTTGTCAGTGAATCACTCCTAACCACTTCCATTGTCACTGCCTGATTTGAATCAATGAATACTCAACTAAACTGTTGAAAATTTTAACTTGCCTCAGTTTAGCTTTTAAGTTTACTTATTTTTGAGAGAATGAGCAAGGGAGGGGCAGAGAGAAGGAGACGCAGAATCCGAAGCAGGCTTCACGCTCTAAGCTGTCAGCACAGAGCCTGGTGCAGGGCTCGAACCCACAGACTGCGAGATCATGACCTGACCCGAAGTCAGACGCTTAACCGACTGAGCCACCTAGGTGTCCCCAGTTTAGCCTTTAAAAGTTCTGGACAGGGGCACCTGGGTGGCTCAGTCGGTTAAGCGTCTGACTTCGGCTCAGGTCATGATCTCGCGGTTTGTGGGTTCGAGCCCTCATCAGGCTCTGTGCTGACAGCTTAGAGCGTCCAGCCTGCTTCGGATTCTGCGTCTCCTTCTCTCTGCCCCTCCCCTGCTTACGCTCGCTCGCTCGCTCTCTCACTCTCTCGCTCTCTCGCTCAGAAATAAATAAAACATTAAAAAAATTTTAAATAAAAGTTCTGGACAAAATCCTTTCCCAACCAGGTTGAGAGGAATCATGTAAATTCTATAATAGGAATGGCTTAAAGAAGAATTATATCATTGAACTTGACAGGATGTATAGGGGAAATATACAGGTGAAACATCTCATGGAAAAGAAAACTGTCATGGGTAATGGCATCAAGTAAAAAAAGGAAGATAAAGATTAAGTTTCTTAAAGAATCAAAATATTAACAAACCAGGCCACTATATTAGAAAAATCACAACTTGTTGGGACAAGCACTGGGTGTTAAATGTAAACCAACTTGACAATAAACTATTTAAGGAGAAAAAAAGAAATCAATAAAATCCTCCATGATCATAAAAGAAAGATCACAAACATTGTACATAACAACAACAACAACAAAAAAAAACAAGTACCCAGTCAGAAACCTATATTTGCTAAAACATACCATTTTTGGACTAAATCTGTGTAGATGACCATGTGGTATGTGAGGTACAAATCAGATTGTTGAGATTTGCAGGTAAAACCCATCTTCCCCATTTACTATATGTGTCTTCTTGGCATCTTACTTAGATTCTTTGAGCTGAAGCTCCTCAGAGAATAAAGAATACAATATTTATCTCAAAGGATTGCTGTGGGAGTAAAATACAAAATATTAATGTAAAATAGTGTGTACAGAGTAGGCGATCAGTAAACATGCGCTATCTCCAGTCGTTACCTTTAGAAGGCTTCTGATCAAAGTTCATGATTAATATAAGATAAATCTAAAGAATTTCTTCACACACATCTATTTCTCTGTATAACTTTTTAATTTATAACTGTGCACTTTTAAGAATGCTTTAAGAATCTGACACACTGAAAACTCTCTAGAATCACTGAAGTAAAAGTTCCACAGCTCTGAAGAAAAATAAATAATAGGAAAATTAGCCTGTAATCTTAGTAATCTTCAAGATGGCACTACAATGTCAGGCCAATTCCTTTGGAAAATATAAATTTTCAGCATATTTCCTTGTATCTTAAATGTGCCAGATGAAATGTGATTTTATATTTACATGCTGTAGCTGTTACTTAGAAGGAAAATGGTCTATGTCACATAATTTCCAAGGAAGCAGCAATAATGTAATTGTGCTCCTCTTGATTATAAAGTGTAGCATGAAAAACAGCCTTGGAGACTTCCAAAGGTACCCAAAGTACGTCTAAAGAGAGCAGTAGAGACACCAGGAGAATCCAGCTGCGAACGTATTCCACAAAAGCTATTTACGTGTTAAGGGGACAGGGTTTAATTACTAGTGTTACAGCTGTGAGGTTAATGTGCAGATCTGAGATTCTATCACAAAGGACCATTATATGTACTTAACATGCCACTTAGTCCTATAATTTCCCCTTTTATAGTAATGCATAGTAATGCACGTACATCTGAAAGTACTAGATGAGTGTTGTGATGGCTGTTAGTAATAACAGTAATGATGAACGTGATGATAACCACCATTTATTAAATAATCAAAATATGCTGGGTCCTTTCTTTACTAAGCACTTTCTACACATCACCTCCTTTGATTCTCTCAACAACCCAATTAAATTGATGCTATTATTATCTCTATCTTGAAGAAAGGAACTTAAGGCTTTAGTAGATAATTTGCTGGGGAGGGTATTTTTGGTTAAATACCCAATCATCACTCCTTGTTATGCCTGTCAACTGATTCCTTGCCAAAGAACGTCATTTTTTTTTTTTCAAGCATGAAAACAGCTGGTGATGCCTGGTCCTTCTCCAGCTCCAGGGACTAAACACTGAGTGCTCTCATTCCAGCATATTCCTTCCATCTCCCTTGGGGTTGACTGAGACGTGAGCTTGAACACCTATCTCCAAAAGAACTATAAGGTCTACTTTTGCTGCGTGACTTGTAGGAAAAGTCACTCACTTTTTAAAAGAAACAATCAAACAGAAACCAGTGTTGTGTCTTCTGGGCTTTGAGTGTCTTGAGGATGTAAGACCTAGGGCTGCTATCAGCACCTTGATACTACAAGATGAATGAACGTGAAGGCCAGGTCCTCAAGCCATCTCCCATCCAATACCCCAATAGCAATTCTTCCTCCCCTGCTCTATTTTTCCCCTAGAATGCACCATTTTGTAGCATACTGTATAACTCCCTCTTATTATATCCTATGTTTATATGTGTTACACATTATTATATTCCTTGTTTATATATGTTATCATATATCATTATTGTACTCATTTTCATATTACAGCTTCACTCCCTGGCAACAGAGAGCAGAGGTTTTGTGTGTGTCTCACTAATCTACCCTGAGTCCCCGGAGCAGTGCCCTCCGCAGGGACGTGCCCACCTCTCTCCCTGTCACGGGAAACACTAGAAAAAACCTGGATCGCTGAGGTACTGAGCTAACCAGTCATCTTACTGCTAGACTTCCTATATTGTGAGTAATATGGTCCCTTGAAATCAGAATTAAATGGGCTTGGGCACTGGTGTATTCAGAGTCAGAAATATCAAAAAGTAATACACATATCAACTTTTTCTGCTGGAAAAGATGATACATGAGATTCAAATGTACGTCTGCCTGACACTCGAGACCATATTTCTTACCACATGCTAAACTGCACCATGGACATATTAGTGGGAGATGCTGTGAGATCCCCTTGAAGTGGGAGAAGGAGGTAGAGTGAAGTAATCATTCCATAAACCACAGACCTACTTGTGCATTAGGCTTTGGAATGGACACCAGGTGCAAGGGTACACTGAACTTGCTCTTCGTCCTAAGACTATACAGGGGGTATATGGTGCACGTGGGGGAAACATGAAGAAGTAATCTACTTCTCTCAGTTAGGATGCTTTTCATAGCGAAAAACAGAAAATCCCAGTTGAATTCATCTACTCAAACATATGTGGGATTTATCGTTTCATATAATAAGGAATCTGGAGGTTGGTGGACTCAAGGTTGTTCAATTCAGAGATACAATAAATGCTATTAAGGACACGGATTCTTTCTGTCTTCCCACTCTGTCACCCTTAACTGACTGTTTAACTCATTATTTCAAAGTGGCTCAGTAATTCCAGCCATCACATCCTCCCCCACATCAATGTCAAGTAGCAGGAAAAAATAATTAACTTTCTATTTTGTCAGCTTTCTTGAAATAATATTGACAAACAAACTTGTAAGACATTTAAATTGCACATAATGATTTCATGGAAATATATATATATATATATACCTGGTAAAAG
>NW_027527932.1:5025177-5032472 GCF_008692635.1 Crocuta crocuta
TACCTTCTGAAAGGATTCCATCACCTCACATGTTTGCTTTTTTTGGGGAGGGGGGTGAGAACATTTATCTTAGCAAATTTCAGTTATACAGTATGCATTATCAACTATAGTCACCATGTTATACATTAGATCCTCAGACCTTACTCATCTTATAACTGAAAGTTCGCTTTTTTTAGACCAGCCTCTCCCTATTCCCCCCACGCCTAGCCATGGCAGCTACCCCTCCTACCCCGCCACTGCTCTCTGTGACTTCAGCTTTTTTCTTCCTCCTTCCTCCCTCCCTCCCTCCCTCTCTCCCTCCTTCCCTCCCTCCTTCCCTTTCTTTCTTTCTTTCTTTCTTTCTTTCTTTCTTTCTTTCTTTCCTTCTTTGTCTTTCTGTCTTTCTGTCTTTCTTCTTCTCCCTCTTTTCTCCCCCTCTCTCTCTCTCCAAGATTCCACATATAAGTGATACTATGCAGTATTTGTCTGGTTTATTTCACTTAGAACAATGGCTTCCAGTTTCATCTGTATTGTTAGAAATGACAGAATTTCTTATTATTTAAGGATGAGTAATATTCCATTGTGCGTATATATATATATATATGTTACATTTTATTTATCCATTTATCTAGCAACTGACAATTAGATGGCTTCAGAGGGAGTTTTTCCACATGTAGCTGTGCCGTGTGTCTGAGAGCAGAGAGAGTCTCCTAGGAGAGAGAGAGGAGCTGAGGAGTCTCCTGTGTTGCCATCTTGGTCAGTTACCCTTCACTCTTTAAGAGCTAAGGAAACATCCCTAAAATATTCAGTAGGCAAATATATTGTAGGTAATTGGCTAGATTTGGATCATATGCACATTCCTAAGCCTGGTAAGAGGAATATAATAACCATGATTCATTTGAGAAAAGACAGACCTGTGCCCTGCCTCTGCAGAGGTTTACCAGACGTATGCATTTTATTTAGAACAAGGTCACAGCAGAGGGCTGATGTCTGAAAAAGTCAGAGTACTCTTAGTGAGAAAGAAAAGGGTGGATGGCTGTTGAGTGGACCTCAAGTGTTCATGACTTTGGTTTAGTTCTCATGTTACATGATCCTTCGTGGGCATTTGACAAAGTTGCTCAAATCCTTTTCTGGATTTCTATGAAACAACTTTCTGTCAATCATTTCTTAGTTATTGTAAAAGTTAAATATAATGAACATAAAACAAAATATCCATGTATTGTTTTGGATATTATGGCTACATTAAAAAAAACACGAAGTTTATTTGCTTAAAATAGTAATACTTATCCCCTTTTTTTTAAAGTTGATTTTGAGAGAGAAAGTGTGTGTGTGTGTGTGTGTATTTATAGACAGGAGCGAGACAGAGAGATAGAGAATCCCAAGCAGGCTCTGCGCTGTCAGTGTAGAGCCCAGTGTGGAGCTCAGTCTTACGGATTGTGAGATCATGACCTGAGCTGAAATCAAGAGTCAGATGCCTAACTGACTGAGCCACCCAGGTGCCTCCTAACTTCCCTTTAATCCGCATCCTCAGCAAGGCTCACTGGGAATACTGGGTGTTTGTTCCACAGAGCACAGGCTGGGGTGGCCGGCACGGCGGAGCTGCAGTCACTTGTGACTCATGCGTGTGGCGCGTGTGGCACGTGTGCTGAGAGGCAGCAGCCGGGGCTCCTTGGACATCTCTCCTGGTCTCCATCATTGTCTCTCCGTGTGACCTTACACTGTGGCCTCAGGGATTCTGAGGTTATGAGCTGACAGAGAGCTAAGGGAACCAGGAAGAGGCTTTATTGGCTTTTCAACTGTGGCTTCAGGTGTTACATGGTGTCCCTTTCACCATAGCCCGAGCCTTTGCACACACGGGGGGGGAAACAGGGAACTCAGCTTTTGTGAGGAGTGTCAACATGACATCCAAAAAAGAACACATGGTGTGAGATGTATCAGAGCACAGATATTAATATGTATTTTTAGAATATCATTAGTGATGTTGTAAAGATTATTTGGGTAAGAAAGTAGAAAACATTATAGAAAGTTTAGCAGAAGAGACACATAGATAAAATCTGTGATATATTACTTTACAAAACAAAATTAATGATAATAGTACTGAGGGCATAATATATGAAAAAAATCAGTGAAACCAAATAGATATCTTAGAGAAAGGCCCTAAAAAATGTACTATATTATTTTAAAAGGTATGACAGATAAACGGGAAGACTTCTAAGTAAATATCGTTCATACAGTTGTTTGCAAAAATAAACTCCAGAGGAGCTAAACACAACCAAACAAAATGTTGTATTACCTAAAGGTAAAATGTTAAAAATACACAAACGATTAGCAGATATTTTAAAATGAGCTGTTTATTTACTGTATAAGAAGATATTCAACCACATACATAAGGAAAGAAACCCCTAGCCCCGCATACAAGCAGTATGCATTGGAAAGAAAATCAATTATGTCAATATCAGTTATGTCACTATCAGGTAAAATAGACTTAGGGCAAAAGAAGCATCAGATATAATATGGATATTGAGCACTGATATAAGAATCAGAAACACAAGACAGTGAGGAATCTATATTCACTTGATAGCAAAGCTTTAAAATCATACAACAAAAACTGACAGAATAAACAGTTCCACAAATATTGTTAAAAATTTTAACACATCCCTTTCAGCAATTGATAGAATTGTGGCTACAAGAAAACAAACAGGCAACAACAACCACAACAAACACCTAAAGCTTAATTGCTTAAAATAACAATACTTTATTTCCCTTTCTTTTTTCTTCTCTTTATTTTTAGAGAGATAGAAAGTGCATGCGGGCAGATGGGGGGGCACTGCCCCCCACAAGTCACCCCCACACAGAAATCAATAAAGACAATGATGATCTGAGCAATATCATCCCACGATCATGACCTAATTGATATTTATAGAGCAACACATGCAACAATTGAAGATTACATATTTTTGCAAGTGTGCATAGCACATTTACCAAGGTAAACTAATACTCTGGTTTCTCTTCAGATAGTATAAATCTTTCGCCTTTTACCAAGGTAAACTATATGCTGGCCCATAAAAATATTTTCTTTTTTTAAAATTTAACTCCAAAATAATTCTATTAGTTCCAGACATACAGTGATTCATATAGTGATTCAGTAAATCGGTATCAAGATAAGTGTACTTAAAATACTTTCAATAAATTTCAAAGATTTGAAATTTTTAAAAAAGACTTTTTTTTACTATCAAAGTAGCAAAGGTAAGAAATCATTATAATAATAAATTTAGAAGCAACAAAATTGGTGAAAGATAGCAAAACAGTTAAGAAAATTATTTATCTCACCAATCAAAAAGGATGAAATCTTACCATTTATAACTACGTGGATGGAACTAGAGGGTATCATGCTAAGCGAAATTAGTCAGAGAGAGACAAATACCATATGACTTCACTCAAATGAGGACTTTAAGGTACAAAACAGATGAACATAAGGGAAGGGAAGCAAAATAGTATAAAAACAGGGAGGGGACAAAAACATAAGAGACTCATAAATATGGAGAACAAACAGATTTACTGGAGAGGTCGTAGGGGGTTGGGCTAAATAGGTGAGGGGCAGTAAGGAATCTACTCCTGAAATCATTGTTGCACTATGTGCTAACTAACTTGGGTGTACATTTTAAAAGTTAATTTAAAAAAGAAAATTATTTATCTACTGGATTATTATGACATGATTAAAAACATCTGAGTTAAAAAACATTTTGAATTTATAATATGAGAAATTGTTGTATCATGTAAAATGAAAAAAAAAAAGTCAGGATATAAATCCTGCCTACCACATGTTCACCGTAATTGAAAACCTTAAAGTATAGGTGGACACTTCTGGTTATGACATGTTCACCGGTACTGAAATCGCCCTTTTGATGAAAACAAAGCAAACCTGAAAAAGTCTGTATAAAGTAACTGTTACCAGGCGTTGAACATGAGGCAGCTCAGGAATGTGAACCTGGAAAGAAGAAGAATACACACTGTGTTACCCAAGATAGATCACACTCACTCTCTGACTGGAGACACGTGCCCGTTGTGGACCCGTGTTCCTACTGAAAGGAGGAAGATTGGATATTTGGGGTTTTGAAATGTTGGAAATTTATGTGGCAGAACCTGAGCAAAGGGAGGGCAGAACGAAGCCGGGGGCTGGGGGTGGAGTGACAGTGGTGACGCATGGGGTCTTTTGAGGAAAACAGGACCAGCGCTAAACTTCCTGTGACGAAGGCGGCCAGGGCCCGCTGAATCTAATACTCAAGTCAAGTTCAGACTCAAAATGCTCTTCTGTCATTTCTTTTGTATCACAGCTCTTCAGCGGTTGTCTTGTCCGCACAGCAGCCCTGGGCTTGTGGTGTTTGCCAGAGCGGGAGCGGGTGGAGGAGGCAGAGCCTCGGGAAACTGGAGGCGATACTGAAGGACTTAGTCACAGGACAGAAACAGGCCGAATGTCACCAAGTCCACAGGACACCCCTTTTCTAGTCAAATCTGCAGTCTATCTCAAATCACGTTTCATGGAGGTAAATAAATTCAGATGACAAGATGCAAAATGTGTTGAAATATAACACAAACTTAAGGGACATAATCATTGTATTCATAAAATCTGAAATTCTTTTCTCATCTGCATGTGATGGAAAACAATTGGGCAGTTATTAAATAACAACACATTATTAAAGGGACATATTAGTTTACAGATACTGAACTTAGGGTGTGTGGCTCATTAACACATTCATCGATGTGAGAGATACTGACAGGTTGTAACTGTACAGTATTTATAATAGAACTGACAGAAACCACCTGAGGGTAGGCAAGGGTGGTTCTAGAGCAAATCCTCTGCTGACTTCTTGCTGATTCACTGGATCAAATGCCTCTTACTACAAAAATGCCGCACTGGAGTCTTCATTAGGCAAATTCTATAAGAATCTGTGCTGGCTCAGGACACCTGGGTGGGTCAGTCAGGTAAACATCCAACTCTCGGTCATGGTCTCATGTCATGGTCATGGCTCAGGTCATGATCTCATGGTTAGTGAGTTCAAGTCCCGTGTGGGGCATCTGTGCTGACAGCATGGAGCCTGCTGGGATTCTCTGTCTCCCTCTCTCTCTCCACCTCCCCTGCTTACGTATGCACACACATGTACTCTTTCTCACAAAAATAAATAAGCATAAAAAAAAGAATCTGTGCTGGTCAAGGCAGATTTACTAAGATGTAAGCCATAAGGGCAAATAGAGACACTTCAAGGTACTTAGAAAATTTCAAGAGTGACTTAGAACAACAGCATCTATCCGGCAACTACAGTTGGAAATGAGAAGCTTAAAAATAGATACGGCTTTTTATTTAATCATACCATTTAGATTCTTCTCTACACTAACAAATTATGCTGTATACAAGAAAATATTTAAATCACTTAAATAAAAATTCAGCACAAGCTGCTCTTATATTTGCATGGCAATCATTTACTGCTTCTATGGAAAGCATGACAATCCTCTATGCTCTACTGACATTTATGCTACATAGACTGACACATAAGGGTACATCTGGGCCACCTCTGCTATCTGATCAAGAATTAGAGATGAATCCCCACGATAAAACATTCAGTTGTTGGTAGGTAATTGTTCCATCTAAAAACATGCAAAGATGCCATCCTATATAATTCATATATTTTTCAGAATTTATTCAAACTGAGACACCAGTTTGCTATGCATATTGTTGTGTCAATATTCTTATTTAATTCCTTTTCCTGCTTTAATAACAAGAATGCTTAAAACAATGTATCACTTACCCATTTGGAGCTATAGTCATGCTGATAGCAATTCACTTAAAAATTTACAGGAAGATACCTTTGAAGGCAAGTCCGACTTCAGGATGAAAAACTAAACATGGAACTACTGTTTTGATGTTTTATTATGTTTACATATTTCCAAAGTCATTATTTGTCCATCAAATCAGCATTCCCTTTATATTATCTTCAATTGCTACATTAACAATAACGTGTGTTATAGTAATTTATAAGTGTGCTTTTTCCACACTCATATATGATAAATGATGATGAACAGCATAATAAACTTGATTTTAAAGAGACTACTTACTTCCAGATCAAAATAGGTTAATGAAAACATTCCAGGTGCCTCCAAGGAAAGTTCACACTGTACACAAGACAAAAAGAAAATAAAAGGAGAAAGAAGAAAAATGTGGGGATAAAAGGCATATATGCAAAACACGTCAATAATCAAAGGGTCAGTAAGTTTGAATCTTCTAGGAAGAAAGAGACAGAATGTACTCAGAAGAGTGTGCTCTTTATAAGGTCCCCTAAGATCTTTCAATTTCCAAGTCCAAGAGTTTCTACTTTCAGTACTTGCCAGTAAAATTACATTTATTTTTAAAGTGCTTTGCTGGCCTGAAAATATGACTTCATCCTGAATCTCACTGATTATTGTTTTCTGAGGAGTCTCCTTTATAACAAATAACATTATGCAAATTTTTATGAGGCCACCCATGATATCAAAGTACATTATATTAATAAACTGTAATGGCTGGAGATGGTGAATGACAGCACCTCCGTAGTCCAGATAGAAAACAAGTTCTCAAAACACATATTTGGACTTAAATAAGTAAAGCTTGCTTTGTTTTGTTTTGTCTTTTGGGATTTTTCTGGGTTTTTGTCTTTGTTTTTGGTCCATTTTAATAAAAGTGGAAAATGTGTTTTCTGTGGACCATATGGGGGAAAATATTAACTAAAACAGGCCAGAGAATTTTAATGAATTGGATTAGGATAAATAAATTAATACAAATTTCCATGAAGAAGGAAAGGCTTCCAATCAAATGCAACAACCTGTAAATCTGTTGACATCACAGATTATTTTTTATGAATGACTCCTTTTGCATTAGAAAATACTTCATGTACTAGAGAGCACTGGTAATCCTTCACTTTACTGGTTAGCCTTAGAAATCTTTGGGCTCACCAGCCACTTTTAGATCCAGAACTGTGCTCCAGAGAGCTTAAATATAGCTCAGATGACTGAGAATGATAATTTCCTTGGAAGAAAGTCACCACATTAAATACAATAGTTCTTTCATTTATTTTACTTTACAGAAATATCCACAAATTCTTACTTTCCTTAATTTTCACTATGTAAGCACATGGATTATATTATTGTTTCCTAACCATTATGATAAATGACTTTAAATTGATATAAAATTATATATATATATTTATATATATAAAATTATAAAGAATATTATATTTGTTTTATTACATATATTTTTTTATTTTATACCCTTCCTTTTATTATAC
>NW_027527932.1:5032556-5035165 GCF_008692635.1 Crocuta crocuta
CCAGTTTGGTTTAGTTAGGTGTCACATCTCTAATGTTGCCTTCAAAATGGAGGTTTTCCTGGCACAGCTTACTTTTAGAAGATCATAAATTGTAGGAATAACCCAGCCTCCTGACTCTGGAGGTTTGAAAAAACTGGATAATGTAAATAGAAAGTTAATAGATTGAGAAGATTTTGCGGTTCACTTCCCAATGTACAACAAGAAAAGCTGGACAAACTGTAAATTCAGATTTTTATTGGACTCATCAGAAAACTGAGGTTTCAGTCACGTTTGGAGGGACAGAGGCACCCAGAGAGAGACCTGAGACCTACCTACGTGGAGCAGAAGCTGGTGGGAACACTCAAATGGTAGAGCACAGTTTTAGGAGGCCCCCACCCTTCCATGGACTTTTCCTCCAGGAAACCCACCAGGGTCTCACGTGAATATCTGAGAATGACCCCTTTAAGGACTTCCTCAGAAGGTGGGGAGTGGGGGAGAGGAGCCACTGTAAAATATGCCCAGAGCTTTCTCTATAATGAAGCCCACCCTGGATGAAAGGACTTTGCCAGAGCCTTATTCCAGCGCGGGGAAGAGGATTCCTCCCCACTCTGTGCCCCTCCAGACCTCCAGTCTCAGCAAAGAAGGAGAAAACCTTGTCAGCAGAGGCCAGGGCTTCAAGGAAATAGATTGGGAACCAGGGAAGGGAGGAGGCAGGAGGAAGTGGGGGGGGGGGAGACACTAGGAAACAGCGGAAACACTGAGGTCACAGTCCTGAGACAGTCCCACTGAAAGAATTGGGTTTCATTGGAATATTATAGACATTTCTGCTCCCCAACACCTTATCGCCATACCAGTAGCTTTCTAGTACAGTAACAGTGGATTACAGCTGAAAGAAATGCAAGATACAGACTCTCAGAAGTGGATTACAAAGAGGGGGCCGAAGTCAAGAGAGGCGACAAAGACACCAAAGGGACTCGAAGCCTCTGGCAACTATAACTACAACAGATATTCAACACAGCTCACTCCTGGCCAGATTCGTATACATTCTCCAGTGAGAGGTCCATTTGCCTCAGTTTCTGTTATCTGATAATGATGTGTCTTGTCTTAAAAAAAAATCACAAGGCATGCAACAAACAGAAAACTACTTTCTGAAGAGACACAGCAGTCATCAGAAGCAGACTTATATATAACAGATGTGGGAATGATCAGAGAATTTAAAATAACTATGGTTAATAATTTAGGGACTTTAAGAATAGAAGAATAGATGAGTAAAGTATGGGGCACCTGGGTGGCTCATTCAGTTGAGTGTCTGACTCTGGATTTCGGCTCAGGTCATGATCCCAGGGACGTGGGATCAAGCTCTGTGTGGAGCTTACTTAAGACTTTCTCTCCCTCTGCCTCTCTCCCACCCACCCCCACTCTGTCTCTCAAATAATAATAATAAAAAAAAAAAGATGGGTAAAGTAGACAGAAAGATGGAAACTCAAAGAATGAAAAGGGAATGCTAGAGGAAAAATATTCTGTAACAGACTTGAAGAATGCTCCTCAGGAAACTTGAAATAGCTGAGAAAAGAATCACGAAGTATAAAGATATGTCCATAGAGACTTCCTACACTTACAGGCAAAGAGAAAAGGAAACATCAAAAAAAAATAGAACATCCAAGAACTGAGACAATATCCTAAGGTATGCGTATGTATTCATAACTGGGACATCAGAAGTGGAAGAGAAAAGGGAGCAGAAGAAAAATTTGAAGTAATAATGACCAAGAACTTTCCAAAATTAAGGATAGACACCAAGCCACAGACCCAGGAAGCTCAGTTGATACCAACAGGGTAAATTTAAAAAGAAACACACACACTAATATTTAGCCATATTACCACTCAAACTGCAAAAAAATTAAAGATGAAATCTTGAAACACAGGGAAAGGAAAAATATAGTGTTACCTATAGAAAACAAAGACTTCTCATCACAAAACATGTAAGCAAAAGAGAGTGAACTGTTTAAAGTGTTGAAGGAGAAAGCATCAACCTTGAATTCTTTTTTTTTTCCTTTTCTCTTTTATACCTTGAATTCTATATGCAGCAAAATTACTTTAGAAAAAAAAAGAGACAAATACTTTCTCAGATAAACAAAAACTGAAGGAAATCATTGATAACGGACTCATCCTTCAAGAAAAGTGAAGTGTTCTTGGGGCGCCTAGGTGGCTCAGTCGGTTGAGTGTCTGACGTTGGCTAAGGTCATGATCTTTGGTTCGGTTATTAAAATGTTATTACATTTTAAAAATAAGTATAAATTGATATGCTTAGGAAAAATAAAATGGAATCATAAAAATGCTCAATTAAAACCAAGAAAGGCAGAAATGAGAAAAAAGAAATCAAATGCAATGAATATAAAGCAGTTACAAATAAGAGAGTATTAGACCATCTGTATCAATAATTACTTTAAACGTGACTGGTGTAGATCTACCAATTGAAGATTCAATTTCTTTCCGAATTTCAGGGTGTGGTTCTTTTTTCTGTTGGGCATGGGTTTTTGAATTGGAAATAGTTTAGAGAGCCAAGAGTTCTAAACATAAGAAACCCAAATCCCAGTTTCCTTCAAGCGACTACAATCTACCTGTTACAATTT
>NW_027527932.1:5035236-5044238 GCF_008692635.1 Crocuta crocuta
TAAATTAATAAAATATATTTTATTTAATTTATTTCTATTTACTACTTACTTTTAGCTTTTCCTAGGAGTGATTTCTTTCTACCTGGGAGGCTCTCACAAGAAATCTTGAGATACAATATTTATCAAAGGCTAGAGACTGCTAACAACTGTATTTAAGAATAATTAGGACATGATTTAGAAGCATTTATAGAAACACTTCTAGAAATTGAGCAGAGTCTGTGACTTCTTTTGGACTACAAAAATCATGTCTTCTTTAAACACTTCTAGAAATTAAGCAGAGTCTGTGACTTCTTTTGGACTACAAAAATCATGTCTTCTTTAATATTCTAATGTTAGTGTCAGGTAGCCATTTTTTTATGCATAAACACTTTTTGGTCACCAGAATTTTTTTTTAATACAGGTCTGGTATATACTATCATATATCCCGTTCTTCTGTTTTTATCCTCAAATGTAGATGGGAGAGGGAAGTGACAGAGGGAGGTGATGAGGTAGATATCTGTCTAGGTTTTGAGGATTTTTATGCTTAAACCTGCCTTGATTTAATTCTAAAGAAATTTATATGCCTGTAGATCTTGATTTTTCTTTTTACTGATAAATAGTACTTTTTTAAGGGATGCAATTAAACAGGAGAAGTCAACTTAAAATAGTTACGTTTCTTATTCCAGAGACCTTAGAGTTATAAGCAAACATAATTTCTGAAAAATAAAGTTTTAATATTCGCTCACTGTAACGGTGACCTAATTTCTTCCTCTGGAAGATGTAAAGAAAAGCCGTACACAAGCCGCAATCTACATTGTGTCTTATCATGATGTTTAATGCAAATACAAAGATTCAGGGGAATATTTTCTCAAGAGACAGCCAGGAAATTTAATTTACTGCTAGGTTATCCAGTCTGGCAATGACAAACAGAATCAGTGTAAACTTTCAAGTAATCCCTGCAGCCTGGATTGTGTGAATTGTTGTTAATGAGTGGTAGGTCTCTCTTTAGTGGTTGCCAGTGGGTTTTATTTATTTTTTAAGCAGATGGGTTAATTTTTTATACATAGCAGCAGCATTTATTGCTCTGTGTTAGAGTCACCGTATTGACCAGGTCTGTGCATATGTAGTTGAATAACTACACCAAAATATATTGTCTCTGCCAGTTTTATTTTATACAATAGTTTCCTCCAATTAACATATGAAAATGAGCAATGTTTTTAATAAAAGTGTTTTGTTTGTGTATAGCATCAGTTCCAGAGTATAAGCATGAAATGATTATATTTTCTCCAGTAACTCCCTCTCTAATGCTTCTGTGCCAAACCCCCTTTCTGGTTCCTTAATGCACCACGCATAGATTCTGCACCAACTTGAGCTGTTAAAATTTGGTGCTTGAAACATGCTCTCCCGTCTCCTCTGCTAGCCAATCAAACCACACGTGTGTCTTGTGGCTCAGGGTTTCCTCCCCTCCCCACACTCCCTCTTCTAGACTCTGGCCACCACCCGCCCCTCAGGGCAGAGGTCAGAGTGGAGCAGTGGTTCTCCTCTTCCTCAGCCAGACTAAAGCCCAAGCCCGAGGGAGGTAAGGCGGGGATCACTGTCACTCGGCTTCCCTGCTGTTCTGGGGACTCTGCTCTAGTGCTGGTCTCCAAACGTATCCACTTCACTCATGAGTAACAGCAACATTTTTGTCCTAATAAATCTTTAATTGTTTAAATATATGAGAGTTAGTCTAGTCTGCAAAAATATACACCATTGAGAGTAGACTGAGGCAGCTCTAATCGCATCTAGTACAATGTGTCGCTCCGCCTTTTTAATAAAAGAAATTCAAGCAGTATGGGTGGAATTCTTGATGAAACAAATTGAACATAAGGTCATTGTACAATAACAATGTGTAGAACAAATAGAACACCAGTCAATGCCATTAAGACTGGATTCTCTTACTGTGATGTTTCGTGTATTAAATGGACACAATCTCATGGCTGAGAAACTTCAATTAAGAGGAGAATCCCAATGAGGAATTTTAGGTGACATTCGCAGTTGCCCCTGAGATTATAGAAGAGAACCTGATAAGCATGTTTATTTGCATGTGTCCTATGGTTTTCCTCTACAGAACAGCAATTTATGCCTTCAGGTAGTTTTGTACAATAACAAAGAATACCACCCCACAGTTAACTAAGTGATGAACATTTATCTTGGAGAGCCTTGCTGGAACAGAGCTTACGACATGAATATGGAACACTACCTTCTGGGATATTATAAAGGGAAAAGAAAAAGGGTCATTGAATTAGCTATACAAATTTGCCTCTGTGACTCACTTGACAAAAATCACATTTATCTAAAAATTTTCACTACACAGAGAGCGTTTATCATTGATGCATGAAAAGTTATGAGTAAAGTCTTTAGAGTGGCCTTGAACACGAGAAGCATTAGAGTAGGGGTAGGTTCGATGTGTGATTTACTGGGGTGACAGTCACAGGATGCCCACAAGAGTTCTGGATCCTTCTCTCTAAAAGAGCAAGGCTGAGAATGCTGGTTAGGCAGAATGACATGACGGGGCGATCAAACCAATTACACAGGGAAGGATGGGGGAACAGATGGGCTGGAGCCACATCAGTTTGGGGCATAAGATAACCTTGAGGAGACAAGTTATCGATTGAGGTAATAGAATGGAAAATAGGACATCCTGGGACCTTGTATCTTTGTGAAGCTGTTATATCATCTCTAGACTGTCTAATATTGGATTTCTTTTATATGAGGAAATAGCTCTTAAGCCATTTTTTGGAGGTTTTCTGTAGTATACAACCTAATCTACCAAAACAAATACATGCAAATTTTAATTTAGAGCTGACAAGCATGGCAATAAGAACATAAAAATATACCAGATAGTAAGCTTCTACTTTCATGAAACTTTCTATACAATGGGAAACAGAGATAAAGTCATAATAGTAGTAGTAATAATAATAAAATCTGAAAGTGTTAGTGCTTGTCTGGGACACTACCTTCTTCACATCTGAATGATAATCTTGCTGGGAAGAGTATTCTTTTTTTTTTTTAATTTTTTTTTTTAATGTTTTATTTATTTCTAGGAGAGAGAGAGAGAGAAACAGCGTGAGCAGGGAGGGTCAGAGAGAGGGGGTCAGAGAGAGAGGGAGTCACAGACTCTGAAACAGGCTCCAGGCTCTGAGCTGGCAGTCAGCATCAGAGCCCGACGCGGGGCTCGAACCCACGAACCGCGAGATCATGACCCAAGCGAAAGTCGGACGCTTAACCGACTAAGCCACCCAGGCGCCCCGGGAAGAGTATTCTTAAAGTGGAAGGTTTTTCCTCTTGGCTCTTTGAATATACCCTGCCACTCCCAACTGCCTTGCCAAGTTTCTGCCGACAAATCTGCTAATAAGCTTATGGGGTCTTTCTATTGCTGCTTTTAAGGTTCTCTGTAACTTGACATTTTACATGTCTTGGTGTGGTTCTCTTTGGGGACATCTTATTTGAAACTCTCTGAGCTTCTTGGACCTGGGTGTCTATTTCCTTCCCTAAATAAGGGAAGTTTTCATCCATTATTTCTCCAAATAATAGTTCTGCCCCTTTTTCTTTCTCTTCTCCTCTGGGACCCCAGTAATGGCATGTTGTTATGCTTAATGTTGTCCTAGAGAACCCTTAAGTTATCTTCATTTTTTTGTTAAATTCTTTCTTTTCATTGTGCCCTCTCTTCCAGGTGCCTGATCCATTCTGCTGCTTCATCTAGTCTTTTGTTGCACCCCTCTAGCATAATTTTTTCAGGTCAGTTATTGTATTCTTCAGCTCTGTGGCTTCTGTTAGTTACTCTCTTATGTTTTCTGTCTCTTTGTTGAGGAATATCACTGTGTTCATCCTTCTACCACATTTGGTGAGTGTCTTTATAACCATTACTTCTTTATCATCTAGATTATTTTTCTTCATATCATTAAGGTATTTTTCTAAGGTCTTGTCTTTCTTTTCAAACATATCTCTCTCTCTCTCTCCATTTTGCTTGACTCTGTTGTTTCTATGTCTGAGGCAAAATAGCTACCTCTCCCAGTCTTGAAGGGTTGGCGTCATGTAGGTGATTCATTCAACCTTGCCCTAGCTCTTGGTTGCTCATGAACCTTGTGATTGTCTAAACTACCTGACTTACTTTTTATATGTCCAGGTGTTCTCTTGAGGGGGTGCCAAGACTTGTCAGTGATTGAAGTGGAGGAATCTCATTTAGCACCTAATTTCAGGCTGATTGGAAGCCAGACCCTTAAGCAGCAGCATTTAAAGTATGCAAATATACAGGACACCTGGGTGACTCCGTCGGTTAAGCGTCCAGCTTCAGTTTAGGTCATGATCACAAAGTTCATGAGTTCAAGCCCCGCGTCGGGCTCTGTGCTGACAGTTCAGAGCCTGGAGCCTGCTTCGGATTCTGTGTCTCCCTCTCTCTCTGCCCCTCCCCCACTCACAATCTGTCTCTCTCTGAAAAGTAAATAAACATTAAAAATAAAATTTCAAAAAACAAAATAAAGTATGCAAATATATATAGTGTCATGCTCCCCAATTGTAAACCCTGCTGACCTCTAGACCAGGAGATCTGGAGGTGTCTCCTAGGTGACAGTTGTAAAAATCAGGCTCCAGACAATTACATAGGCCCTTTACGGAAAGTGTCACTGAGCTATAGTGAGGCCAGGGATCGTGTCTTCTTGCTTCTGTTTCCTGGGAGTGCCTCCTTAGCCTCTACATGGGTAGGAAACCTGAAGTGTGTCCCTTAAGCTAAAGCTCCAGGCTAAGTACATTTATGTCTGTGCGGTGCCCTGGTGGTGGTGGGTCTTCCAGTTGTGACGGCCACATGGAGCTCTCGCACACCAGCTCCCACGTCCACGAGGGTCAGGCGATCAAGGAGTGCCCCTGATGTCTGTTTCTCTTACCTGCCGGCTTTAGCAGGGCTGCTGGAGAGTAGTGGGCGGGCCACTCGCTGGCTTCAGAAAGGCAGTAGGAAAATGTCTGGACTCCATGTGCCTGTGGCTTCAACAGTGCCGCGAGAGTGCCTTGTCTGTTCACGTGCACTGGCCTCGGGCCGGATGGAAGAGTGCTACAGCTGCTTGGCTCCCTCCCAGCCGAGGAGCAAAGGAGTGCCACAACCACTCCCACTCTTGCCTTAGAGAGTGCTCCCCGGCTTTCCCCTACGCACCCCAGCAGGGGGTGGGGGAGTGCCATGTCCAAGCTCACCCGCCTGTGCTCACAGGCTGCCTGGTGTGTGCAACGAGGGCATCTGCCAGAAGCTCTGCGTCTGGGGAGCATTTTTTCCATTTTTTTCAATGTTTATGAATTATTTTTGGGGGTGGGGGAAAGAGAGAAAGAGAAGGTATGAGCAGGGGAGGGGCAGAGAGAGAGGGAGACACAGAATCTGAAGCAGGTTCCAGGCTCTGAGATGTCAGCACAGAGCCCCATGTGGGGCCTGAACTCACAAACTGTGAGGTCATGGCCTGAGCTGAAGTTGGATGCTTAACCGACTGAGCCCCCAGGCGCCCCGAGGGGGAGCGTCTTAATTGTCCTCCAGCTGATACCTCCAGATCAGCAGTTGACTTACCCTCACATACAGTCTAGACATTTTCAAACCGCTGTTTCTTTTTTTTTTTTTTCCTTTTCCACTGGGTCTAGGGGCGAGAGTGATTGCACATGAGCCCTTTCAGAGGGGACTCTGGGTTTCCCATAGCACTTTGGGGCCCCTGATGTGAGCTGCATTGATTTTCCAAGCCAGGTGTCCCGGGCGCTCACCTCTCCCGTGCAGATTGCAGGAGCCCAGGCACCCAGCGTGGGACACCGTTTCCTCACTCTCCCGGCAGAAACACCTGTCTGGGGAGATTGCACCCTATTGTGTGTTGCTGCACCCAGACGGTGTCTCTGCCTTTCCTACCCAGCTCGATGAGGCACTTTTATTCTTTGTTGTGGAGAGCAGTCACTTGAGTTTTCACATCCTTTTCAGAAAGAAATAACCCGGATGCAGCTGTGGATTTGGTGTGTCCCTGGGAGGAGAGCAGTTCAGGATCTTCCTACACTGCCAGCTTTCTGCTTACAGGTTTAATTTTACATTTGAAGAGAATGGAAACAATCAGCCGGCAAGTTTTGCCTCAGTATACAAGTTAGAATTACAGGTCCCTAAAATCAATGGTTGTCAATCAAAGCCTAGACACTGGGTGATCTGATGAATAATTTAAAACTGATTTATTAACTGTGCAGAAGTGAAGTTAATCACGCAGGGAGACAGAATGTCAGTTGCCAGCAATTTACTGTTTTTGAAAACCATAGGCAGCAATTTACCGAAAAGATTAGGCCAGTTACTGTACACGTGTGACATTTTCCTGATTTAAGATGTCATCCGGAAAGCTGTAAACTGACAACTGAAGTTTGGAATGAGGTTATAAAGTTTATGAAGAACTGCTTTTACCTGAGAATGCCTATATTTCTGCTCTGGTGACACCTGAATTCACACCTCCTGCTGGGATTAAACATGTGTATGCAAATGAGCGCTGTCAGAGGGGGCGATGCACCTTCCCTGGGAACCATGAAGCACCTTGCATGACTCTGCTCTAATGCACTAACTGGTCTGTGGCGATGGGCTTTTACTTCTTAGAGCTCATATTAGTTCAAAGAAAACTCCATGAATACATTTTATTGAGTCCTCAACCATCCCAACAGATATGATTAATATAATTACTTTAATCCTATGCCGGAATTATTATTTTTTAGTTGCTTTCAAAAGAATATGGTAGGACCAAAGTAGAAAATTACCTTTGGATAGCTCAGTAATAATTGCTGGGGGCAAGATTCATGGAGGGCAGATCAAATTAATTGACAAAACGTTGAGAAGAAGTAAATTATCTGCATAGATTCAGAGTATCTACCCCTAAATATTAACTAATGACTGTGTTGAGTTTAGTTTGAGTCTACAAATTCTTTGATATTCCCCTTCCCTTCAAGAGGTAAAACTTCATTTTCCTTTCTTTCAGTGCAGACTGGACTTAGGACTTGCTCCCAAAGAACAGCACACGAAGGGGAAAATGGCAACTTTACTGTGAAGAAATCTGTCAGACAGCACCTCACCCAAATCATGCAGGTTAGTGTCACTAAGAAAAAGCCACAGTTGTATCATGTACCCCGTGATAGGATGTGATGAGCACTTCACCACTGTGATATCCTCCCTCAAAATTCATAATCCTAGTGTAATTATGAGGAAACGTCAGAAGAACCCAGATGAAGGACATTCGACAAAATCCCAGTATTCTTCAGGAGTCTCTATGCTAAGTTGATAAAATTCAAGTAAAGATTTAAAACGCGGTCACAGATGGGTGCCGCAACTCCCTGTAATAAATGAAACTTGATATCCTAGGTTAGATGCTAGAACAACAACAGCAAAAAATTTAAAACAGCCACCAGTGGAAAAATTAGTGAAATACAAATAATGTCCCTAGCTTAGTTAATAGAATTTTCCCAGTGTTAGTTTTTTTAGTTTCAAAAACTATCATGATTACGGAAGTTATTTTCATCAGTAGAAACCAGGTGAGGGTATGTGAGAGCCCTCTGTACCATCACTGAATTTTATGTATATCTAAAACTATTTCAATACAAATATTTTAGAAAAAAATTTAAAGAGGAAAATGGTGGTCAGTGGATATTATGGGCTGCATTGTGTTCCTCAGAGATTGAAGTCCTAACTCCCAGCATCTCAGAATGGGCCTTGATTTGGAAATAGGATCCTTAGAGATGTAAGTAATTAAGATGAAGGTATACGGAAGTGGAAGGGGCCCTTCATCCATTGTGACTGGCGTCCTTTTGAGAAGACACTTCTACTCACGGGAAGAAGAGCCAGGAAGGACCGAGGCAGAGACTGGGGTACTGCAGGTACAGGCCAGGGTCACCACGGATTGCTGGCCTCCACCGGGAGCTCGGAAGGAGCAATGAAGGTTTCAAGGGAGCATAATTGTGCAGACATCTTGCGTGTAGACTTCCTAGCCTCCGTAATCATGAGACTGTTCTCTGGTTTAAGCCACCCTATTTGTAGTACTTTGTTACATTAGGAATCTAATGCCATTGAGAAATAGAGTAAACTTCCTTCCATGTTTTTTATTAATATGAGCTCTTTCTTCAGCATTTTTTAATGTTTATTTATTTGACAGAGACAGACAGACAGACAGACAGAATCAGAACCAGGCTCCAGGCTCCCAAGCTGTCAGCACAGAGCCTGACGGGCTCGAACACACGAACCACGAGATCATGACCTGAGTTAGCCAAAGTCGGACACTTAACTGACAGAGCCACCCAGGCACCCCAGTATGAGCTCCTTCAATCTCTTTTTTACTGGCGTTAGAATTAGAAACAAAAATTCTTTTTTCTTGAGTTTTAAACAAGTTACCTAAGGCTACATTTCTGGTAAAAGTCGCAAACCCCAGACGTCCTGAAGGATGATGGCTACTCCAAGAGCACTTATGGGACAGAGATACCATAATCCACATGTGGTGGGGTCCAGTTGTGTTTGATCACTTCTCTGCACTTTAGAAGAAAATAAGCTTGCTGCATATTTAGAATTTTTTTAGTGTTTACCTTAATTTATTAAATTTTTCAATATTTTGCAGGCAGTTTAAGCTTCTAAGCCAAGCTGCTTCTTGTGATGCCTGTACTAAAATTGCATAGGCCAGTAGTCATCATTTGAAATAAAAGTTAAAGTTTTGTTTTGTTTTCTATATGAAAACAAGGCAACATATCCTTTTTTATTTAGCAATAAAATGCATCTGAAGACTGATACTTAGCTTCTTCTGGCTCAGGCACTGTAATATCAGCTCTGACAACTTGTTTCAGTAATTCTTTTCCTCTGTGTTTCCCTCAAAAAGGAAAAGAATGAAGACTGTTTAATAAATTCATTTTTTATCTTTGATCTCAATTTTCAAGGGTAAAATGTAAAACAGTAGATCTGATGATAGAAGTCGAACACTGAAGTGCTTTGTGAATAAAAATTGACATTAGACCATTAT
>NW_027527932.1:5044704-5050861 GCF_008692635.1 Crocuta crocuta
TTTTTTTTTTTTTTTTTGCTTTGAAAAAAGACACAACTATTTCTTTAAAACAAATCATCAGAATTGACATTGCACTGCGCAAGATGGATTGTACCCCCAGATAAGTGGACAGATGAAACAAAAGTACAACATAAAAATAAATGGGCCAGGGGCTTTCGGTCTGCTTTTAAAACACTATTTTCCAGACTGACAAATTCAGGTCTAAAATGTCTCAGCTGTCACTATAATTTTGCCATGTAGGGCTTGTCATGGCAGAATTCAGGTTGCGCATTACTGGCCTATCCATGTTATGTTGGGTGACAGCCCAGCATGGTTTTGGAATGGCAACTGGCAATTTTTTTTCCATTTTTTCAAGTGGATTTAATAATACAATACCAAGCTTCTATAATTATATAATAATAGTTAATAAGTTTTTTGTTTATTTATTTTTGAGAGAGAGAGACAGAGACAGAGCTTGAGCAAGGGAGGGTCAGAGAGAGAGGGAGACACAGAATCCGAAGCAGCTCCAGGCTCTGAGCTGTCAGCACAGAGCCCAATGTGGGGCTCGAACTCACAAACCTCAAGATCATTATGTGAGCTGAAGTCAGATGCATCACCGACTGAGCCCCCCAGGCACCCCTACAATCACAGTTAATAATGCAGAGACTTCCATTACCTTTCAAACCCTTTTAGTCCCTAAAAATAATAAACATATTCCAAATTATTACAAGTAGACAAGCATTCGAAAGTCCTTGTTAAAACTTTGGCTTTGGAGATGAATCCGTTCAATCATGGTTTTATTGTTTATTTTTTCCGTAAAGATGTAGAGTAACCACAGTGTAAAAAAGAAATCCTGGTGGAGGAGAACATTAGCTTAGTCTGCACCAGCCTGCCCCTCGTCCACGCTTCATTTCTTAGCTTCCCACATGCCACTTTCCCTTTGCCCACACGTCGACCCCGAGGATGCTACACTCTAGCACAGGCTGGCTCGCCGCCTCCGACCAGCCGCCTCGCCTCTGTCCTGCCTGTCTTCATACCCTGGGCTAGATCTCGTGGTCGGCACAGAGAAGACCTCAAATAAAGTCACAGTCACCTCTTAAATTATACATCAGATGGATAGCACGGCTATATAGTCATGGATATTATATAATAGTAATATCCTCATAGTGCCCCTCATAGAACATACTAGAAAGGCTGCTTATACTTCATGCCCAGGAAATGGAGTCTTCTTTATCAGAGCATCTTTCAGGTGATGCTCCTTTCACAAACACAATTCCCTTTTTCTTCAAAACAAGCCATCATACTAATTTTTAAAAATATAAATTTTTACGGGCGCCTGGGTGGCTTAGTCGGTTAAGTGTCCGACTTTCGCTTAGGTCATGATCTCGCGGTTCGTGGGTTCGAGCCCCGCATCGGGCTCTGTGCTGACAGCCAGCTTGGAACCTGGGAGCCTATTTCAGAGTCTGTGTCTCCCTCTCTCTCTGACCCTCCCCTGCTCATGCTCTCTCTCTCTCTCTCCTAGAAATAAATAAAAAATTTTTTTTAAAAAATATATAAATTTTTAGGGGCACCTGGGTGACTCAGTCAGGTAAGTGTCTGACTTCGGCTCAGATCATGATCACATGCTCTGTGTGTTCAAGCCCCACATTGGGCTCTGTACTGACTAAGCTCAGAGCCTGGAGCCTGCT
The DNA here is from genome assembly GCF_008692635.1 of Crocuta crocuta. Lineage (NCBI taxonomy): Eukaryota > Metazoa > Chordata > Mammalia > Carnivora > Hyaenidae > Crocuta > Crocuta crocuta. The sequence continues at coordinate 5,046,372 of NW_027527932.1, forward strand.
TCAGATTCTGTCTCCCTCTCTCTCTGTCCTTCCCCCATTCATTCCCTCCTCTCTCAAAAATTAATGAACATTAATTTTTTTAATATATAAATTTTAGTAATTTTTGTATTTTTCACATATGTATGTTTGTACACATATATGTGTGTATAGTATAATATATAGGCAGCATATTTTTTGTCCTAATTAGAAATTTCAGTTAGGAGGGGCGCCTGGGTGGCTTAGTCGGTTAAGCGTCCGACTGTCGCTTAGGTCATGATCTCGCGGTTTGTGGGTTCAAGCCCCGCGTCGGGCTCTGTGCTGACAGCTCAGAGCCTGGAGCCTGCTTCAGATTCTGCGTCTCCCTCTCTCTCTGACCCTCCCCTGCTCACGCTGTCTCTCTCTCCTAGAAATAAATAAAACATTTAAAAAAAAAAAATTTCAGTTAGGAATCAAATCTTTTTTTTTAATGTTTTATTTTTATTTCTGAGAGAGAGAGACAGTGTGAGCGGGGGGAGGGGGGGTCAGAGAGAGAGGGAGACGCAGAATCTGAAGCAGGCTCCAGGCTCTGAGCTGTCAGCACAGAGCCCAACGCGGGGCTCGAACCCACTAACTGTGAGATCATGACCTGAGCTGAAGTCAGATGCTTAACCAACTGAGCCACCCAGGAATCAGATATTAGGAAACACTAGTGTTCCCACAAAAATTCATTGCGAAATGCTGAGCCAAGTTTTTTTTTTTGTTTGTTTTAATGTTTGTTTATTTTTGAAAGAGAGAGAGAAAGAGACAAAGCACGAGCGGGGGAGGAGCAGAGAGAGAGGCAGACACAGAATTCAAAGCAGGATCCAGGCTCTAAGCTGTCAGCACAGAGCCCGATGAGGGACTCGAACCCACAAACCATGAGATCATGACCAACTGAGCCACGTGGGTGCCCCAGGGAGCCAAGCTTTTCAGTGAAAATACCGAGCTTCCTTTCGAGTGTATCAACACAATTTTTAAAGTGCTTATTCTTTTCAGTTCTGTAGGTTTGCAAATATATTGTTAGATTAAAATGGAGTTCGAAAAACAAAGTCTCCACTAATACAGTTTTGGCACAAAATCTTTAATTAGAAGATAGGATTTAAATGGCCCTGCAGGATTATGAAATCAAGAACAGATTCACACCCTTATTGGAATGGAAATTTTACTCAAACGCATTAAGAAGCATCCCTATCAGGCTTTTCATACCTGAGGGAAAATGTTCCGTCTCTAGGTCATTCTGCAGGAGGCCAAAGACCTGAGGCAGAATGACTGTCATCTACAGGGACAGAGCAGGACAGCCCGTAAAGGATTCTCAGGGGACAAGCACAGAGCTGCAGTGCAGGGTGGGGCCCTCACTCCGTGACCCAGGGTGGCCGACTGAGCAAGCCACCCCACCTCACCGAGCTTCAGTCTCTGCTTCTGTAAAAGTTAGTTCAAGCTTCCTGGTGTTGCTGCAGGCATTACTTGAAGGATGAAATTTATTACACAATCTTTATTGTTCTTATAATACTTTAGAAATTAAAAATGAAGTTATTTCTAAAGATGTACGTACATTCCTACTCTTCTGATTCTCCATATAATTACTTCTTTGTTTGTTTTGTTCTGTGTTTCTCTTACCAGATTCAAATAATTTGGCATCTGCAGCAACACAAGTGTTCATATGCACGTGCACTCACACACACACACACACACACGTGCAACTACATATGCATCTTGTGATTCTCTCCTTTCCTTGCCAAGTAGTACTCGAGTAAATCTTTTTCTGCCCTCATTCTGCCCGCAAAACATGAAATATACAGTGGTAAGCACCAACTTTAAAGCATAAATCTTTCAGGGGTGCCTGGGTGGCTCAGTCGGTTTGGCTTCCGACTTCAGCTCAGGTCATGATCTCACGGTTCGTGGGTTCGAGCCCCGCGTCAGGTTCTGTGCTGACAGCTCAGAGCCTGGAACCTGTTTTGGATTCTGTGTCTCCCTCTTTCTCTGCCCCTCCCTCTTCACACTCTGTCTCTCTTTCTCTCAAAACTAAATAAACATTTAAAAAAATTTTTTTAAAGTATAAATCTTTCAGAAATTTTGAAAAGTCATGTCTTTAGCAGTTCAAAGAAAAATTCTCAGCCTGAATATAAAGTCCTCTCTTTAGGACTAAATTCAAGTATATGTAAATTGAATATATGTAAATTTTCAATATAAATTGAGCATATGTATGAATATTTAAGACTAATTTGAGTATATGTAAATTGCACCTACCCGTGTGGCACCATTTTGATCGGTGTCCTTCAGGAATTTCATTGACTCTTGATTAAATGCTATACCTCCTCCAAGCCCTCTCTCATACACTGGATTTCACTTATAAAAGTACGGCTGACAGGCACGAGAGAAATAAATTACTTGTACATTTTTCAGTGCATTGGTTTTCTAAATAAGAGGAAACTATGCCATGGCATAAATTCTGCTACGCAGGACTGCAGGAGAGAACTAAGTATGTACATCCTAAATGCACAGGGTATGTTGATGATAGCTCTTGCCCGTTGAATTGCTCAACTGTTAGCAAACCTCATCGCTGCATTAGAGCAATTTCTTTTCTTTTAAGAAAATTAGATTTTTTTGTAAGGATTTTCCTTATGTTTTATTGAAAAATGCAGACTTTTCTATTTCATGCTCACACTGACAGAAGTCTACTCTTTAAAAAAAAATTAATATATTTTAGTACTTTCTTGGGAAAGTATTATTTAAAGGTTCTTATTCTAGGGGCGCCTGGGTGCCTCAGTCAGTGAAGCATCCGACTTCGGCTCAGGTCATATCTCATGGTGTGTGAGTTCAGCCCTCCCATTGCGCTCTGTGCTGACAGCTCGGAGCCTGGAGCTGCTTCAGATTCTGTGTCTCCCTCTCTCTCTGCCCCTCCCCCACTCACACTCTATCTCTCTTTCTCAAAAATAAATAAAGATCAAAAAAATGTTCTTTTAAAGTTTCTTATTCTAGTGAGGACTACTTTAATGACAAAAATTAACAGCAGTCCAAACCAGACATAAAACAAGCATATTTCCTCTTTCATGAGCAGGAGTTTTCGCAGAGCACCTCTGAGACCCCTCAGAGTTTCCTAGTGCTCGTCACCTCTTTGCTCCCTGCGACACGCAAGCTGGAGAGATGCCTGGCGTCTCGTGCGAGAGTATATGCATGCAAGTGCGCTTCCTATCTCAGCCATCCCTGCTGGACCAGGTGGCTTCTGGCCATGTCCTACCCTACAGGAAAGCTGTGGTAGAAGACACTTGTCAAGATCACAGTGGGCTGAGCAATGGACTTGAGGCCACAGCTTCCTGCACAGATAGGAAATAAAGACGCAGCGAGCAGCAGGTCTCACAGGAAGTGCTCTTCACAGTTGCATTTAGTGCTCCATCAAAAGGAATCCTCCAGCGCCACTCTTCTCGTTCTTTGGATTTTTGTTTGTTCAGCCTACACGGACTTCTGGGTCTTTCTATTCCTACAAAGGGTGGAAATCCTACAGTTCCCGAGAGTCCACGGTGAATGCATTCTAGAAGATCAAGGTGTGTGACGGTGCATGTAGTGCGACAGAAAGACACCCTCCAAAGGCGGAGACTCAAGGGTTGGAGAACTCACTCTGGGGCCTGGGATCTAGGTCTTAATATCTCAAACATGATGGTTAAGAAACAAGGAAAGGAGGTGAGGCGCCAGAATGCAGGTTTCCACACGGGTCAGGTTTCCACAAGGTGAACTATGCCAACCATATTGTGTTGAACCCTCAGCCTTTCTTGCATTGTAAATGCCATCCTGGAACAGCGCAGAAAGGTACTTAATGGTAGGTTGTATTCCGACTAAAGGGAATTGCCAAATACATTTCACTAACTGCGGACGGTACCATAATATTTTTAAATGGTAAGATGCCACACAGAAAAGTAATAATAAATTCTGCCTTTTCAAAATTCATGTAAAATCTCAGAAATATATTTAGCTACAGATAAGTGTACCATTATAGTGCTTGGCTGCAATGTTTTTCTCTTTAAAAAAAATCTGGGAGGTACCTGAATGGCTCAGTCAGTTAAGCATGAACTTTGGCTCAGTTCATGATTCACTGTCTGTGAGTTCGAGCCCCACATCAGGCTCTGTGCTGACAGCTCAGAGCCTGGAGCTGCTTCGGATTCTGTGTCTCCCTCTCTCTCTGTACCTCCCCTCCCCGCCCCCCCCCAATAAATAAACATTAAAAAATAAATATTTTTTAATGTTTGTTTTTTTGAGACAGAGGAAGACACAGCATTAGCTAACTAGCATTAGACAACAACAAGAACAAAACGTCATCTGAAGTGTTTTCTCACAATTGTAATTTTAAAAAGAGCTTTTGTGCTCCATTCTCCCTGTGAACCCATATTCTTATATATTTAGGTCTCCCACAGCTGCGTTCCGGGGGCCCGAGGTAAGGGGAGGGTGACCGGGAATGAGAGGGACGGAGTCAGACAGGCGACGAGAGGTATCGTTGGCGC
>NW_027527932.1:5050872-5051218 GCF_008692635.1 Crocuta crocuta
GGGGAGCCCCGCCTCTGGCCGCCGCCGCCGCAACGGGCCGGGGCGCGGGAGGCCGAGGCCCTGAGCGCCGAACGCAGCGCTGCTGACTCATACCTGCGACGCGGCTTCTTTCCCTCAAGCCAGGACCCAGGGGGGTATTTACGGCGGANGCTGCTGCCCCTGCCCCGCTCCGCAGCCGGATGCCCGTGTTCCTACACGGAAACCACGTTTGTGACGGACCCAGCCGCGATGGTCCAGATCCCCGTACGCGTCTACGAGGGGCCTCGGGTGTCGCACACTCCCCTTCTTGGCCCTTCCCTCCCCTGGGGTCCCCGCGCGCCCGCCCCGCGGCCCGGGGCGCCCGCCC
>NW_027527932.1:5051281-5051666 GCF_008692635.1 Crocuta crocuta
ACCCGCCGCGTGCTGCCGAGAATGCGGTGAGGACGACCGCCCGTCGGTGTGGACAGGACGCGAAGCCCTGTCCCCGTCCGAGGGGCGCCCCCGCTGCTCGGAAGGAGGCCGGGGACGCCCTGGGGAAGATGAAGCCATCCAAGGGGCGTCGGAGTTCTGTTCTCTTTATTGAAATATAGAAAGGTGGGGGCGCCTGGGGGGCTCAGTCGGTTGAGCTCCAGCTTGGGCTCAGGTCACGATCTCACAGTTCGTGGGATCGAGCCCCGCGTCGGGCTCTGAGCTGGCAGCTCGGAGCCTGGAGCTGCTTGAGACCCTGTGCCTCCCTCTGTCTGACCCTCCCCCACTCATGCTCTGTCTCTCTCTCTCAAAAATAAATAAAAAATTT
>NW_027527932.1:5051675-5155821 GCF_008692635.1 Crocuta crocuta
AGTTGTCCGTGGGAACGCTCCAGTTGGGAGAGGAAACCGATGTTTGCAAGAGAGAGGCGATAACCGCAGAGCGGGGCTTGAACGCGCCGGAGGTGCTGAAGGGTGGGGAGCGAGCCGCGGGGTTCCTCTCGGGCCCGGGGACGTCGGGAGGGAGAAGGAAGGGCGCATGCAGACGTAGGAAGGAATTCGCTTTGCTTTTAGCAAGACGCCGGGATCGTCTTCCGGTCGCCTTTATAGTCTTCTGTGCGCCCGCTGGTGTCCGCAGAGGCGCCGCCTGGGTCCCTTCCGACGCTCCCCGAGGCCAGGCCCGGCTACCCGCTCTCCGGCGCGCCAGACCCGGCCTGCAGCGCGCGGGGCGCCTGCGGCCGGTCCCCGCCTCCCGGGACGGCCACGGCGCAGCCCCCCAGCCCCTCCCGCGCCCAGGACTGTGGCAGAAACAGCCGCAGACTTCGCCGTAGGACTTGAAGGGAGCAGCTTTACTTTCTAGGTGAAAGAAAGCCCCACATTGGAGTATGCAATTATGCTAATGATTTTGGAAACTACTTGAAATGCTTAATGAATTTGTTTGACTAATGTTCATAAAGACACGTGGTACTGCTGCATTGCTTGCTGCTGCTTCTTTTGTTTTTAATTTCAGGAATAGAATTTGGTGATTCATCACTTGCATAGAACACTCAGTGCTCATCCCAGCTTCCTCATGCCCCTTGCGCTCTTAGCTCATCCCCACCCACTTCCCCTCCAGCCGCCCTCGGTTTGTTCTCTGTATTTAAGCATCCCTTATAGGGGCACCTGGGGGCTCAGTCAGTTAAATGCCCATCTTCGGCTCAGGTCATGGTCTCACGGCTTGTGGGTTCGAGCCCCGCGTCGGGCTCTGCGCTGACAGCTCAGAGCCTGGAGCTGCTTCAGATTCTGTGTCTCCCTCTCTCTCTGACCCTCCCCCACTCATTCTCTCTCTCTCCCTCTCTCTCTCTCTCAGAAATAAACAAATAAACCTAATAAACCTAAGAAAACAGTCTCTTCTGGTTTATCTCCCTCTCTGTTTTTCTCTTGTTTTTGCTTCCCTTCCCATATGTTCATCCATTTTGTTTCTTAAATTCCACATGAGTGAAATCATATGACAGTTTGTCTTCTCTGACTGACTTATTTCTCTTAGCATAATTTCCATCCATGTTGTTGCAAAGGACAAGATTTCATTCTTTTTGATCACCAAGTAATATTGCATTATATATGTAATATATATAATATATATTCCAATATTTATATATTCTGATATATATATATATTCTGATATATATTTATATACACACCACATCTTCTTTATTCACTCATTAGTTGATGGACATTTAGGCTCTTTCCATACTTTGGCTATTGTTGATAGCGCTGCTTTAAACACTGGGGTGCAGTGTGTTCCTTCAAATCAACACTCTTGTATCCTTTGGATAAATACCTAGTAGTACAATTGCTGGGTCATAGGGTAGTTCTAGTTTTAATTTCTTGAGGAAGCTCATTTTCCAGAGTGGCTGCACCAGTGTGCATTCCCACCCGCAGTGCAAGAGAGAGCCTTTTTCTCTGCATCCTCGCCGACATCTGTTATTGCCTGAGTTTTTTAATTTCAGCCGTTCTGACAGGTGTGAGTCGGTATCTCATTGTGGTTTTGATCTGTATTTCCCTGATGATGAGTGATGCTGAGCATTTTTTCATGTGTCTGTTGGCCATCTGGATGTCTTCTTTGGAAAAGTGTCTATTTGTGTCTCCTGCCCATTTCTTCACTGGATTATTTGTGTTCTGGGTGTTGAGTTTGATAAGTTCTCTATAGATTTTGGACAGTAACCCTTTATCTGATATGTCATTTGCAAATCGCTTCTCCCATTCAGTCAGTTGCCTTTTAGTTTTGCTGATTGTTTCCTTTGCCGTGCAGAAGCTTCTTATCTTGATGAGGTCCCAGTAGTTCATTTTTACTTTTGTTTCCCTTGTCTCTGGAGACGTGTTGAGTAAGAAGTTGCTGCGCCCAAGGTGAAAGAGGTTTTTACCTACTTTCTCTTCAGGAGGATTTTGATGGCTTCCTATCTTACGTTTAGATCTTTTATCCATTTCTAGATTATTTTTGTGTCTGGTTTAAGAAAGTGGTCCAGGTTCATTCTTCTGCATGTCGCTATCCGGTTTTCCCAGCACCACTTGCTGAAGAGACTCTTTATTCCATTGAGCATTCCTTCCTGCTTTGTCAAAGATTAACTGGCCATGCATTTATGGGTTCATTTTTGGGTTTTCTATTCTGTTCCACTGATCTGTGTGTCTGTTTCTGTGCCAAGTACTGCTGCGTTTCTGCCGGTAAATACTAACCTATGAAACGGGAAGATTATTAAAGTAATAATTGGGCCAGCTGAACTTTCCTTAAAAGAAGCTGCCTTAACCACGTGGATGGATCTTTGTAGCTAAGAGATTAGCCACAAAATGCCTGTTGCAATAAAAACAGCGCTCTCAGAAGCCCGTGAATGCTTTGTGCCACGTTTGCTCTTTGCAGGCTTGTCCAGATAAGCCAGTCCGAGGACAGTTAGCATTCAGGAAAACTGTGGCAGTGGCAGTTAAAGGCTCATCTTTGCCCTAAATTCCCAAGCACAGGGACATGGTTCTAGGGTAGAGTACGGTGCAAATCCAAGACTTCTGAATATGAAGAGCACGGAATTCTCTTTGTGAATGTACATAGAACTAATTACAGAACCCTTAGGTATAACATCCCCCTATGTCACAGATCTCATAAACTTTTTCAGAGCCTTCTTTTTTTTTCTCTAATGTTTATTTATTTTTGAGAGAGAGAGAGACAGAGCGTGAGTCGGGGAGGGGAAGAGAGAGATGGAAACACAAAATCCGAAGCAGCTCCAGGCTCTCAGCTGTCAGCACAGGGCCAGACACGGGCTCCAACTCACGAGCCCTGAGGTCATGACCTGAGCTGAAGTCGGACGCTTAACCGACTGAGCCACCCAGGCGCCCCAGAGCCGCCTTTTTTTTTTTTTAAGAACTATTTTTCTACTTAATTTTTTTTGACACATTATTCTAAGGTTGATGTAAAAGTAATCCCCTCTATGCTTGTCAACCCATATGTGGAAATGACGACAGCCACAGTGTTCCTTAAGGTTAGTGGCCAGAAGAGGTCCCGTGTTGGGTGTGAGGATGTGCAAGGAGCCCTCAGCCACCTTAAACACGCAGCCAGACTCCACTGTGTGGAGATGAGAAATTTTTATTTTTTTTTAATTTTTTAAATTTTTTTTGATGAGAACTTTTAAAAATAAAATTAATTCAAGTTCACTATTAACATTTCAGAAATTCAGAAAATTATAAAAAGCAATCATGCAAAATACGATCCCTCAGAGACAAGGATATTTAATCTATTGATATGGAAATGGGTTATTATTTTTTAGATGAATCAAAATTTATTCACTGTATGATTTATAACTTTAAAAATATCTAAAATAGGGGCGCCTGGGTGGCTCAGTTGGTTAAGCGTCTGACTTCAGCTCAGGGCATGATCTTACAGTTCGTGGGTTTGGGCCCCTGCATCGGGCTCTGTGCTGACAGCTGAGAGCCTGGAGCCTGCTTCGGATTCTGTGTCTCCCTCTCTCTCTCTGACCCTCCCCTGCTCATGCTGTCTCTCTCTCTCTCTCTCTCTCTCAGAAATAAATAAAACATAAAAAACATAAAAATTTAAAAAATATATCTAAAATAATTTTGTTATTCCATTTTCTCTTCTAGTTTCTTTCTGTCTTATTCTCTTGACAACACAGAGGTAGTAGGAAAGTTATTTCATGAAATGTTAAGTGCAGATCACCTAGAATTGGTCCTTTTCTAAACACATAGATCCGTCCTACTTACCCTGTTTGATATTTGGTGCTAATGTACAAAGTCCTGTTTTTTGAGGTGGCTCGTAGGGAGACCAGTGCTAAACACAAACCTTTGTTAATAAACACAAAAGGAGGGATACATTTCCTATAAAATTATATAATACATTCAGAATTCTCCCCATACTCAGTATCTAGCGTTTACAAAGTATTAAACACAGGCAAGTCATCTTCAAAAGTTTTTTCAAATCATAATTTTAAGAATATTCTTCTGTGTTCTAGAGATGAGGCATAGACACTGATAATAATTCCAGGATATTAGATCAGAATCACTCTACATAACCTGATGCAGCACCCACCTGATCATTCCCCAGCTTCAAATTTTGAGAAAAGCTGAAGCCAGAAAGAGGGAAGAACTTGACCGAGCTCATCTCATTAGAGTCAGTCCTGAGATCGCAGCCTGTGACTCAGCCTGTCTGAGTCTTAGTACTTCCAACCTCCGCAGAGCTCCACCACTGCTTACCGTACTCTTGATCTGGTAGAAATAGAGGAACGTACTGATTAGCTGGGAAGCTACCACACAAAACCTTGCCCACAGAGGAAAGGCCAGTTCTCTGTGGCAGGGCTCCCAGGAAGCTGTTTCTCACCCAAACCCTCACTGCAATTAAGCCTCGTAGAAAATACGGAGGTGGCATGTTACACCACAGGACCAAGTCATATTCACTGAAGTAGCAGGGCTTAGACCCAGCTCTCTATTGTGCCAGGGATAGCTTGGTGCTGCTCCAGTCGTAGAGCTTCAGTGCCTGAGCCACGTCAGGCCTTGGTAGCTTCCCATGGGCTGTCCGGACACCATGGATGAAAGGGGCCCTGTAAACCTGGTCCTTCAATAAGACCCATCATCTGCTATGTTGGGTCACTTGCCTTTAGAGTTTAATACCCACCTGTGGGAATTTTCCTGTTCAGTGCTTCAAACATCCATAATGTAGCCTCCCATCTATTAAGAAAGAACTATTCCTGCCATAAAAGCCTTATAGCTACTAGATTGCTTTTTGTTTTAATGGAATAATCATAGTGACATCAAAAAGCAATTTGTTTTGACATTGTGCTGAATACCCTGCACTTGCCCTCCCAGGCTCCTTATCTATGCTTATCCACCTGTCCATATCCACCCCAAATTTCAAGGACACAAAAGAGCTCAATTCTTCTCAGGCTTCAAGTTGGATTTGGTCAGTGGGAAGCCAGCAGTTAACAAAGAGGAGAAAGAGTAAGGACAGAGTAAGAAAGAGTGAGCTCCCATGAGCTCCTGTCAGGCTAAGCCCATCAAAAGATCTTTCCCCAAAGATCACTACAGCTGTCAGTTTGACCTTTATGAAAGGACTCTTTCCCTTCCACATGTCAATAATCTTCTACTCTTTCAGACATAGCAAAGGCCACGTTTTCACTGCGCTTCCGTATTCCGCACTCACCTGTGTGGTTCTTTACCCTCTTGCCCATCTTGTAATTATTTCCTTTGTCAGTGAAACTTCTTCAACATACCATAATTTCAGTGTGCCATCCATTTCCTCTCATGACCTTGACTGATACAAATGTCAGAGTTTTACACCATTACCTTTATTAGGGAATCCTGGTAAGTATCAGTCTTCTGGTAGGACTTAAAAATGATTTGTGTTTCATTGTTTGGAAAATGGGCCCTTCAACAGCCAAATCCTCCTAAATGACAGTCCCAGAGAGGCATCTGTCTATCTCTCTGACACTATCCCAGTTACTAGCTGTTCAGGTTTATGGCTCTTAGAACCTTTGAAAGATTAAGTGAATCAGACATTCACCTAATTGTCAGGGCATTGGGAAGAACAGCTATGAAGTAGCCATGTCAGTCATTACTAAAAGCAAAATAATGACTATGTATCGATTTTAAGTATTGATCCTGCCTTTTTTCTGAATGATCTTATAATGTTTATTTATAATAGTTTCTTGGAAATCAATATAAATTTTAAAGGTCTTTGTCTACACTGTCCAGAATAGCCAGCACAGTGTTAGACATGGTCGGGTGACTTGCTTCCATAATTACACACGCACTTGTCTTCGAGCAGCCGGGTCATAGTTCCTGCAGCCTGACGTTCATAGCTTTACTGTCTTTCAGAATCTGATTTTTAAAGAATCTCTCACTAAATAGATTAAAATAACATCCAGAGAGAGGTTCATTGGCAAATACCACTCATACAAAGGATCCACGTTACTTTGACAACGATACACCCTCCAAGTCAAATCATAGCAGAATTTTGATGGTTCTCACTGCTAATTGGGCAAGGGGAGGCTTATCCGTATAACAGTAGAGTTTGGGTAACTATTGCAAATATCATCTCACCACCCAATCATCTTGATCACAGAGTTAGGAATCACAGATCAAGGATAACTCAAGTAAAGCAGCAGTTTTTTGAGGATTTTTTTTTTTTTTGCTTCATCCTTAGCAGGAACTTGACCTAAATTCCTGCCTTACCCAAAATTGTGACTTCATTTCTTGCACATGTTTAGGGAGAGGGAAATTGAACTAAACCTACTAAATAATGTGTAAATGATGCTGTTTATTCACCTCTATATTTATTATGTTTAATAAATATAACAAAGTCATGCTAATTTTTGAGTAGAAGGTGGTAGTAGTAAAATGGAAACTTGTTTTTCTGGAATGGGATCTCATTTACATATGAAAGCGCATGGCTATTCCTAACCTAATGAAGAGACGATAGTATTGTCTGCACACATACATGAATGCACACACGTGTGCACACACACACAGATACTTTTAGATCCCAGTTTTTCAGATACCTTCCCAAATTGAAGATAAAAGAATATACCGATTTTGAATACTTACTAAATATAGAAGTTATATTTAAGAGCTTGATTCTCTGTAAATTCAATCTGCTTCTCCTATGCAAATCTGCTCTGGGGCTTAATGTGAAGCCCATTACTGCTGTTACGTCTGCTTTAGTTTGGACAACCAGGGGTCTGCTGGGATGCCCTCTCTATACTTCCATTCTGGAGCCCTTTAGACTAATCTGTGAAGCAAATCATATTTAACTGAGATTTTACACGTGAAGGTTTTGAACCAAAACACTTCAAAAATCACATTTCCCGTATAATCCAAAATCCATTTATATGTACACCAAAAAATAACATTATTTCCCCAAGAATATACTTTCCCAAGATGTTATTGTTCTCTAAAACTTTTCCTTGTTTTATGATTATCTCTTGAAAATTATTACTTTGAAATGAATTGCAAGATCTCTTGGGGTGTATCATCTTATCTGTTCAACGTATTTCAAATAATCAAAACTACTCACAATATAAAAAAAATGATTGATCCATGGCTTAATGGTAGGTTATGTTTTAAAATATATGTTGCTCTCACATCCTAACAATTGCAGGCTCTGGTTTCCTAGTAAATAGTCTCTAGGAGAGCCTTTTTAGTTGTCGCCTACCACTCAGCATATATTTAATGATTATCTATAAAGCAGCTGGCACTATGCTTGACCCAGGAACGCAAAGAGAAAAATAATACCATCCTCTACCATGGAAGTACTCCAAATCCAAATGGGAGAGAGAGCTTCCCAGGCATTTCCAAGAGCCACGGGAACAGCTCTGTGGAGCTTGATCCACCTGAGGAGATGAGATGGAACAGGTTTATGGAAGGTGCAGTAATTGAGCCGACCTAGAAGACAGAGTTAATTTTGACATTGAAGAAGCTACAAATCTGAATGATTCTTCATAGAGAGCTCCATAAGCAGAGCTATTTATAGGTGGCAATGACCTAAAATCCAAAAAGTTATTTTTTCATCCTGTAGGGAAAGTAAATGAGAAATCGTTGGCTGACAGGACTTTTTTGGTCACATGTCTCCTAAACAATTTAATTTCTGCAGCCCGGCTTAATTTAGAGGTACAAATAAAATAGAGCTTAGAAAATGATTTTCAGAGACCTAAACCAATTCTCTTTATAATACATGAGACACCTATTTACATTTAAAACTTCAGAACTGTGCACAGGATAAGGTGTCAGGTCTGTCTTATGGTTCTTTGGCCTCCGTTTTTTCCATTCGCTTCCAAAATTGCCACCTAAGGCATTTAAATACTAAAGAGAAAGCAATTCTAGAAGATCATATGCTTAGATATTAAGAGGTACTTGCTGAGTATGTAAAGCTTGCCCTAGACCTAGAATTGACAAGTGGAAGTGCCTGAAGCCCCTGTCTGGGCAGATGGCTCCCTCTCCTATCCCCAGCCTCCCTTGTACACTGTTCTGAAGGTGAGTGTATATGCTTCTAAAGTCTGTAGTTTACACATGTCGTATAAGGTGTATACAGCCCTAAACTTCTAGTATAATGTGTATATAGCATTAAACTCATAGTATAATGTGTATACAGATGTATAATGTGTATACAACTTATAATGTGTATACAGCATTAAACTTACAGTATAATGTGTATACAGCATTGTATCATTTACAACGTATGTACATTTTATTAATTTTGATATCTTTGGAAATATCACTTTTTCTAAATTCTCAATTTTTATGAACCTGCAGTTCATTTAATAACCCTACAAATCACGATCATTAATTTCTATTCATGGGATGGTACATTATAAACACAACAACATATAAAATGGAAACAATGCGGGGCGCCTGGGTGGCTTAGTCGGTTAAGCGTCCGACTTTCGCTTAGGTCATGATCTCGCGGTTCGTGGGTTCGAGCCCCGCGTCGGGCTCTGTGCTGACTGCCAGCTCAGAGCCTGTAGCCTGTTTCAGTCTGTGACTCCCTCCCTCTCTGACCCTCCCCTGCTCACGCTGTCTCTCTCTCTCTCTCCTAGAAATAAATAAAAAAAAAAAAAATTAAAAAAATATTTTAAAAAATGGAAACAATGCCTCTGCCCACATAAAGCAGCAAAGAAGTACAAAAACAAGATCAACAAAAATATTGACACTCAGAAACTTAAAAAAATTTTTTTAAATGTTTAATTTAGTTTTTGAGAGAGAGAGAGCACGAGCAGGAGAGGGGCAGAGAGAGGGAGACACAGATTCAGAAGCAGGCTCCAGGCTCCAAGCTGTCAGCACAGACCCCGATTCAGGGCTCAAACTCATGAACCATGAGATCATGACCTGAGCTGAAGTTGGACACTCAACCTTCTGAACCTCCCAGGTGCCCCAAAAACTTTTTTAAAAGGACAGTAACAGATAAAACCTACTCAATTTCACTCATGACATTAAAAACCCAAAAGGGGACCATGATCAAACGAGAGCAATGATTCTTAACACTGAGAGACATAAGTGTGTTAAGAATGCACTATGCTTCCTGCCAACATGCGTGGCTGACAGCCCATGTCCTGGCAGGCAGCCCACCACAAGTGCTTCGTCACTCACTTGCTGTGAAACCCATTCTTAAAAATTCTCTCTCTTTTTTTTTAAGATGGGGAGCATTAAACTCTGTATTTTGTCAAATCCAGCATTCAAAACAGAATCCTGAGGGGCGCCTCGGTGTCTCAGTTGGTTAAGTGTTCAACCTCAGCTCTGGTCATGATCTTGCAGCTTGTGGGTTTGAGCCCCCCAGTTGGGCTCTGTGCTGTCTGTGCAGAGCCTGCTTTAGGTCCTCTGTCTCCCTCTCTCTCTCTGGCCCTCCCCCACTAGTGCACGCTTGCGCTCTTTCTGTTTCTCTCAAAAATAAAAAAACATTAAAAAAAAAAACAGAAATCAGAGAAACTTTGAAATATCTAATGGGATTTGCATCCACATCTCAGTGGTATCATTTCTTAGAATAGGTGATAATGCATTCTGCCTTAGAGCTCAGTGTCTTCAAAATCATTAAAATGCCATCTCCTATAATTCTGTAAGGAGAGCTTCTAAAATGATCTAAAAAGACAAGACTATCCATATTAGTCCTCTGAAATTCTGGGAACCTGCTATCAGAAAAATGACTTTAAATGAACTTTCTCTGTTGCCTTTGTTTTTATTTTTTCAGTGTATCAGTCACCATGCCAGTTTTGTGGGGAAGCTGTTACGGACAAGGCAGACAGAGACCACATCCCTAT
Organism: Crocuta crocuta; assembly: GCF_008692635.1. NCBI lineage: Eukaryota > Metazoa > Chordata > Mammalia > Carnivora > Hyaenidae > Crocuta > Crocuta crocuta. The sequence goes on from NW_027527932.1 coordinate 5,061,581, forward strand.
ACACAAAGGAGAAGGACAGTTGATCCCTCTGATTAAATGCAGACATACAGGGGACCATAGGGACTATAGCAAGAACCATTCTTGTGAACTAAGGTAAAGGGAGAGCCAGGAGGGCTTCCTGAAGGAAGTGGTATGTCCCCTGAGACCTGAAGGATAAGTGAAAGTCAACAAAGTGAAGACGAAAAAGAAGATCATTTTAAGCATAGAAAATACCTTATGTGGGGGTGCCTGGGTGGCTCAGTCAGTTAAGCATCCAACTCTTGATTTCAGCTCAGGTCATAATCTCAGGGTCATGAGATTGAGCCCCACATCAGACTTCATGCTGAGCACGGAGCCTGCTTGACATTCTCTGTCTCCCCCTCTGCCCCTCTTCCCAATTGTGTATTCTCTCAAAAGAAAGAAAAAGAAGGGAAAGGGAAGGGGAAGAAAAAGAAAAAGAAAATAGCTTATGTGAAGACTTATAAGTGAGAAGATCATGGGGCTATGAAGAAAGAAAAATCAGTAGAGCTGGAGCCTAGATTTTGTAAAGCCAGGAGATGTAGCTGGAGTGATGGGCAGGAGTGAAGCAATAGATCCAGACTATGTAACATTAAAGGGGAAATTTAAGAACAAAAGAAAGCCTTTGAGATGTGTGTTTTACAAGGGTCACTCTCTAAAGAATGGTCTGGAGACTGCAGGAGAAATGAGGGAATGGCTTGGAGACCCTATGACAGTGGAGATGAGATGAATTTGGATGAGACCAAGGTGCCCTTAGGAGATGGCAAGGCCTGGGGGTGTACAGAATGGGCAGTAAGGGAAGAAGGAGCCAAGAATGATTCTAATTTCCAGCTTAGGCAACTGACTGCATTATGATGTCATTCACAAGATATGAAATGTCCAAGCATGAGCAATTTTGAATGCAAGTGCGAGATTCTATTACTTAAGTTGTGGACATGTTGTGTTTGAATACCTGTGCAGCAAGTAGTTGACGTCTCAGATCTGGTTCTGGAACTCAGGAAAGGAGCCTAGGATGGAGATCTTGGAGTGTCCAGTAATTCCAATCATGAGCATGAAGAGGCCCTCTAGGCAGAATGTGGGTTGTGAGAAATGAAAAGGACCTGAGGATTACCCCCAATGAATACCAAATTTGAGTGATGGGCAAAGAAAGACAGTATCTTATGCCAAGTTCCCTAAGAAGTAAATCTTGAGACAAAGGTGCATGCTCAGACTTTCTCTGGGGTGCTATGCCCAGACAAGTTCAAGGAAGATAAAAACACAGGTGAGTCTAGGAAAAAAGAAAAGCACATAGAAGGTGATGCGTTGCCAAACTAGCTGCAGCCTCACAGGATAACATAGCCACGTGTTTATTCATGCAGGACATCTCCAGAAAGGTCGTATGAAACCCATGAAAGAGGTTTTGTTTCAGGGCGAGAAAAGGCAAACGACCTATCTGTCAGGTTTTTCCCATTTCCTGTCTTATCGATCAAAGTTTGCTTCCGCTTTTCCAGGTCTCATGGCTTCCTGCTCTTAATCGGCTGCTGGGAAAGCCTGAGCCCTGGGGAGTTCTACCAGGTTACTTGGGTGCTGGAGCGGCTGCAGCTCCCCCGTGGTGGGCACCGCACAGGCTCTGCAGAAGCCAGGCCCTTGTCCCCACTGGAGGCAGAGACCGGCAGGTGGCAAAGGTGAGAAAGCACCGGCAGTGAACGCCAGGACTTTATAAATGCTCAAATGACGGGGCCACCATTGGGGTGTGTAGCCTGCGACCTGAGTTAGCCGCCCTGACTGACGAGGGAGGTGGGTCTCAGCAAATCTGGACACTCGTGTGTGAACTATGGAGAGTCCATCCTGCAGGAAGCCGGGTAGAAATGGCGCTAGGTGGCCGAAACGTTCAATAATGTCAAAGAAGGCAAGGAAAAAGTATTTCATAAAGGGGCCCATCTAGCCCAGGTATTTCAGACAAACAGCACAAGCGGGCCAGCAGCTGTAGTGGGTTTTGACGGCTTGCCCCTTCTTCCAACAAAGACACTGACTTTCCTGTGGGGAACCGTGCTTCCTCCGCCTGTGGCTCAGACGCCCTGGTTGGAGCAAATCTCCCCAGCGGCCCCAGAGTTAGAACATGACCCAGACACACACCATCAGATGTTCCTCTCCGTGCTCACAGGGATCACGTGCCAACCAGCCAGGTCATTTTACAACTTTTGCAAGAACAGTTGGGAGAAAGCTATAAACTCAGACTTTACAATTATATGATCCAAAGTATCCAAATTTTACCTAAGCCAACTTTAGCTGCATTTTTTTCACTGATGCCCGAGAGGTAACTTACAGCTACAGAGACAGAGAGGTGTCCGTTGGATTTAGTGTCAGATCAGTAGGCGCCTTGGAGAGAACAGCGGCAGTGGTGAAATTCTGGAAGAAGTGATTGTCTCTTCATCCTCTTTTCAACTTTTACATCCTAATGTTTAAAAAGGAACCTAACATAAAACATTCTCATTTAAAAAATGTAGCTAGTTTATGTTGGGCGTTATTGTATTGTTTTGTTTTATTTTTAAGGAAGCATTTGAGACAGCCAGATCCTTCAAAATGGTATTCTTAGACAACCAGAAGAACATCCCTCTATTTGTCTGTCTTTCTGTCTGAATACCACCCGCCCATCCCAAAGTTATAGACAGTTATGTTTATTCTTTTTAGGGCACCTAGTGACATTGAGTCACCTGCTCAAGTCAGTGGAAAGAGCAACCAGAGAGCAGTGATTTTTGGCTGAAAACCAAATAATGACTGCACATTGATTTTAAATATCAATTGCCTTTAGCCTGAATAGCTTCTGTTATTTTATTTCCCAGAATAGTTTCTGAGAAATTAATATGCATCTAGAAGGCCAATATTCTGCACTGGGTACCATCTAGCATACTGCTAGGTACAGAACAAGTGATTAATCACTGTGGACAGATTGATTTGTTTGCATTATTAACTGTTTATACAGTTGTCTGCAGTCAGTTCTATGATTATACATGCAGGCAGACCATGCTTAGTTTTATTACCACTGCAAAATGTGACCTTTTTTGCATTGTCTCATTAGATGGATTAAAATAACATCTATAGAGGGACTCTATGTTTAATACTCCTTACAGGAAAAGTCTTTAAATGTATCACCCCTCTTCCACCCCCATTATCAGCTCAACTCACACATTTAAATAACTGAAGACCTAGAAATGATTTTCAGAGACATAATCCAAAACAAATCAATTTAGAAGATAATATGCTTCAAAATAAAATGTCCTTATTAAGCCTATAATAGCCTTTTCTAAACATAAAACTAAAAAAGAAAGTTAATTTGCATGTTTCTAACGTTTATTAAAAGTCACTGTAATGTCCATTTGTAACAGACTTATCTTTGTTTTCAGGTCGGTTTTTTGGTTATCTTTTCCATTTTTTAAATTCTCATTTATGATCTGAACCCATATTATATTTAATAACCCTAAAAATTTCCATCAGCAACTTTGATTCAACACAATAAACTTGACAATTTTCACTGTTGTTAGAGAGCAACACATGTAATGGAAACAATGTGCATGCTCACACAGAGTAACACAGAATCCCAGAAACATGTGCACGTACAAACAGATCCTTCAAGATAATGCTGGAGGGGCTCCTGAGTGACTGGGTCGGTTAATCTTCCAACTCTTGAATGCGGCTCAGGACATGATCTGGTCATGAGATCGAGCCCCACAGGGGGCTCTGCGTTGAGCATAGAGCCCGTGTAAGATTCTCGCTCTCCCTCTTCCTCTGCCTCTCCCCCACTCACATGTGCACACTCTCTGTCTCTCAAAAAAAAAGTAATAGTGCTGGAGAATGGAGCACACGGCCGGGAGCACACTGGGCTGTGGCTGCCACTGCTGCTGCCTCCCACCCCCTGCCCCAGCAAGCCAGAAATATGCGATGGAAGGAGCCACCAATTCTTGGCTGCACTGTTAAATCTGACTTACCATCTGGATCAGCAATCATATTTTTCTTATGTTCTCAGCTATTTAGTATTTTGTTGGAAGAACAGGGTGACATCCAGCCTAACATTATGAATAATTACCCTCATGTAAGACATTCAGATGATACTTAATAGAATCATCTAGAAGAGCAGATGAAATTGAATGTGGATGCTAGTTATCAGAAATATGGAAACACAGGTGTCGCTGAATCCTTCTATCAGGTGAAAATTCTTTTTTTTATATTTTTTAAGTTTATTTATTTGTGTGTGTGTGTGTGTATGAGAGAGAGAGAGAGAGAGAGAAGCCTTACGGGGGCTCTACCTCACAACCATGAGATCATGACCAGAGCCAAAATCAAGAGTCAGACGCTTAACCAATTGAGCCATTCAGATGCCCCTATCAGGTGAAAATTCTTTGCTGGGTTATAATAGGACCTCAACATCTACAAAAAATGGCCAAATATGTCAGAGCTACGAGGACCCATCATTGTAATAAAGCATGGTTTATGACCTTAGAAGAAAATAAAGACTTCTCTACTGTGGGATTAAACCCCGAAGTAGGCAGAGACAGTTGTCCTGGAAAGCAGCTAAAGCCCTTCCGTATGTTCGTGACTGTTGTCTGGAATGTGCTGATTAGTTTATTAAAGGATATGATGATGCATGTCATAGTGGATGTCTTGAGATGGCTGTTTATAACCTAGGACTGTTAAGAACCATTTACATGGGAGAAAATGTAAGCATTATGTGACGCCGGGCTGCTCTGAATGGAGGTAGGGTATGCGCTGAGCAAAGCAGTGCAATACATTCCAGAGAAGGTTGTGTAGCTGTAATGATATTAAAAAAAATAAGTGACCAGTATTTAATATTTTTTAATATGATAATTAGGTCAGCATTAAGTTTCCTAAGTGGTTATTTCATAATTGTTTATTCTTTCATTTCTTTGAGCCTTCCAAGCTTTATTCACACCAAATGTAGGCACTATAATAAATGGAAGAATCCCAACTTGATTTACTAGATTTTTTTCATGGCTAGCTTTATTTCTTCATTTAAGTTTCTTGTTCATTAGACTGTTTCTTTCTTTGACAATTTAAATGTCTTTGTTCACAGACCATTATCTCCTTCATAATTCACTTTCATTTTCTAGCTACTCTTAATGCTGCAGCGATGCACAAGGTTCATCTGGGTCCTGTTGTTAGTGAGAGTAGGATTTGTACCGCCCCCTGACAACTTTTTAAGGATGAACTGCCATTCCCTGTGAGTTGGAAAGTAGTGAACAGAGATGCTTTTAAGAGCGATGCCTTTGAGAGCGATGCCTGCCACCCCCTAGGTTTCCTGCCCTACTTTGAAAACTAACATTTTAAACTAATTTGATTTATACAAACATTAAAAAATAAAGTTAAAAATTAAAGTTAGAGGTCCCTTCCCCCTGCCTCATTTCCAGACCTGTTTAGAGTAGGTCATTAAGAAATCGACTTAAGGAATCCTGGGGCAAGCTACAATTTAGTTTTTGCCAAATGTAGCCTTGGCTGATTTAAAAAATTGAGTTATGTTTACACATAAAAATTGAAATAGAAATTTCAGCACGGATTTGTAAAAAGAAATTTTACTTCTCCTTAGGGAATCCCAACCTAAAACCAGTTTCAAAGTTGAATTGCACTCTATTTCAATTCCCTGACCTCTACCTCTACTTCAGTTTATGTTAGTTAAGTTTCAATAACATTTGAGGACCCTGAAAACTAATAACTCATATTAACTGAATATATTATTAGAGAGAAATTAATCTTAGTGCTAAGCAGTGTGTTACGTGGCACAGAGAATATTTATGTGTTGGCATTTTTAAAAATATGTATGTTAATAGTGTCATAAATATTTTCTAAAAAAGTCGGGTGACTTGGTTATTTGAAGTGAAAAAGCAATTTTGGGGAATGTTTTTAAGTGCCTTTTGGCCACTTTTAATCATCATGGTAAAATAAATAATAAGTATCATGGTAAGATAAATATCATGGTAATTATCATGGTAAAATAAACCGCATAAGAAAAAAACTTTCAGAGGCATGTTGGGTTAGGCTGATTGCACAATAAAAAGTCCAAGAAAAAGTAACACGAGTAAAATGTCCACACTATAAAATAAGTGCATAAAAATATGACTTGTGTCCTGCGCTCTCTGTGCACAAGCGACAAGCTCTGGTAGAGAGTAAAGACTTGTGTTTCATTTACTCACTTGCAGTGAAATCAGTTTTTAAGTTCTATAGATTTTAAGATCTATGTTTCAGCAACACCAGAATATAAAACAGAAAGCAAACAAACTTTGAAACATATAGTAAGGATTTCTTTCACATCTATATGGTAATATTTCTTAATAACGGATGCTACAATCTACCTGAAAGCTTAGTGTCTTGAGTCATTATAATTCTACCTCATATAATTTTGTAATGAAAGCTGTTCAGAGAACGTGCAAAGGCAAGACAGTACGCACTCGTTTTCTGAATTTCTTGGGAAAGGAGACTGCAGGTTCTGGACTTGACAAGATGGTGTCCAGATGATAAACCGTTTTTGTTTTTCAGATGTGTGTATACAGTGGACATATTCTGAGGCCTAACCCCACGCCAGGTGTGAAGGAAAGCGGTCATGAGCAAGGTAGACAGAGCCCCCCAAGCCCCCACACAGAAAGGAGCACAAGTGACCCCTCTGATGCAGGGGTGCAGTGAGAGCAGATGTTCAGGTGCGGTGGGGGCCACAGCAGGAACCCCAGCCTGAACCGGGGGAAGGGATGAATATCCAGGAGGACTTCCCAGGAGAAGTGATCGCTAGGCCGGAGCCCACAGGAGAGGCGGGACAATGGCTTGGAGAGGTTACAGCAGTAGAAGGGGAATAATATTGGTGACAAGATAGAATTGTCAAGGCCTGGTGAAAGGTGATGTGAATGCTAAGGCGTAAGAGACACTGAGAGGTCAAGGTGGTTTCATGTGTCTGATTTAGGAAAACATGGTGATGCCATTGACTAAGAAGGGAATTTTCCAAACCAAAAAAAAAAAAAAAAAAAAAAAAAAAAAAAAAAAAGGGGAAAAAATNNAAAAAAAAAAAAAAAAAAAAAAAGAAGAAGAAGAAGGGGAAATATCTACGAAAGAACAGTTTGGGTTTAGCACATGGATCAGTTTGTTAGTTGGAGATTCCTGTGGGCCTTCCTGGGAGGGACCTCCAGAAAGAGCTGGGTCCCTGGGGCCAGGAGCTCAGGACAGAAGCCCAGGATACAGATGGAGGCCCGGGAGTCCTCAGATGGCAGATTATATATATATGTGTTATATGTAAAACAAACTTTATTATTGTAAAACAAATGTGATATATATAGATATATATATTACAGAAACTGTGGGAGTGGGTGGTGTCTCCCCAGAAGGACGTGTGTTGTGTTGTGAGATGAAGTGGTCTAGCAGGAAACCTAAGGAGAAAGTCCTGTGTCTTAGCCCAGGTTCCCTAAGAAGCAAAGCCAAAGCAAGTGATATGCTAACTCTTTTTTTTTAATTTTTTTTTTTGTTTGTTTATTTATCTCTGAGAGGGAAACAGCGTGAGCAGGGGAGGGTCAGCGAGAGAGGGAGACACAGACTCTGAAACAGGCTCCAGGCTCTGAGCTGTGAGCACAGAGCCCGACGCGGGGCTCGAACCCACGAACCGCGAGATCATGACCTGAGCCAAAGTTGGACGATTAACCGACTGAGCCACCCAGGCGCCCAGTGACATGCTAACTCTTTACTGGAGGGGTGTGGGGGCACTATGACAAGGCAGTAAGAATAAGACAAAAACAGGAATGGGGTAGCCAAAGCTGGAAAGCAAACACGCGGGGTGCGTTACCTGGGTGGTCACAGCCTCAGGAGATAACACAGCCTGGTGCTCAGTCATGCAATCTTAGGAGACCCTGTCTAAATGTTCCCTTAGAAATAGTCTGCCAGGCAGGCTTCTAGCCCCTTCTCATTTTCTGCCTCTCACGAATCACTCCCCTTCCCTGTGCATTAATGCCCCAGCCTTTCCTGGCTGGAGTAACCGGCCCTTCAAGGCAGCCGTGGAGGGAGCAAGAGCCTGTGTCAGTCTGTTTTTCTCTAGTCTCAGTACTGGAAGTTCTAGTACGTCCCCCAAACGGGCACACTGGGGGCTTTGCCAAAGCCTGACCCTCAGGGGATCCAAGACAGACGGCAGCCAGGAATTGTGGCCTGGTTGGCAGGACCTGGAGTTGTGGGAATAATGAGACGATGTGAGTCTCAGTGGGGCGCCTGTGGCTAGCAACCCAGGCGAGCCGCCGCAAGGCCGCAGAGCTTTCCAAAGTGCAGAATGAAGCTGAGAAAGGGCAGAGCGCAGGCCGCTTCTGGCGCAGCTGGTGAGGAAGACTGAGAAGTTGGAGTGGGTACGGGAAGAGTGTCTTGTGCTCCTGTCTAATCATACACAGCAAACGCTAATGTGGATATGCATTTATTGATCCTGATAATGAGCTTCACTTCCCCTGTGGAAACCACGCCTAACCTACCCTTGGTTCATTTGGTTTGGGTTGAGCGAACCCCACCCAGTGGTGCCCAGATGCAGACAGTCGTTGTGTGCCCCCTGAGCACAGGACGGCCTGTGGGCCCCGCAGGCCGATGCGGCTCCGTGCCAGGAATTCCACCGGACAGTAGGCGAAGACCTGGGAGCCTGGGACTGTGTAAGGTTTATAAGCCAGTGAATTCCCTTTGCTTAGGTCAGTTAGAATCGTTTTTCTGTTACTCTGTCCTATCTGTCACTCCTGACTGCTGCAGCGACAGAGAAGTGTCCGCGGGATTTAATTACAGAAACCACTGGTCCTGATGCGGCTGATTTCAGTGGGGCAGCCCGGGAGAGGCCGGGACGATTCTGACCACGTCTCCAGCCTCCTTCCTCAAGCCCTCCAGTGCTGCTTCCCTACCTGCTGGAGGACTAAGAAGGACCATGCTTAGGGCATCTCTAGGGGGAAGCAAAATTGACAAACGCGCCTTGTTTGACACCTCTGGACCTATTTCTCTGGGCCTCCCCTGGGGTGGGGGTGCTGCCTCTCACTGGGCTCCAAGGTGCTGCCAGAACATGGCAGACCCATCAGTTTTAAAAGACTGCAGGCCATCCATGGTGATGAACCGGCTTGATCTTCATTTGCATTTCCCGCAAGTACATAACCCCACACCAGGTACATAGCGGACTTCTATTAAACGTGGGCTTGCTTGAAAGGCCTGGCCTCCAAGGAGCCGGGAGCAGCCTACGGGGTCACCCCGTCTGGAGCTTTCACGGAAGATGGTGTCCTTCTTAGGCCTGAAAAGAGTATATATTGGTCACATCTCCAAAGTCTGATCACTCCAAAGACCAGATGTAGAAATTTTCAGGTCCATTTTGGGATTCTTTCCTTCATCTCCATTGTTTTTCTTAGAATGGTAACAAATCACTTACTCAAACCTCTGTTTTCTCTCATAATGATTCTCTTATCCACTCCTTTCTTATTTAAGTTGTATTCCCAGATTCAGGTGCTCATTACCTCTGGCCTAGAATAGAGAACAGCACCCTAATTGGTCTTTGTGCCTGCAGCCACTGTCTGCACCTCTGTATCATCATACTGCTGATTACCATGTTAACAAGATCATAACTGCATCAAATGTCTGAGCCTTAGTTAAAGCAGAGGCAATGAACGCCCTAAAACTGCACGCATCTCTACTTCTGCTCTAGCGCTTGTAGTAGCCAGCATTTTATTAGAATTATTTGTAGACAGTTGTGTCTTTCTGTTTATCAGTGTTCCGTAAAGCAGAGCAAAATTTTTAAAGTTGGAGGATTCAGTAGGCTTCAATTCACTAATGAGGCGACAGGCAACTAAATGGAAGGAAATTTCCTTAAATACTTGCCTGTGGCAGGTAGATATTGAGTTTCACACTGAGAAGTGTGGGGCCACCTGGGTGGTTCCGTCGGTTAAACCTCCAGCTTCGGCTCAGGGTTTGATCTCACGGTTTGTGAGTTCGAGCCCCACGTCAGGCTCTGTGCTGACAGCTCAGAGCCTGGAGCCTGCTTTGGAGTCTGTGTTTTCCTGTCTCTCTGCCTTTTCCCCACTCACACGCTGTCTTTCTCTGTCTCTCAAAAATAAACATTTAGAAATGTGTTCTGAGACCTGATATTGCTTTGCTTGTCATTTTATTGCATGTACCTGGTCACGAGGGAGCCCAGTGTCCGTCCTGATCCTATAGTTTTAGTAAATCAAGTAACCATATGTTTAGATCATAAAAATTGGTGTGAACACAAGTAATAATGATCATTGTATAAAGCTTTAACTTTAAATGAAAAATTATTGGCCATGTCTCCTTCTGCTTTGTATTTTTGCAGGATCTCAACAGAGACTTTACATTCTTCTTCAAACCCACAGAATACCTGTGGTAAACAAAAGATGTATATGCTTAAAATACATTTCCTGATTTCCCATGTGCATCTGCCAAAAATAAATTCTTTTCTTAAAAGAAAAAGGAACGCATTTGCAAGGTTAATTTCCTCAGGGAAAAGTGGAGTTTTCAGAACAATTTTAATGTTTTTTATTGTTCCTTAATTTATACCCCATGGCTTAATTTTTATTCACATTAGATATTCATATTTCCATGATAACGAGATGCTGTGTCATTTTTAAACACCTCTTGATCATCTGAGTAGTTGTGGGAAGAGAGGTGAGGCATGAAAAAGAGTAAGGATTTTCAAATCCCATATTGCATCAACTTCCCTAATCCTCCAAACTTCAGTGCTAAGAAGCAATGGCAGGCAGACAACCTTCTTCCTTGTGGAAGGCTTGGAATGAGTATTTCATCACCATTTTCAGATTTTCTCCACAGCTCAGTAATGTCACCTCATCCCCCCCCCCCACACTTTACTGGGATCACCTGTGTAATGGAAGTTGGCCCTACATGATGAAAATAACCATCTAAGTTTTCTCCTCACAGAAACCAGCGCCAATCAGTTGGCATATGATCCAAAAGCTGTCCTCTCACTCGTGACCCAGCAGTTCCTCTGCGGCAGTGCCAGACAGACGCCAAACCACGCTGTGGCTAGCGGATGGGAAAGCCTTCTTAGAAGGGTAAGGAAAACGCCCCTTCCAGAAATGATAGAACAAATATGAAGCTCCAAAACTGCCTTTCTTCCTTCTCAGTCAGTTGGTTTGCAAAATATGTTTTCTCATTCAATGTTTATTTACTTTTGAGAGACAGAGTGTGAGCAGGGAAGGGGCAGAGAGAGAGCGCGAGATAGAGAATCTGAAGCAGGCCCCAGGCTCTGAGCTGTCAGCACAGAGCCCGATGTGGGGCTCGAACCCACAAACTGTGAGATCAGGACCTGAGCTGAAGTTGGATGCTTAACCGACCAAACCACCCGGGAGTCCCAGCAAAATATTTCTGAGGATTTTTGAGGAGGTTGGTTATCTGAGACAATGAGAAGTGGCCTGGGACATGCCAAGCCCTCATTCCTTGTTTTTAATTATGCTGAAGGAAGAGGGGGATATAGAGTATTTCCCTGCCATTCTGGGGCCATTTTTATACACCCGACCTCTGCCAGCCACGTTATGTACAATGCATTCTCGTGTGGTTCCACATAGCACATTGAGGAAGGTTAGATTGTGGTACCTTTTTATTTTTTAATAGGAGGAAACCGAGGCCTAGCTTCACAACTTAGGAGAGTCAGGTCAAGTACAAAAGATCAAAATTTAGAGTGTCTTCAGATATCTCAACAGTCATAGTGAAAGACAGAGGCCAGTGGAGGGACACCTTCAAGCTTGGGCAGGAAAAATAGTTCTTATTTAGACTGTACACCAAGCCAAACAGTGAATCCAGCCAGAGCAAAGGAAGGACACATTCACACAAGAAAGCTTTCAAACAAAACAAACTCTTACGAGACTGTGGCTAGCAAAGGAGTAAAGTAGAAAGAAAAAGAGCAACTCATGGGTGACGGGAGACAGAAGACAAATGATAGGGAAGAGGTTCCTCCATGCCCTTTAAACCCGGCCTGGTCTGCGACTTTCTCGGGACAACGGAACAGTCCCAAAAGCAGAACCCGCAGAAGCTTACAGGGGTTTTGTGCTAGAGCTTCCTCAGTGCTGGGACCTTTCCCACTTCCACTCCGTGGGCTTGCCCGCCAGATGGTGAGAACCACGTGGCCCCCGGTGTCCCATTTCACAGGCCCAGCCAGTTACCATAGAGGCTGAATTTCATTCATACCCAGAAGTGAATGCAGCAGAGATGAGCACGCACACACACACACACACACACACACACACACACGCAACGACCTCTTGGCTGGGCCCCATCCCCAGTGCTGATCCACAAAACCCTAAGTCACCTAAATGGTGATTATGTTAAGCAGCTGAGTTGGGGGCAGTTTTCACACTGTACAGAATAACTGGCGGTGAAATCGGGGCGCTGCCAAAAGGAAAAGAAGGCGCAGCGCTGGCTTGGAGACAGGGGCAGGCGGAGCCTTCAGGGCCGGGAAGGCGAGGCCTGCGTTCTGTGCAGGAGCACAGCGTTGGCAGAACTGACACCTGCCACAGCTTGGGAAGGGGGAGGACCTCCCCGGAACTTGGGATTTGCCAAGGAGACCACCAGACAGAGCCTTAAAAGTGTCATTTCTTTTGTGATAATGCATGGGAACAGAGGGTGAGTTAAAGAAAGAACTATTTACTTTCAAGCAGAATGTAGAGGGAATTTAGGAGGCTCAGAACCTATTGAGTTAGAAAAGAACTCACATTCTGCCTCACCATACAGTAAAAAAAAAGCCTTAATGGTAAAGATTAAATCAAGAGTGTGGCTGTAAGAAAAATTGTTAACATCTATAGAAGATTAAGGGCAGCACCTAAAAACACCTTTCAACTAGATAAAATAGCTCCTAAGAAAACTTAAAGATACGTTTTAAGGGTTTTATCCAAGTAGAAGAGCACTGGCTTTAACCTACAGGCACTGAGATTGTTCAAATTGCAGAAATGCTCTAAACTCTCAAAACTCCACCGTCAGAAAGCAGGTTGAAATACCCGCTCACCTACAAAACGGGTGACTTTTTTCAGGAAAAGAAAAAGACATTTCAGAGAAGGAACCAAAAGCCCAAAAGAAGAGCAGTGGACCAGGAAGCCACTTCCCAGGTTACGGTCAAGGAGGTGCACGGGAAGCCCTCCCAGGAGCACCCCAGGCTCTAGTCAAGGGCCCCTTCTGCTTCGGGCATGTTTGTCTTATAGCATTTCAGAATTCTTAGGAACCAGTGACGGGTTTTATTGGCAGTGCCTCTTACGGTACGTTATATTTATTTGGCATGACACAGCACGACATGGTGTGGACTCTCTCTACAGCATGAGTGTAGGGTGTGTGTGTGATGGGACGTATATCTTGTCTTCTTTGGTCTCTGGCTATAGAGGACTCCTATCGGGGGAGATTCTGAGACCCTGGACATCAAATCTGATGCCCTGATCGTGTAAGGCTTTTAAGAGATCTGACACGAAGAGCATGTGTTGCATGTGGGGACAGTGTGAGTCACTACAGCCAGACGGCACAGATACATCGCAAAAGTATCCAGGAGCCTTATAGCTCCTCCCACCAGAGGTAAAATCTACCTCTGCCTCCACGAGTCTAGACTGGCCTTGCGTCTTGCTTTGACTGATTAATGCGAATATGATACAAACAGAAAATTGAAAAGTACAAGGGCATTAGGAATTCCTTTCTTGCTGCTTTTGGGACCATGTGAAGAAGTCTGGGCTGGGTGGCTGGGTGGTCAGAAACAAGGTGGTCCTGCTAAACAGTCCCATGAACACCTGGGATCTGAGCCACCTAGCTGACAGACAGCTACTGAAAATACATCTGAGAGTCCAGATAAGACCCACAGAAGAACCACTCGGCTGATCCCAGACCAGTTTGCTGCCTCACAGACTAAAAGTTAAATAAATAGTTGTTTGGAGGTAGCTTGTGGCACAGAAATGGCTCATGCAGCAATTGGCATGTGAACCATTCCTTCTAGACCTCAGAAAGTCACTTATCACCGACTCATTTCTCTTCCTTATCCTCACTGGCCACACTTTAATTCCAACCCGCCCCCATTTGGCTGGGCATATTTTTAGATGTGAGAATATACTGCATCTTTGTGCTGGAACGTGTCTGCAAAGCGGTGGCTGTTCAAGGTCTTGAAAAAAGAGCCATGATGCCCTGAAGGCTAAGAAGCCAAACCCATTGTGGAGACGTGTGTCCACCTGTCCCGCCCCCGTAAGGATATTTATCTTTATTCCATTCCTCCAGCATCTGTTTTGTTTAAATATCATTTATACCTCTGTGCAATTGCTTTCACACTGGTGCCAGAGTGTGTTAGGGTCACAATTAAATCAGCACCACAGCCAAGAGGTAACATGAGGGACACATGTTGTACTCCATCTCCTGGCCCCTCCTGAACTGGCTTCTGAGAGACCTTTTCTGGGCTGTCTCTCCCGTCCCCAAAAGCAGCACTGAGGACCCATAAGGACCCGCCTTCATGCTGCATTTGCTCTAACAGTGGAAGACACCATAAGACTTGAGTTCAGATGGTGGCTCTGGTGCTTACCAGCCGTGCGTCAGGGTAATTACATGTATCTCACAAAGCTTTGAAAGGATTAAATGGGAGAAGACATGAGAAATACTTTAGGGCCTTTCATGTATTAAACTCTTGATTTTTTTTTTTTTTTTTTTGAGAGAGAGAGCACATACTAGAGCATGGAGGGGCAAAAGGAGAGAGAAAGAGAATCCCAAGCAGAGAATCTACACTGATCATGGAGTCTAGTGTAAGACTTAATCCCACAACCCTGGAATCATGATCTAAGCTGAAATCAAGAATTGGACGCTCAAATGACTGAGCCACCCACGTGCCCCTAAACTCTCTGAATTTTAATAGATTCATGTGACTGTCAGGCTCATTGCACCTCTGCTTTCACTGTCGCTGTGGCGACACTGAGTTTATGGGACAGAAGTGCTCCAACATGGTCTGTTGTGCGGGATGGAGACGGCAGACTGCTTCTCTGTCATTCCGTCCTCTGTTCAGTCTGTGCTGCTTTCTGGTCTAAGGGCCGGACTAGATTGGGCCGCGCGGTGGGCTGCGCCTTCTCTGACTGGCCAGGGATGTCTGCCTGCCTGGCTGAACCGGAGCCGGTCCTGACGTGGTGTCATGGGTTAGGGGCACCATGGCTTCCTGCGTGGAGCACGGGAGCAGGAATCGTGGGACCTTTATGCCAGGTCCCAGCACTAATTTGGCAACTGACCTTGGGCAAACCGCGTTCCTTCTCTTCTTTCTATTAAAGGAATTTTAATAGCTTTTATGACCACACCTCATAAAGATATAGTGAAGATTAATGTAGAATATCTGGAGCAATTTCAGAGGGAAACACCACAGAGATTATAATTAGTTTTACAATCCATAATTAAGTCTATAAATAGTCAGGAGGTATACACATCTGAATTATACATTTAAAAATAAGAGCTCATGTTTTTAAAAATCTTTCTAAAGAAAATGAAGATCAATTACTTGGTCATATTCAGACAGATGATGAACTGAAAAAACACAAAGATTGTGGCCTTAATGTCGCCTTCAGTTTGGACTCTGCAGTGAGATAATGAAGCTGACCGTGGAGGATGACATCTCTGTTGGGGCTCCCTCCTGGACTAAAGGTTTAACTTATTCACTCGCAGAGGAGGAGTATCCAGGGCATCTACAGATAAAAGGGTTGTGATCTTAACCCAATTCTGGATACGGGGATTTTGTGCGGGAAGCATTGTAGAGCCTTTGAAAAGCACTGTAGAACCCCTTTCCTTAAATGCTCTCTCACACCCTTCAGGTCCACGCCCCTCAATCCAGGCAAGAATGGGGACGAGGAGGGATTCCCAACGGGGGCCAGAGGCCCATTCAGTCCTTGCCACCTTGGGAAACGGTTGACGTCGTAACCCTCTGGGCATCAGGAGACTTGCCTTCTGTCCCCCCCCAACCCCCCACCAACTGAACAGCCCCTGCGAACAGTACAGTAGAGCCTGGGGTCAAATGCCCAGTTGAATCTCACCACCTTTTTAGGGATTCAAAATATTCAGTCAGCACAGACAACTTAGGAAAGTCGGTGCTCCAAAATCCCGGATCCTGACACACACGCTTACACGATTCTGTTAGTTGGAAGCACGTTCGGAGCACAGACGCCCTGCTCCAGGCCCATTAGCTGTGTCCCCGGGTCAGCAAGCTGACGCTGCGGGCTGCGCCTCTGCCTGTCTCCTGTGGCTCCCGTCTTCCCAGTCAGGCACGACCGTCCTTGGGCAGCATCAACACTGGGCACCGTGGGGCCCTTTTCTGTTTGAGCTGCAGGCCAGCACTGGGTTTCTGGCCGGCACTGCTCTTCTCACAGCCCCTGGACCTCCAAGCTGACAGGTCACCACACGCTGGATTCATAAAAACAAATAAAATATCACCCTTTTTTATTTCCTCTGGCTGAGCTGCTCCTGCTTACCAGCCTCTGCTCCCCAGGGCTGGGCCAGGAAGGTGGGGGTGGGGGTGTAGACGTAGTGGTCCCCAGTTAGTTTTAGGCTGGATCATGTCTGCAGGGTAAATAGTCCATCAGTGTGGTTCACTCCTAACAGACCTGCTCCTCCCCACTCTCCCCTGCACCTTCCCCACATGGTGGCCGCCTTCCCAGGAGTGGGAGCTTCCCATTCTCCTGATGTCAGGATGGGGGAAGGGGTCCTGGCCTCACGGGGGGTCTTGGGCCGGTCCCCGCTCTGTGGTCCCAGACATCGTCTGGCTGCTCTCTGCTGAGATGAGCTGAACCCGTTCCTAACTGTAGAGCCGGTCTGTGCTTCTGCTCAGGCCCTGGCTGGTGTATCTCCCAGTGTGTTCGCTCAGTCAGGCCATGCCCCCCGGGGGGGGGGGTCCCAGAGGGGCTCCCAGGGCCCTGCGGCTGAGCAGCCCTCTCTCCAGCTCTGACAAGTACAATTCACCTGCCAAGGTCATTTGTGAGTCCTGAGGGGCCCATCCATCAGCCCTGGATTCAGGGTCACTTAGCTCATGCCAAAATGAGACCCACTGAGGCTCCCACTGCATACTTCCCCTCCGTCACATTTTTCCTGTGTCAGGTAACATAAAAGAAGAGGCTAGCCTACGAGGAAGTTGAATTGGGGATGCACATACTTTGAGTTCAGTGGTGTTTGTTTATGTAGTTCACAGACACATCTGAGTCCTGTTAAATTATTGTGTTGATCCAGGATAGAAATGACTTCTAGTGTTTCCCTGCTTGTCCTTGAAATGTTCTTCCCGCACAGCTTACTGGCTTTTCCTTCAGACTCCCTCTTCTCTGAGAGTCTCCCCTGACCACAGGCCCATAATGGTATTCTCTCTCCCCTTACCTTGCTTTCTTTTTCTATGTTCTTAAAGTTTATTTATTTATTTACGTTGAGAGAGAGAGCCAGAGAGAGAGCGAGAGAGAGAGAGAGCCAGAGAGAGAAGTCAGTGGAGTGTCAGTGCGCTCTGTCAGTGCAGAGCCTGATGTGGGGCTCAAACCCACAAACCATGAGATCATGACCTGAGTCGAAACCAAGAGTCAGATGCTTAACCAACTGAGCCCCCCAGGTGCCCTGCTTTATTCTTCCTTATTACACTTCTCTATCACAAATAACATCATTTGTTTTCTTTTTTTTTTAATAGTTTATTGTCAAGTTGGTTTTCATATAACACCCAGTGCTCGTCCCACAAAATCACTTGTTTTCTTGTTGACTTTCACCTCTTCCACCAGAACATAAGCTCCAGAGGTCATGGTCTTGTTCACTGGAATATCCCCAGTGCGTAAGATGAAATAATACCCTTAATGATTTTTGAGATTATTAAAATAAAAATCCATATTGAAGTCTGCAATGAAATAAAGAAACTTAGAGGGGGACCTGGGTGGTTCAGTTGGTTTAGCGACCAACTTTGGCTCAGGCCATGATCTCGCAGTTTTTGAGTTCAAGCCCCGCGTCAATCAGACTCCATGCCGACAGCTCAGAGCCTGGAGCCTGCTTCAGAGTCTGTGTCTCCCTCTCTCTGCCCCTCCCCTGCTTGTGCTTTCTCTCCCTCTCTCTCTCTCTCTCTCTCAAAAATAAATAAACATTTAAAAACATTTTAGAAATAGAATAAAGAAACTTAGATATTAACTAGTTTCATGAGCTGTAAGAGAAGAATTTGAGACCAGAGCTATCTTCTCACTTTATGCCTGGTATGATTTCTGTTGTGCTGCTCAGGCGGTCTTCCTCAAAGGTATATTATCTAAAAATGTTATTTGTTTGAGATTCCATGTATTTGTGTAATAATCTGCAATAAGGTATCTGGATCAAAAGTTAGCTTTATTGCTAAGTCAACATCTGATCATCTTAAATATTGATATACATAGTGCAATTTATTTTAAAAAAGAGCACACAGGGGAAAAAGAAGAGAGAAAGTGGACTTTCAGTTTCTTTATTTTATTTTTTAATTATAGATATATAGTTCTGTATGTCCATATTATTTACACCTATTTTGAAATGAGTCTATAAGCACTTTTTTTAAAGTTTATTTATTTTGAGAGAGACAGAGACAGCATGAGCAGGAGAGGGGCAGAGAGAGAAGGAGAGAGAGAATCCTAAACAGGCTCCAGACTGCCAACACAGAGCCTGACATGGGGCTCAAACTCACAAAACCATGAGAAACCTGAGCCAAAACCAAGAGTTGGACCCTTAACCCACCGAGCCACCCAGGCACCCCTATAAACACTTTAATGCACATATAAATGTAGTCAGTATTTCGTGAAATTATCACTTAAAAGAAGGAAATTAGAGTAAATGCTAGAATTTTTACCTTTATACTCATTTAGGGAAATGAATTTTGTTTATAAGTTTGTGCAAAGTATATAGTCATGCAGGCTTTTACACACAGACAACAAAGGAATAGGGGAAAAGATCCATATTGCAAAGCTATATCAAAGGGCCCTAAGTGACTTCACATTCTATTTTTTCTCTGGCGCGTTTTATTTGGCTGGTTGAATGACTGTCATTTTGCATCCATTCCTCTGCGGCAATGACATGGTGAGGACGGTATTTTGATGGATGGAACTGTCAGAGCCTGAGTATTTAGATATTGCATCCGTGTATTACATTTACAAAAGACTGCATTATAGGACAGTGTGATTGCTCTTCTCTGACTATTCTTCTGAGCATTAAGGACAGGGGCTGGCAGTTAAAGAACAATGATGCATCTTCCTTTTCCTCATTCTCCCACTTCTGTTGTGTTGCTCAGCTGCAATTGAAACAAACCCCAAGGCTTTTGTTCACAGGCTTAGTCTAAGGATGAACTCTCCTTCAGCTGGCTTCACATAATCCAGTATGGCAAAGGCAAGACATTAGGAGATCAGGTTCATCATGCCAGATGCTATGGACGAGAACAATAAACCACATTGCTTGCTAGAAACTTAGAGGACAAAGACTTGAAACAAATACACTACCTATTTTCTTCCTCAGTGTGCTATTTCCAAAACAGCCCCCCATACCCACCCCCACCCCCACCATCAGAAAAGAAGAGCATTTCTATGAAAACTTTCATTANTTTGCTTTTTTGAAAGTCCTGCACTGGTCCCTGTTTTCTCTAAGTGAAAGAAATGAGAGGATTTTTGCTTTTCCAAACAAATTACCACCCTAATGTAGGTTCTTCAAAAAAGAGGGATATCTATAGAGACATTTTCATAGATGAACGGACGTCATCTGCTGTTCTCTCCTCAAAGGAGAATTTGAGAAACCTACCCTTTCTCTTAGGAAGGCTGCTCTTTATTATTCTTAGGGGACTTAAGGGGTCAGTCTCCTTAAGTGACACAATACAGCTTGCAGGCTACAGTCTCCAGCTTTTCCTCCTGCTACTTTCAGAGCCACACAGCATGATCACAGGTATTATCTCTACATAATTCCTTCCTCAACATTCTCCTACCGGACTAGTGGCATTTTACCTTTGAGACGTGTATTTCAAGAAACATTTAATTTTCTGACCAACTTTAAATGACAGAACAAAATGACAGTAAGCACGCTGTTTACTCTTCAGTACTTTGGCTCTCTGAGGAGCTGAGACTCACTTTGGATCCCCGTTCTAGAGATACTGCTCTTGCCAGTGGTGCCATTTTGTCTGGATAGAGTCTAGGTCTCTTGACCTAACAGAACTCTAATTTGGGGAGGTGGGCGGAGAATAGCTCTAGGTGTTTACTTCTCATTACAGGAGCACAAGCCAAAGGGGCCACAGCCTGGCTTTCCTTTCACGTTACCTCCATTTGACCACGGGAACCATATCTCCTGGGAACTTGCATCTTGACCAAGTGAGGTAGTGAGAAGGAACATTGGAGGTAATTTCATCCCTCTTATAGGAGGCGGGGATTCCTGCCCAGGCCATCCATGTCCAGATACTATTATTGTGCTGCCTGTTTCCTGTTGTAGGAATGTGTGTGACTCTTTGTTTCTCTCTTTGCTGCTCTCTGCTTCCAAGCCGGCTATGTTAGCCTTGTATCATTTCTGTGAGATTTCGCATGTGGAATTAACACACACGTGTGTGCATGTGCACACACACATACACACACACACTCCCCATAATATCCTTTCTCACAAATATATACCTTTTGCTCAGGTTAGAACAAATTTCTAACCTGAAATTAGATACGGATGCCATGGTTCTAAATCTTATAAGAAGAAAATAACCAGAATCCCAGGGTTGTGTATTTGACCCAGTCCTCAAAAGCTGGCCGTTCACAATTAAGTTAGTGAATAATGAAAGTGTGGTGTGACCCATGTTATTGAGTAAAAAGTTCATGTAGCATCTGAGGGTACAATCGTGTTTTCATTAACACTTTCATCTTTATGTGAAATGTTTGAGTGTGCTGCCGTCATTCCTGAGGGTTTGAAATGTCATAGCTATTTGGGAAATGTAGGCAGGGCACAACCAAGTTTTCATAAGATCACACACCATTAGGCTTTCTCTCATCCTGGTTTCCCTATTGAATTGAGTTTTTGAGTTTTGGGTTTTGGGTTTTCTTTCCTTCCTTTCCTGTCCTTTCCTTCTTTCTTTCAAGTGCTTATCTCTCAACTTTTATGCTTAAGAAGTCTATTTATCACCAGGAACATTCTGTTATTTCCTTCAGGTGTTCTTCACGGTGGTTTAAGATTCAACTGTAAAACTGAAATTTTAGTGCCAAGATTATATCAATTTGATGGTACAGATAAGTAAGCACTTGTGATATTAGATGATTGTTCACACTGTGTTAGAATCTTTTCTAAACACATCGTTTCATTGAAATTATAACACCAAAAACCGATATGAGTTTAGAAACTTATGTTTACCTCTGAGAGGTTTTTATTAAAAACTTAGAAAAAATAAATATCTATTGATACTAAAGTGCTATTAAGCACAGCATACGGTATGCTTCTGTATTTGCATGGGTACTTTAGGTTGCAAACAAACAAACAAAAAATCAATTCATCTGACCTAAACAAATAAGAATGTATTGGTTTATATAACTGAGATGTACAGATNTTCCTATGAAAACTTTCATTAACTGAGATGGCACACAGCAGCGACTATCCCCCACTCTCTGAAAGTTTGGAAGTTCATGTTGGGCCTCTTTGCTTTTTTGAAAGTCCTGCACTGGTCCCTGTTTTCTCTAAGTGAAAGAAATGAGAGGATTTTTGCTTTTCCAAACAAATTACCACCCTAATGTAGGTTCTTCAAAAAAGAGGGATATCTATAGAGACATTTTCATAGATGAACGGACGTCATCTGCTGTTCTCTCCTCAAAGGAGAATTTGAGAAACCTACCCTTTCTCTTAGGAAGGCTGCTCTTTATTATTCTTAGGGGACTTAAGGGGTCAGTCTCCTTAAGTGACACAATACAGCTTGCAGGCTACAGTCTCCAGCTTTTCCTCCTGCTACTTTCAGAGCCACACAGCATGATCACAGGTATTATCTCTACATAATTCCTTCCTCAACATTCTCCTACCGGACTAGTGGCATTTTACCTTTGAGACGTGTATTTCAAGAAACATTTAATTTTCTGACCAACTTTAAATGACAGAACAAAATGACAGTAAGCACGCTGTTTACTCTTCAGTACTTTGGCTCTCTGAGGAGCTGAGACTCACTTTGGATCCCCGTTCTAGAGATACTGCTCTTGCCAGTGGTGCCATTTTGTCTGGATAGAGTCTAGGTCTCTTGACCTAACAGAACTCTAATTTGGGGAGGTGGGCGGAGAATAGCTCTAGGTGTTTACTTCTCATTACAGGAGCACAAGCCAAAGGGGCCACAGCCTGGCTTTCCTTTCACGTTACCTCCATTTGACCACGGGAACCATATCTCCTGGGAACTTGCATCTTGACCAAGTGAGGTAGTGAGAAGGAACATTGGAGGTAATTTCATCCCTCTTATAGGAGGCGGGGATTCCTGCCCAGGCCATCCATGTCCAGATACTATTATTGTGCTGCCTGTTTCCTGTTGTAGGAATGTGTGTGACTCTTTGTTTCTCTCTTTGCTGCTCTCTGCTTCCAAGCCGGCTATGTTAGCCTTGTATCATTTCTGTGAGATTTCGCATGTGGAATTAACACACACGTGTGTGCATGTGCACACACACATACACACACACACTCCCCATAATATCCTTTCTCACAAATATATACCTTTTGCTCAGGTTAGAACAAATTTCTAACCTGAAATTAGATACGGATGCCATGGTTCTAAATCTTATAAGAAGAAAATAACCAGAATCCCAGGGTTGTGTATTTGACCCAGTCCTCAAAAGCTGGCCGTTCACAATTAAGTTAGTGAATAATGAAAGTGTGGTGTGACCCATGTTATTGAGTAAAAAGTTCATGTAGCATCTGAGGGTACAATCGTGTTTTCATTAACACTTTCATCTTTATGTGAAATGTTTGAGTGTGCTGCCGTCATTCCTGAGGGTTTGAAATGTCATAGCTATTTGGGAAATGTAGGCAGGGCACAACCAAGTTTTCATAAGATCACACACCATTAGGCTTTCTCTCATCCTGGTTTCCCTATTGAATTGAGTTTTTGAGTTTTGGGTTTTGGGTTTTCTTTCCTTCCTTTCCTGTCCTTTCCTTCTTTCTTTCAAGTGCTTATCTCTCAACTTTTATGCTTAAGAAGTCTATTTATCACCAGGAACATTCTGTTATTTCCTTCAGGTGTTCTTCACGGTGGTTTAAGATTCAACTGTAAAACTGAAATTTTAGTGCCAAGATTATATCAATTTGATGGTACAGATAAGTAAGCACTTGTGATATTAGATGATTGTTCACACTGTGTTAGAATCTTTTCTAAACACATCGTTTCATTGAAATTATAACACCAAAAACCGATATGAGTTTAGAAACTTATGTTTACCTCTGAGAGGTTTTTATTAAAAACTTAGAAAAAATAAATATCTATTGATACTAAAGTGCTATTAAGCACAGCATACGGTATGCTTCTGTATTTGCATGGGTACTTTAGGTTGCAAACAAACAAACAAAAAATCAATTCATCTGACCTAAACAAATAAGAATGTATTGGTTTATATAACTGAGATGTACAGATAGAAATCCATCATTAGATACAGACAGAGTTCTAGGATTATGAGGCCGTAGGGGCTTTGTCCCTGTGTCTTTCTATTCTCTTGACTCTTCCTTTCTTTTTGCTGGTGCTGTTACAAGTGGCTGTTATAGGGGCACCTGGGTGGCTCTGTCAGTAAAGCATCTGACTTTGGTTCAGGTCATGATCTGATGGTTCGTGGGTTTGAGCCCCACGTCAGACTCTGTACTGACAGCTTGGAGCCTCGATCCTGCTTCGGATTCTGTGTCTCCCTCCTTCTCTGCACCTCCCCTGCTCATGCTGTGTCTTTCTCTGTCTCTCAAAATAAATAAAACGTTAAAAAATCTTTTAATTGGCTGCTTTAGTCATAGGCCTCACATTTGTATCCCAACATCATTTGGATCGCAGTAATGTGCCCATGTCCCACAGCTCTAAGCAGCAGTTTGGATATTCAGCCCAATTTAATTGAATTAAATCCTATATCCACCCCTGAATCGATCACCGTAGCCAGAGAAATGAGATAGATGTACTGCTTGACTAATTCTACATCATCCGTTCCACCCCTATAGCAATGGTGGGCAGACACAGCTTCTCCAGAAGCACAAAAATCCCCCAAAAGAAAAGTGGGAGCTGTTGAAAAGGTTGAAGAAGAAAAGGAAATTTCACAGGTAACCAGAAGGTGTCCAGTCATCCTCCATCACGTTGTCATTGTGAGAGAATAGTAATGATTTCTAGATGTTCATGTAAAGTGTATCTTCACCATTGTGCACCAGGGCTTGTAATGTGAGCCAACAAAAAAGGTACATTATGATCTTAAAATAGGACAATGAAAAAAGGGTTCAAATAGCCATGAGGCTTGACTATATACTCAGTAATGGTTATGGTGTAATAGTGCAGGACTATGATCCTTGAGCAGCATTATGATCCTTGAGATAAGTGAAAAAAACAAAAAGTAAGCACTAAAGATTTCCCCAAAAATGATTTCCTAGAGGCAGTTCCTAAGCTACAGAGCAGAGCAGGGGAACCAGGCAGAGGCCAGCATTCTCACTGAGTTAAGAGACAGAGATTACAAATTAGAAAGCCCAAGGCAAATAGAATTTTTAGGGCTAAATATGTGAAAGGAGGGAGCTACAGAGAGAAAGAGAGACAGAGAGAAAGAAAGAGATCCAGAGATCTGTGGATAGAGGTCCTCTAAAGGCTCTGGTTCATATATGAGCCTGAGCCAAGAATGAACACAAAGCAATAATATTACAAGGCAGGTAATACTTGTCTTCCCATCAACTAGAGTGCAAAGATTTCAAAGTACTGAGGTATTTGTAAGTATCCTCAGAAGAGAATTATATTAATAACGGGGCTCAATTAGCCCTAGACTAAATACAACCCTGGATCTGCCTTAACAAAGCCTAAAAGCGTGCCTTCAAAGGAATAAACTGATCACAAATAACTACCTGCAAGAGCATAGCCCAACACTCTTTAAGGGAACACAACAAAATCTAGCATGCAACAACAGCAAGGTCACAGTTTGCAGAATTCAATTAAAAATTTCCTGACAGGTGTCCCTGGGTGCCTCCGTTGGCTAAGTGTATGACTCTTGATTTTGGCTCGGGTGATGATCTCATGGTTCGTAAGTTCCAATCCCTCATCAGTTTCCTCTCTGACAATGCAGAGCCTGCTTGGGATTCTCTCTCTCTCTCTCTCTCTCTCTCTCTCTGCCCCTTCCCCCCACCCAAAATAAATAAAGAAGCTTTAAAAAAACTTTCCTGACATACAAAGAAGTACAGAAATATTCCCATAACAGGTAAAAGTAATCAATACAAATAGATCCAGAAGTGACCAAGACGAAGGAATTAACAAATGAGGACATTAAAATAGCTATTAAAAATATGCTCCACATGTTTTAGAAAACAGAGGGAAACATGAACAATATGAGAAAAGTAATTTTTTAAAAAACTTTTATGAAATGACCAAAACTCACAATCTACAGATGAAAAATATAATATTTGAAATGTGGAAAGTAGCAGCATATTAGACACAGGTGAAGAAATGGTAAATGAATAAAAAACTATCCACAATGAAGCAAATAGAGAAAAAATACTGAAAAAAAAAGGCCTGTGGTACAATATCAAATGATCTATTATATGTTTAATTGGGTTGTCCAATAAGGAGAGAAGAAAGTTGAGGATAGGGGTGTGTTCAGAAAGACATTTGAATTAAAAATAGATAAAAATTTAACAATTCAATGAAGGCTATAAACTTACTGACCCAAGAAATGCAAACAACTAACACAAAACAAACAAGTAGAAAAGAAAATAAAGAAAACCAAACCAACTCATAATCAAGTTGCTGAAAATCGAAGATAAAGAGAAAACAATTTTAGACCAACCATAGGTAAAACATGGTATGTGTGAAGACACACAAGGATGACCCCAGGTTTCTTGTTAGAAACTCTGCAAGCCAGAAGAGAACATAGTATGTCTTTATAAAATATTTTAAAAAAGAAAAGATTACCTACAAAGACACAAAGAACAAAAGTATCTTTCAAAATAATGAAAGACTCTTAAGGTATACAAAATCTTACCAAATTTATCACATTGGGCTTTTACCATCAGTAATGTTGAGGAATGCGTGGCAGGAAGAAGGAAAATGGCACTATGTGTCTACAGAAAGTCATGAGACCTATCAGAAATATTAATAATTATTTAATAATGATTAGTAATAGTTAATTGATAATAATTATTTGATAATGATTATCAAAAATTACTTGGGTAAATATGAAAGACATATTTTATCTTATCTTTCTTCCTTTTAGAATTTCTTTATAAGATAAATAACTGTTTAAAGCAAAAATAATAACAATGTTTTATAGTATTTATGAGTGAAATGAAGAAGTAATTGACAACAGTGGTACAAAGGTTGAGAAGGGCGAACACAGGGAGACTGTGAAGTAATATAACCAAGTAGTACAATGTTATTTGAAGGTAGACCGTGATAATTAAAAACGTATTTTTCACATCTTAGAACAATCACTAAAAACAAAACAAAGAGGCATTGCGAATAGGCCAACTATGAAGGTAAAAAAAGACCATAAAAATATTCAATTAAATCGTAAGATGGCAGGAACAGAAGAAAAAAAGAAAAACAAAAAAGAAAGAAAAATGGCAAGATGGTAAATTTCAAACCAACCATACCATTAATTACACTAACAGAAATGGTTTAATGGCTGGAGTGACACTCATTAATATAACACAAAGCGGATCTCAGAACAAGGAATATTACTAGGTATAAAAAAAGTGTATTTCCTAATAACAAAGGTATAAATTCATCAAGAGCACATAACAATCCTAAATATGTGTGACGCCAATAATAGTGCTTCTAAGTACATGAAATAAAAACTCAGAAACTTAAAAAGCAGACAAATCCATTGGTATACTTGGATGTTTCAGCACCACTCTCTCTGTAATTAATAGAGCAACTCAAGAGAAAATCAGTAAGGATAAAAAAGACTTAAACAATATGATCAACAAATTCAACTTAGGCTAATTGACATTATAGAACACTCCATCCACAAACATTCTCTTCCACTTCATACAAAATATTCACTCAGAGACTCTGTTCTGAACACTCAAAATGATCTCAGTAAGTTTCAGATGATGGAAACCATACAAAGTAGGTTTCTGAACAAAACAAAAATACTAGGAATTATTAAGAGGATATCAGAAAAATCCCACATATTTGAAAATTAAACAATATCCTTTTGAAGAATCCATGGGTCAAGGAAGAAATCAGAAGGCAAATTAGGAAACATTTTTAAATGAATGAAAATGAATACACAGCATATCACATTTGTGAAAAGTGATTAAGACAGTGTTTGAAGGAAATTGGCAGCATTAAAGAAAGAAATGAAGAAATCTCTTTCTCTGGATCTCTTTGAGCAAACATCACAGCCACTAGCCCTCTCTCGGGGGCTGGGATAATTCCAGTCTTGAGATGAATTTACAACATGGATGAAGTTAGTTAGGTCTTCATAGTCCATTTGATGTCTGGTGATTCTGTTCATCATACGGCAGAAGGCTGTGAGCCTCAAATGAGGACTAATGTGAAAAAGCCTCACGACATCTTAAGAAAAGTGCTCAAATGGGAACATTATGTGCCTAATGCACTTCCTGTGTCTCACAGGTCCCCAGTGCAGACTCAGTGACACTAATGGTAGCTTTTATCCCCTCTCTTCTGCTGTGAGCCATTCGGTGCGTTGACAGGTGGCAACGCCGAGCACATTTTGTTTTCCCTTTGGAGCCTTGGTATTTTGGTTTTGTTTTTAAATTAGAAAGGAGACAATTTGACATTTTTTTCCTTTTGCCTTCTAGAATAGCTTTGTTTGCTTTAAAGTACCCACAAACAAAAAAATACGTTTTCCTGTTGCTCTGTGGAAAATGTACTCTAAAGAAGATCCCAGGCGATGGACGAATTTCTCAGAAATCCACATGGGGACAGAAATGGGGAGCTAACAGATATCAATTGCCTCTGTTCCAGCTTCAGTACCTTCACACAGGAAATTTAATGACTGGGCCCTTTGGCTCTTAATCTTCTGTTCACTAGCCTTCTGGACTGGGGTCTTAAAATCTGCTTTAGAGATTTTCCCACCTGTGACCCAAAGCCTCTGCAGCTTGTCTGACATCCCTGAACAAGGTTTTTGATTCGCCAGACTCACAGGATTTGTCAGCCTTGACATGGTCCCTCCCAGGCCAACCTAGTCTATCCCGACTACAAATTTGAAAAATAAAATAGCCCTGATTGTGTGCCTTTGAGCTGAGATAATAGTCTCAGCAACAGCAACAGTGATTAGGTGAACATAGATCTATATGTCAGTTAGAAAACATAGGAAATAGGGGCATGTGGGTGGCTCAGTCAATTAAGTGCCGGACTCTTGATTTCCGCTCAGGTCATGATCTCAGAGTTCATGAAATCAAGCCCCACATCAGGCTCTGTGCCAACAGCCCAAAGCCTGCTTGGGATTCACTCTCTCTCTCTGCCCCTCTTCTACTCACACACGTGCACATATGTACACACACTGTCTCTCTAAAAAAATAAATAAACTTGAAAAGAAAAGGAAAAAATAGGAAAGAGCTATATTTCTTAGTATTATAGGTCCCATGGGTGCAAGACTTGGAGAGAGGATTTGTTCCAGGAAGTTGATTGGAAAATGCTTTCAGCCAACACCCCTGAGGGAGGGAGAGAGGGAGGGAACAGAATTGATTGCCGGGAGAATATATTAGTTTTTTTTTTTAATCACCGCCATAACAAATTCCCACAAACTTTGTGGCTTAAAACAACACGAATTTATTATCTTACAGGTCCACAGAAGTCTGACACAGGTCTCACTGGGCTAAAATAAAAATGTCTTCCAGCATGAGTTCTCTGGAAGCTCTAGGGGAGAATCTATTTCTTGGCTTTTCCAGCGTCGGGAGAGCACGCTCATTCCTTGGTTCCTGTCTCCTCCCTGCATCTGCAAACCCAGCAATAGCAGGTGGAATCTTTCACTCTGGTCTCCTCTCCTGTTCCCTTCTGCCACTTCTGAGGACCTTATGATTGCTTTAGTTTCACTCAGATAATTCCGGATAATCTCCTTATCTTGAAGTCAGTTGATTAACAACCTCAGTTCCATATGCAACCTTAATTCCGTTTTTCTATTGAGCCTAAAATATTCACAGGTTCAGGGGATTAGGATGTGGATATCTTCGGGGAAGGGGAGGAAGCATTATTCTGCCCACCTTGGAGAAGCTGAAATAAAATCAGCTATCCTCCAGAGAAGATGCCCTGGACAATGGTGAACTGCAGCACGGTACTAGATCTCCTGGGACGGGACAGCACCTTGGGTGAGGCAGCTCCTCTCGTAGGACGGCCCTGGGGAGCTGAGGGCAGCCGAGAGCTGGTGGTGTGTCCCAGCAGCAGGGGAAGGCGTAGTTCTGCCTTGAACGCATCAGCCTGAAAATAAAGAGCCACAGTGAGAGGCAAATGAACATTTATTTGAGATGAAAGAATGGCAAGTTGGGGCCTCTGGGTGGCTCCGTCCATTGATTTCAGCCCCTCTCCCCCGCTCATTCTCTCTCTGTCTCTCTGTCTCTCTCTCTCTCTCAAATTTTAAAGAAGACTTGTCAGTTGGAGAGCACAGATTTAGGTAGATACCCAAATAGTGTTCCCACTTACAGGGTGAAAGCAAAGGTTTTTATGAGGAAGAGGAAGGGGCAATTATATGAGTTAAAGGAGAAAAAAAAAGGTTTTCCGTGAATGCTAACAAGTTTTCTATGGTGTCAACAAGTTATGCTCCTCTGGGCTATACATTGAACAGCTGCTGATTTTAACTTCAGAGGGTCCGTAACTGTCATCTTGTGATCAGAGTGTCTATTCCACGGACTTCTCAAACAATTGCTTAAAATAATTGCATTTTGCCCCGTCCAAATGTCCTGGTTCAGTTCAAAGCTGAGTAAGGCAGTTTCTATTCACTGTCCACTCCAACTCCCTTCTAAAACAGCTCGAGTCAGTCGTGCACACACGGTACTAGGAAGGACTTGGGATCCATACCACAGCTTCCCTGAAATGGGTTCAGTGTGGTTCTTCCGTGTGGCTGTAATTTAATAAAACTCATGATACCTGTTAATGATTTACTAGAGAGACTAGGTTAAGTCCTTGGTTTGCCACACCTCGGCTAAATTTCCAAAACAACTTCTGCCAGCTTCACCCCAGAGTTTTAGAATTGAGGTATGTTAGTGAACTTAGAACACCATCACTCAGTCAATTTTCTTAATACCAAGATACAAATTATTTGGTTATTTTAAAGACATTGCAAAATTGTCCTTCAGAATTTTCATTATTTTATGATTGTGGCTATCCATAATTTGTGAAATCAAGAGTATATCATAAGTAATAGAATCCATTTTTAATTAGGTGTAAAGAGAGGTATAAAGAAATCTCTATCTCTCTGAGCCTCAGTTTCCTCATCTCTAAAATAAGTATATATTTTTTAAATTTTTTAATGTTTATTTTTGAGAGAGACACAGAGCGTGAGTAGGAGAGGGGTAGAGAGAGAGAGAGAGAGAAAGACAGAATGCCAAGTGGATTCCAGGCTCTGAGCTGTCAGCACAGAGCCTGACATGGGGCTCAAACCCACAAACTGTAGGATCATGACCTGAGCCAAAGTCAGACGCTTAACCAACTGGGCCGCCCTGGCACCCCTATTTTTGCTTTTAATATAGAACATATATACATTACCTATCTAATGCTTGGGGAAATACTAGCTGCTCAATAAATTGCAGCTAATATGATAGGACATACTGTGGTGTAATCCCAGTTGTTTACCTGGCTGTTCCACTAAATAATTATAATTTACAAGATGAGATATTATAACATTTATCATTTTTTTAAATATTTTTATTTATTTCTAGGAGAGAGAGAGAGAGCGTGAGCAGGGGAGGGTCAGAGAGAGAGGGAGACACAGACTCTGAAATAGGCTCCAGGCTCTGAGCTGGCAGTCAGCACAGAGCCCGACGCGGGGCTCGAACCCACGAACCGCGAGATCATGACCTAAGCGAAAGTTGGACATTTAACCCACTAAGCCGCCCAGGCGCCCCTCATTTATCATTTTATACTCAGTCCCTAGCACCATCCCTGGCATGTAGCAGTCGCTTAACACTTGTTGGTTGGTTGGGCAGCTGACTGTTGGGTGGCTAAGTGAACAAGTGAATTATCATTTCCATTTCTAATTCCTTACCTTGGCCTTCTCTTAGAAGTCTTCTGTGACATCTTCTATAATATCTTTCTATACTTACCTGCCCAGCACAGGCTCTCCATTCCACCTGGACTCTACTCCCACAATCTAAAAATAGTCTCATCTAACCTCACACCTATTTCCTATGTCCTCCCTCCTTCCATTCCCATCTAAACCCAACCCAGGTATTAATGTCCAGACGGAGTCCCACCTTCCCACGAAGACTTCCCATTTACTGTTCTTCCCGGAAGTTTGTCAAGTTTGAATTTCCCTACACATCTGCAATACTCATTTTTCACTTTAATATAATAACTTATGTTGTTGTGTTTTAGCTCATTAATCATAATGAGATCAGATGTCTCTAAGAGCTTTTAAAGGAGAAAGCGCAGTTCACATCCTCTTTCATCTGTTCTAAGATGCAGTTTTGCACATTTTAACCTCTCTGAAATCAGAATGCATTTTACAATCAGTGGCAATTTCAAATCATCGCCGGTTTGAATTGCACCATGTTCTTGTAGAGAGTATTTGAATTCGCTTCTGTCAGAAACTACCGCTCCAAAACCACTTTAGATTAAATTTGTGCTGCATATTTAGACCACAAAGATGAGTGAGCACTGCCTTTACATCTTTCAGGTGAGATTTTTTTCCCTCCCTCACACAATGGCGAGATTGAAACACACAACTTGCCTTGTACCTTTCTGCTTGTCAGATTTCTTTCTGGTTCATTCTTACACCAAGTGTATGGCCCTTGTCTCAGCCTAATGTGGGGTCTGCTATTACTCGTCCCTCACCCTGGGCACTCCTTCCGTAATGGACAATAAAGTAATGATCCATATTACAAACCGTGGCCTCTTAGAGTCAGTTAACTATCATATCACCTTGTATCCCCCAAGTACTTGGCTCAGTAGAATTAGATTAATATGTGCACGCTCAACTGAATTAAAGTCACTCTGGATGCTCTTTTCCTTCTTACTCCACAGCCTACCTCTTTGTCAAAGCCATTTTCTTTACTTATTTAATGGCCTGGATATTAGGTAAAGGGCCGGAGCTAGTAGAAACACAGATCACTTTTACAGTCTTTGAAATCAGCTTCTGGGTTTGTATCTTGGCCTTTCTTGTCTTGTAGCCCTAGTACCTTTTAAACCTTAATTTACGCATTTGTAGAATGGGAGGAACAGTTGAGCTGAAGAGATGATGTGAGGATTAATTCAGAAAACCGTGTAAATTGTTCAACCTAGCACACGGTTCACCTAAGTTTGGTTGACTCCGTGTTAGCATATTTTCAGCCAACTGATACATAGAAGTCCTTCATATCTACCAACACAAATAATAATATTTCTTCAGATCTTACTGTGCCTCAGTCACTCTTCTGTGCATCCGTTTCCTCATCTGAGAGCGGGGAGAGGAGTAATACGGACCGTCTGAGGCGCTTGCGAGGAGACAGCACATTGAAAACGCTTGGTGCCCCGCAAGGCACATGGAGTGCTGCGGGCAGCTCGGTGCGTTATCTTATTCCATCCCCCACAGCCCTTTAAAACTGGTGACGAGTGTTGGAGTAAATTGCTCAAGCACACACGGTAAGTGTTGTCTGAGCCAGGATTCAAGCCCAGGTCTGTCTGAGATTAGACTCTGAGAACTCCATCCGTTCCACTTGCCAGTGCAAAGTGTGAAATGTGTCTTGCCATTTTAAGCGCTTCTGCTCAGCACACATTCTAAGTGTGTGCACTCTCTACAAAACACAAACATAAAAGGAAGCACTGAAAATGATGGGGAGTCATTTTCCTAGCTGGGAAATGGGTGAGATTAGAAATATGGTTGTACTTTAAATTGAGAACATATGGATATGATTTCAATGTGAATTTAGCAAGTCAAAGAAAATGAGAAAGCAATAAAGAGAAAATTTTAAGTAGAAACTTCTGTTTTTCCTGAGCTTTTATAACTAATGACTTACGAGAAATCACTTTGTCATCTCTGCAGCCATATCAATAGTGTGCAGTCGTTGCATTTTTCCATTTAAAGTGCCTTTTTCTATTTTCAGGGTCATGATAAAAGTCTGTCAGAGTTTTTCAGTAAATGGGTGCTTTTCTTACATCATTAAATGATCCCTTTATCTGCCTGGTACCTTCTAACCAGACCAGAGAAGAATAATTGCCTAGTAATTTCTTGTCCATCATGCCTCCTTAAGAATAATAATGGAACATATTAGTGATTGCCCTGTTAGAATTTATAAGGCAGTAGGAAGCATTAATAGGTAATTATCGAGTTTGCCAATCTCCTGAACTTCAGCCTCAGCACAAAACNTTATAAATATTTTATAATATTTTATAATGTAGTCTTGAAGAATCTGTATCTTTCTACAGATAAATTAGCATTCATATTTGAAGAATTAATGGCTTTAAATTTGCATATTATCATATTTCCCGTATAATTGTTTAGGAACCTGTAAATACAAGAATGCTAGCTCAGATAATTTGAGACTCTTATTTATTACAATTATTATTAAACGTCAAACCAATGTATTTTAGTGTATGAAGCCACTACCAGCACTTCCTGAAACTGCAGGTTTAGGGTTTAATTCACTCACTCAGCCGATAATTCACTTAACACATTTTAATTGAGCACTTAGGATGTGCTAGGCAGTGGGACATGGCAATCAAAAAGACAGACTAGCTCCCTACTCAAATCATCTCCATATTCTGATGATGGGACACAGCCCTTAAGCAAAACAATCAGTGAGAGGCGTGGCTAGTGGCTAAGTTGTTTAAGCATCCAACTCTTGATCTCAGCTCAGGTGTTGATCTCAGGGTCATGAGTTCAAGCCCCACGTTGGGCTCTGTGCTGAGTGTGAAGCCTACTTAAAAAAAATCAATAAGAAAATACCAGAAAACAATACATGTTCTGAAGAGGGTTAAAAAAAGGAGGTGGCGAGGTAGTTATCATTCATTACATTCTTACTAATCAGTTGTTACTAACTGTTGAGAGGAACTAAAATAAGCAAACCATAAATTTTGCCCCCCTAGAAACTTATAGTCAAGCAGTCTACATATACAAGAATAATGTATGGGTGTGAATGTCACAAGAAAAGTGTGGATAAAGTTTAGAGAAGAAAACTGTCAGAGAAAGTGCTTCCAAAAATGAGGACAAAGAGAAAAGACTTTATTGGAATAGAAGAATATTTTATGTGAATTTTGAAGGAGCGGTAGGATTCCATAGGTAGACAATGATAAGGGAATGAGAAGATACATTCCTTAAAATCAATGCGTGTGAGCCAGGCAACAGAGTAGCAGCATTGAGAAGAGTAAGAAGTCTTGGTGGATGGAATACGGGAGTGACTGCAGGTAAGTAGGATGTAGAGAGACCACAGAGGAAGACATTTTCACATATCGTTTGCATGTTCCACTTGACTGGATTGCCAGTATAAATCCATTTCACAAATTCAGATATTTCAAGGTTCAAATCAAATGACAGCTTCAATGTATTCAACAAAATTGTTAAGTGTCTAATCTAGAATAGGCCTCTTTCTTAATGCTCAAATGCCTCTTATTTTCTTCTCAATTCCTCTAATGATATACCTGCGAAATTGCTATTATACCTGTGAATTATAGTAAACCAGAAGTCAGAAAACTTTTCCTAAAGATGAGATATTTCTGTAAATATTTTAGACTTTGCAGGTCATGTAGTCTGTGTCACAACTGTTCAGCTCTGTCATCATAGCATGAAAGCAGCCATAGGCAATATGTAAATCAGGAGGTGTAGCTGTGTTTCAATAAAACTTTATTCATAAAAACTTCCTGCCAGTTGGTCTGCCAACCTCTAAATGGACTGTAAATCAGTGAAGGTAGAATCCGTGTCTGTTCACTTACAGGGTAGTGAATTTTATACAATGGGTACCTGGTAAATATTTATAAACTGATTAAGTCACATAATATTTGACATCATCTTTTAAGAAATTTTTAGTAGTATCTTCTGAACTCTATCCACTGACCCTTAATAACTGACCTCCAAATACATGGTTAGTTTAATATGCTGCTGATCCAGTTTGTTTATTAAAATCACCTACATAACTAGACTAAATATTTTATAGCCCAGTCATGTCTGATATGTTAGCAAGAATTATTAGTATAATTGCAAAACAAATCAACTCTTCATTCAAAAAGTATCTTTTAATTAATTGACCCAAATGTTACATGCTTTTGTTTATGTGTTATTTTGGTTCATTCCGACATGAGAAATCTAGAAAATAACTGAGAGTTTGTCATTATCATAACATCCTAATATAGGAATACTTGATTAAACTATACCTAATAAAGGTGCCCAAATTCTGCCTGATAATACTGACAAGGGACAGGGTACTGGGCTAGGACCAGAGAAGCAGAAGTGTGGCCTGAGCAAGCAAGAGAGAGACACCCCCTGGGAGTTCCCAGGATGGGAACTGTAGGTTCAGAAGGCACACTGACCACTGGAACCGGGTAGGGACAAATATCAGATTGTCCAGTGTCCAGCCAGTCAGTTGAAAATAGATTATCTACCAGAGTTGGAGGGACCTTTTGAAACAGCCAGAAGAGTGGACTTGAGGGGCCAGAATGAAGGGATCTTGGATATGAGGCCATTTCTGACAAGCATTTTTCAGTCAGCAGTGAATGTAAGAGAGTGAATTTGGCAGGATAGGGGTGAGATCAAGTGCTCATCGGAAATCCCTGCCGCAAGCAGAAACTGATTACAGAGTTATCAAGAGATCAGGGTAGCTGTTGACGGAGCTGGCTGTTGCTCTTTTTTTCTTGCCTCTTTTTAGGAAAAAAAAAAGAGGAGTCTTTTAAGATCCTAAAATATTTCTCCTATCCAAAACCAGGAGAGGGGTGAAAGTGACTTCCCATTGTGAAGACACTCTCATGGCATAAACTGTTATGGTAGGAATTTCTGTTTACTCAATATTGAAAATCCGTGAAGTTAAACATAATGATAGTTTGGATTAAAATATAATGATTTAAAAACATTTTAACGTTTATTTATTTTTGATAGAGACAGAGCTCAAACAGAGGAAGGGCACAGAGAGAGGGAGACACAGGATCCGAAGCAGCTCCAGGCTCCGAGCTGTCAGCACAGAGCCCGATGCAGGACTTGAACCCACAAACCACGAGATCATGACCTGAGCCGAAGTGGGACACTCAACTGACTGAGCCACCCAGGTACCCCAAAATATAATGATTTTTTAAAGTTTTTATTTAAATTCCAGCTGGTAACATACAGTATAACATTAGTTTCAGGGGCACAATATTGTAATCCAACACTTCCAGACCATATATATATAATGAATACATTACATATCTCTTAATGCCTCTCTGGCTAAAAAAAATTAATATTTTCATATCATAAGCTTAACAGGAAACTACTTGTCAGTTTGATGAAATAATCTTTAGTGAGAAAAAGTGCTTATTAATTCTAAATAACTTTTCTTCATTTAAATTGTTTTTAAGTACATAAAATATGACAGTAACTATACTTACCAAAATTTGAGGTCCAGTAAAACAACTAGAAATGACTCTGTCTCAAATACAATGTGAAGCCTTGGAAAAGTTAGTGTTTTAATCATAATCATGCAGATCTGTCTAGAGGAGTTAAAAAAAATAGGATGCCTGTAAGAAGACTCAGTATTGAGATTTTCAGATATTCTGTTGAAAATTGTTTGAATTAAAAGAAAAAACATGTGCTTTTAAATTGTAATTCTGATTGTTACTGTTAACTTAAAAACTCAACGCAAGTAAAAGTCTCAGTCTACAAACTCATGTATGCTACAAAAACTTTTTCCTGCCTTTTCTCCAGCAACATAATTTGCATTTAAGAGAACTCATTCTGTTGGGTGATTGACGCTTAATCTTAAAGTCTTGCCCCATCAATTTTGCCAGAATTGTGGCCATGTTGTGTGGCTTTCTGTGATGCCAAGACCTCAGGTTGGAAGTTGAAGTAATAGTCCTTTGTTGTCTATGGACTGGCAGCCACTTACACACCCTTCTCCCTTCTGGACACTTGCTGTTTGCTCATGCCAAGACTTTAAGGTCCTGACGATAACTCTTTCCCATCGTTGGCTCACTATGCCAAGTTCATGTCAGTCTAGGGCACATCAGATCTCCCTCGCTCCCATACGGATTCTGGGCCAATCTCTCCAAACATTCCACACAGCTATCTTTCTCTTCTTACAAATTGATCATTTTCTCTTTAGCAAGCACATTGTAATTATTGGATGGAGAGCACTTCAGATGGTAATTTTCCCTCTGTCCTCTTTCTTCCTTAGGGAAAAAAAAAATAGGCTCAACTTCAGCATCTTCTTCCTTATTATTTTTATCTTTTATCGCCTATGTTCTACATTAAGGTTCATATTCAGTTACATGTCTTATAATCTTATAAAAATATCTCAAACTTCCCTCCTGTCTCCACCATCTCCTAAACCCCTAGCAACCACTAACCTCTTTTCCATCTCAATAATTCTGTCATTTCACAAATGATATTTTGTTTTTGACAAGCATGCTGAGATGATTAATGGAGAAAGAATAGCCTTTTCAACAAAAGAGCCTAGAAAACTAGATATCCACGTAAGTAAATGATAAAGTTGGACCCTTTTCTTGCACCGAACTCACCTGGATTAGTTAACTATGAGATCAAAAGCACAATCAGCAAAGGGAAAAATAGATAAGTTGGATTTCATCAAAATTAGAAAACTTTGTGCTCCAAATCATAGCATAAAGTGACAATATAAACCACAAAATAGGAAAAATACATTTGCAAATCATGTATCTGATATGATTCTGGTATCCACAGTATATCAACTCAATAATAAAAAGACAACCCAATTAAAATGGCAAAGTTTATGATGAATATTTCTCCCAGGAAGATTTACAAATGGCCAGCAAGCACATGAAACAATGCTCAACATCATTAGCCATCAGTTAAATCCATAGTAAAGTCACAGTGAGATACATTTCACATCCACTAGGGTGGCTATAATGAGAAGATAATAACAATTATTAGTGAGGGCATAAAGAAACAGGAACCCTAACATATTGTTGGTTGTATTACAAAATAGTGCAGCCTGGGGCGCCTGGGTGGCTTAGTCGGTTAAGTGTCCAACTTTCGCTTGGGTCATGATCTCGCGGTTCGTGGGTTCGAGCCCCGTGTCGGGCTCTGTGCTGACTGCCAGCTCGGAGCCTGGAGCCTGTTTCAGAGTCTGTGATTCCCTCTCTCTCTGACCCTCCCCTGCTCACGCTGTCGCTCTCTCTCCTAGAGATAAATAAAAACATTAAAAAAAAAAAAAAAAAAGCAGTGCAGCCCCTCTGGAAAACAGGTTGGCAGTCCCTCGCAAAGTGAAGTGTATAGTCACCATATGAACAAGCAAGTTCAGTCTTGGTCATATATGCCCAAGGTAAATAAAAGCATACATCCTCACAAAAACTGGTATGCAAATATTCATAGCACTTATTCATAGTACCCAAAAAGTGGAAACAACCCAAATGTCCATCAACCAATGCATGGATAAAGAAAATGGAGGAGTATATTTGTATGATGTAGTATTATTTGACAATATAAATACATGAAGTATTGATGCATGTTACAATATGGACGAACCTTGAAAGCATTATGGTAAGTGAAAGAATCCCATTCGCAAAAGACCTATTACATGATTCAGCTTGTATGACCTGTCCCGGAGAGGCAAAGCCATAAAGATAGAAAGCAGATTCATTCAGGACCTTGGAGGAGAGAATAAGAGTGTCTGCTAATGGGTATGGAGTTTCTATCTGGAGTGATAAAAGTATTATGAACTCGGATTTTGGTGATATTTGCAGAACTTTCTGAATATCCTGTAACTATTGAATAGCACACTTTAAAACGGTAGATTTTGATTATCAATAATAATATTAATAAAAGGAATATAATATAAGTGGAATCTACATTATATACCCATTTAGGAATGACTTTTTCACTCCGCATAATTTTCTAGAGATTCATTAGGTTTTGCATGTACCAGTAGTTCATTCTTTTTTATTGCTGAGTAGTATTCCGTACAAACCCATTTGTTTAACCATTCATCAGCTGAAGGACACCTGGCTTGTTCCCAGTTGGGGATATTCCAAATAAAGCTCCTATAAGCATTTGTGTACAGGCTTTTGTGTGACCATAGGTTTTTCCTTCCCCAGGATAAATGCTCAGAAGCGTAATGGCTGAGTCAGCAGGTAGTACTTCCATGTTTGGTATTTTAAGAAACAATCAAAAGCTTTCCCAGAGTAAGCATACTATTTTACCTTGCTTCCAAGGTAAAATACACTCCATAAGTAATCCAGATTCTCTGCATCCTCAACGGCATTTTCACTCTGTCATTTGAATGATTCTGATAGATGCATAGCTATACCACCTTGTGGTTTTAATTTACATTTCCTGAATGATTAATAACATTGGACATCGTTTCGTGCATATCTGCCATTTTATATCCTGTTTTGAGAAACATGTCTTAAGTTGTTCTGATCCTTTTATAACTGGATTGTTGGTTTTGTTTTTACTTTTGAATTTTTAGAGTTCTGTGTATATTCTAGATATTCATCCTTTGTGAGATGTATGGTCTGCAAATGTTGTATCCCCACATGTAGCTTGTCTTTTCACTGTCTTCAAAGCTGTTTCCTTTTAATGACTTCCACCAATTCTTTATTTTATGAGTGATGCTTCTCCTGTCTAAGAAGTCTTGACCAAGCCCTAGCTCCTAAAAATTTTTCTCTAAAGCTTTTGTCTAAAAGTTTCATAGCTTTATGGGACGCCTGGGTGGCTCAGTCGGTTAAGCATCTGACTTCGGCTCAGGTCATGATCTTGTGGTTCATGGGTTCGAGCCCCGCATGGGGGCTCCAGCTCAGAGCCTGGAACTGCTTCAGATTCTGGGTCTCCCTCTCTCTCACTCCTCCCTTGTTCGCCCTCTGTCTCTCTCTGTCTCAAAACTAAGTAAACATTAAAAAATTTTTTAAATAAATGAGTTTCATAGCTTTAAACAATGTCTTTATATATCCATATCCTTTCCACTGATCTGAAATATAATTTGAAGTTTATTGTTTTTGTTGGGGATTTTTTGTTTTTGGGCTTTGGTTTTGGTTTCGGGTTGCCTATGGTTACCCAGTTGCTCAGAACAATTTGTGGAAAGATTGCCCTGCCTCCATGTAATTGCTTTCACATCTTAGTCAAAACTCTGTTGGGCATATTTGTATGTGTCTGTTTCTGGATTCTTTACTTTGTTCCATTGATCTGTGTGCCTGTGTCATCTGCTTGGTTCCACTGATCAATGGGTGTCCCTCTGCCAACACCACACTCATGGTTATTGTAGCGATCTATGTAACTGTTGAAATCAGATGTTTCCTCCTACCATATTCTTCCTCAAGATTGTTTTAGGACCCATATGTTTACATGTAAATCTTAGAATAATTTTGTCTGTAACTAAAGAAAAAAAATTCCTGCACAGATTCAGTGGGAATTGCAATGCATATCTATATCAATGTGAGGAGAATCGACATCCTTACTGTGTTGAGTCTTCCAATCCATGAACACAATGTGTGTTTATTTAGATCTCCTCTGATTTCTTTCAACACTGTTTTATAAAGTCCTGTACAGGAGTCATTAGATTTAACATGAGTCTTTTGTTTTGGGGAGCGGTTATAAATGAAATCTATATTTAATTTCATTATCTATGTATTCATTGCTAACACAGAGAAATACAATGGATTTTTGCATGTTTATTTTGTATCCTTGGTCTTACTGAAGTTGCCTATAATTTCTAGGAATTTTTACCCAGAGGACTTGAGTTTTGTTTTTTTTTTTTACATAGACCTTCAAATCATATGCAAATATGGACAGTTTTATATCTTCATCTCGGATCTTTTCTTGTCTTATACTGGCTGGATCTTCCACCACTGTGTTAAATAAGAGTGGTTAAGTGTAGCCATCATGTATTATTCCTCCGTTTCATTCTCTGTCATTTGACAAAATATTAGTCTGTCATATATGACAAAACTACTTTTAATGTTCAGTTGTTATACTGAACATTCTCCCATTCAATCAATATTTAAGATCTTGTTTTTGAGGAAATGGCATTGTGAAAATTAATGAAGGAGTCAAGAAACCACACCCTCAATTTTGTAGAAATGAATAGTTAGGAGCAAATGATGCTTCAGTTTTAATTTGATGTCGTTAATACTAAGAAATTATTTCAGCAGATAGAATGTAAGTGAAAACTAGAAAGGGTGCTTCATCTTGATATAGAGTTTGGTTTGGACGGTTAAGAGGCAGATTATGGGGTTGCCTGGGTAGCTCAGTAGGTTAAGCAACTGGCTCTT
The DNA here is from genome assembly GCF_008692635.1 of Crocuta crocuta. Lineage (NCBI taxonomy): Eukaryota > Metazoa > Chordata > Mammalia > Carnivora > Hyaenidae > Crocuta > Crocuta crocuta. Next base: position 5,103,258 of record NW_027527932.1, read on the forward strand.
GATTTCATCTCAGGTCATGATCTCATGGTCAAGGGATGGTGTCCATGCAATAAATAATCATAAAAAAAAGAGGCAGATTGTGCAGAATGTACTTACGCCTGCATTTAGCAAAGAGCCTGAAGGGGAAGCTCTATAGCGGCTTCTGGAGCAACACAGTGCTTGAACTGAGTCTTGATGGACTCCTCTGAACATCAAATAAATAAAACATGTGAGCTGAGACCCTCTCTCTGTCCCTCTCCTATCACATACTGTCTCTCTCTCTCAAATATAAATAAAGATCAAAAAGTTTTTTAAAAACAGGACAGTTGATATAAAGAGCAAATAATCAGTACAATGTATTATGCACTACATTTGTAGCTGCCCCAATGTGATGTTGTTGTGCCCGAATCATGAGTCCCAGAGACCTCCGAGGAGCCAGCACCGATGCAAGTACAAAAGGGTCTTTATTACAAGCTCGAGCAGGGGCTCACCAGCCTGCCGGTGTCATGGCAGCAAGGTGAAGCCAAGAACAATAGCGAACAGGGTTTTTAAGGATTGAGGGATGGGGGTGTTACAGTACATGTAGCATCATCACATAAGCACCAATTACAATTACAGCTTTGACCATTCAGTATCTGTGAGGTGTTCATTACTTTTGGTGGGACCCAGTCATGACTCTTGAGAATCCTTTGAAAATGACCAATTGTGAGGTGAGTTCAAAGGGCCCACGTGGGGTTAGACAAGCAGTGAGAAATTGGCTAGTTTGTATCTGCAGTTCCCAGCCTTGACTCAGACCATTGGAATGTTTTTTTGATTAGCTGATCTGAGGGCCGTCCGAGGATGGCTTTAGCCTTGAACAGTCTGAGGCTTTTCCTGGGACTGGACTGGGGCTACGTGCAGCTCGAGGTTGCTCTTCATGGAGGACTTAATTTTTGGCTCTTCAATGTTATTATCACAAGAGTGTTCAAGTTTTATGGCATTTCAGTTCTATACACAAGTGGGGAGAACCATGAAAAGATATTTTAAAGTTCCAAAATTGGAAGTTCCAATTTAAAGTTCCAATTTTGGAACTTTAAAATATCTTTACCTAGCTACATTTTATTTTTTAACTTTTTTTTTGAGACAGAGAGGGAGAGAGACAGTGTGAGCAGGGAGAGGGGCAGAGAGACACAGGGACACAGAATCCAAAGCAGGCTCCATCCAGGCTCTGAGCCATCAGCGCAGAGCCTGATGCGGAGCTTGAACTCACCGACAGTGAGATCATGACCTGAACCAAAGTCGGACGCTTAGCTGACTGAGCCACCCAGGCGCCCCTTACCTAGACTAGCTACATTTTAAAATAGAATTTTAACATGTGTACATGGGATTTGTGCACAATACTGGTACTTTTTTGAGCTACTGCTTTTATTTATGAGTTGGCAGGAGGAAGGAGTGAACTGTGTGGCCTCGTCAGTGCTTTACAAGTGTAACTGCTGCCGTTTTCATCCTATAACCCAGGTGTACCTGCTGTAGCGTTTTCGATACGTCACATGGGGGGTTAGCCTGTGTTAAAAGCAAGAATATTAGCCATAAAGCTACGAGATTTCCAAAGTATTTAATTCTTGAACTATTTAAGCACTAAGTCATTTTTTTTTCATTAAAGTAATCTTAAAAATAACAAAAGTGCACATACACTCTGGACTTTAAAGTTATGTATGAAAAAATAAAATAATAAAATAAAATAAAATGTACGAGCAGGAAAAATGAGTGAGTCCTGTTTGAAGGAGGTAGACAATGTTCCTACTTTTGAAGGTCTAAAATCAGCCTCTGTAGCTTTAAGAACAAGGAGAATGGCAGTTTGGTCACAGGTCAGACTGCCAAAACATTCTACTTTCAGATCCCATAGTAGCTGGGTCCCCCCCAGCCCTGGAGAGGTCTGCATAAAGCCGACTGTTAACATTACTGATGCACTTGAGAGCCATCAGGGCCACGGCAATCAGAGTAAGACTTGGGCTGAGTTCTCTGTTCCAAGCGCTTCTGCCTTCCCTTCCTTTATTGTGTTCAGCCTAAAACTCTTAATGACTAGAGACAATTTACAGTAGCAAGACTGAGGGCATTTAGGAAATTGCGCAGAAGGAAGTTGATACTGGGATCCATTCCCAAAGAACCAGAGCAAATATCTATCTGCAGGCAGATGAGAAACAGGACCATGAAAATTCCTCACATACCTTACTAAATTCAGTTCTTTGAGTGAGCCCTCCGTCCGCCCGGACAGTCTGCTTTCAGCTGGTCTGAGACGGGGCTCAGGAATCTGTCAGCCTGAAGAGCACCCCAGGGGATGCTGGTGCCAGTTTGGAAGCCTTGTAGTTGAATAGGTAGTAGCTTTCTTTTGTTCTTAAAATATCCTTAATGTTACGTAGTTTGGATCTGTTGTTTTACTCCTGCCCATCACTCCAGCTTTATCTCCTTTTATGAAATCTAGGCTCCAGGTTTACTGATGTTTTTTCCTCAGAGCCCCAAGATCTTCTCACTTGCAAATCTTCACATAAGCTACTCTTTTTCCCTTCCCTTCCCTTCTTCCTTTTTCCTTCCTTCCTTCCTTCCCCCCTTCCTTCCTCCCTTCCATCTCCCAGGTTATATTTCTCTCCTTGTTTCTTCTGTTCAAGGTGTCCTCTTTGTATGCACAAAGTATATCCCTAGTGCTTACAGAATGTTAAAAAGCCCCCTCCCCCCCATTAGCCTAGCTGTACAGACCCCAGAGCTTTTTGGAATATACATAGGTTAATATGAGTGTGACTTAAGAATTTCTATCTCCTTTGCAATGTGTTTAGCCACGTTAAACTAGCGAGAATAACATCAAACTGCTACTACAAAGAGCAACTTAGCTCTTTTCCTCTCATTTTTTCCAGTGTCCTTTCAAGTAATGGCCTCTTCAGGGCCTGGGTTCCCTTCTAGGCCCCCTTTGTTTTCTAAACAAAATTGGAGGCAGAACTTCATGTTTGAACATGTTTTGAAAGTTGCTCAACCAGGCAAACAAGAATGAAGGGGAAGATGCAGGGAGGCGGGAAGGAGGTGTGAGGCCACAAGGCTAAACGTCCGAACCAGACTGACTCCACGACAGGCTTTAGGTTCCCCTCCGAGCCAGGAGGCCTGAGTCCCAGCTTCCCCGAAACTGTCAGGCAGCTACACGTTGCCCGAGGCAGGGGAACCACCCCCGCAGCACCCAGTCAGGGAAGGCCGGCCGCCCTCCGCACTGTTACNGCGACCTGGGTCTAACAGAGGGAGGGTGAACGGGAGGGGGCATCGCTGGGTAACGGGGCCTGGCCGTAGGCTGACTTTGTTCCTGCTCGAGGGCCTGCGAGGGACTGGACAGGGAGCTGCGGCGTCCCAGACTCTAGCTGGTGGGCGACAGTGGGGACCGTGGCCACACTTCCGTCCCCGGCTGGCCGAGCTCTCCCGGGGTGGTGCGCTCTCGCCACCTGCGCAACCAGACCCTTCACAGTGTCCACCCCCAGGGCGCTTCTGCCGGGCGGGGCCCTGCCCCCAGCAGGGGTGTAGCCGGGTTTGGAGCCGCGGAGCTCGCCGGGGTCTGCAGTCTGGGACGGCTGCTGCGGCGGCGACAGCGAGGCCGTACCCGGACAGCAGGACTGGCCGGGGCCTCTCTGGCCGGGAAGCAACGCTAGTGACTCGGTCCGAGGTGGACTGGGGCACAGGCGTTGTGTAGACCTGTCTCTGGTGTTCTCTTCGATGACACACTTACAACCATTGCCAAGATCATCTGCTGTGCAGTCGGTGTATTGGCCTCAGTGTGGTCCGTTATAAAATGCGGTCCATTATAAACCTTTTGCATGGTTGGAGACTAAGAAGACGTATATTAATTTATAATTTGATAAAGAAATCAGTAGTAGACTCTTGGAAATTAATCCGAAAAATTATATTAATCCATCTTCAACTTTCAACATTATTTATATTAAGAGGGGGGGTCTAAATAATTGATCATAAAGGGTTAAGTAGATGAAGATGCATCTCCTTGAGCCTTTTTTTTTTTTTTTTTACTTTTTAATGTTTATTTTTGAGAGACACGAAGAGACAGAGCACGAGTGGGCAAAGGGCAGAGAGAGGGGGAGACACAGAATCTGAGGCAGGCGCCAGGCTGAGCTGTCAGCACAGAGCCCGACATGGGGCTCGAACCCACGAACCGAGAGATCATAACCTGAGCTGAAGTCGGCCGCTCAACCCACTGAGCCACCCAGGCGCCCCTCCTTAAGGGCTTATTACCTCATTTTTGAAAGGGTAATTGTTTTCAAATATTGCACAATGTGAGAAATGCTAATGCTAAATTAGAAAAGCAGAATGTAACACTTTCAAATTGTGATTCAAAATTGTGTTGGCCAGGAGAGGCTAGGTGTACAGCGGCTAAAAGAAAACCAAACTAAAACTCCTAGTGGGTTTGCTTACCGCTCACAAGTAGTGTGCCGCGTGTGCAGAAGGCTCTCCCGGCCGCTGTCCCGCGTGTCGTCCGTCGCTCCGGCCACTTCGTCCGAGGAGCGACATCCGTCGCTGAACCACCATGCCATCCAGTCAGGAGAGCCTCTGCCTGGTCCTATAAACATGTGACCATCCACAGAGACCATCATGCGTGTCAAGGTCAAGCACCAGGCAAACCAGAGAAAGCAAAAAAAAAACACAAACCAAAAAAGAAAAGGAGGTCCTGCCTGGAAATGACTCCCCGGAGGACGGGAGGAATCGGCCCAGCCGGTAAGGGCGTCTCAGCTCAGGCGGCACAGCCCGTCCTCACCCGCCCAGACAGGCGTGTGCCCCCCGAGTCGGGCTGGAGTGTGTCCGGCGCAGACCACCGCCCTGCCTGTGCGGCTGCCACCTGCCTGGCTCCCTGTCGGAGCTCTTTTTGTGCCGCCAGTTTCCGACCTGGTGTGAGTATTACTCATGAGGGCCCAAGAGGGTTCTGTCTAAGATCATTTGATGACAGTTGTCCAGCTTGTGCGGCGCAGACACTTGTGGAGCTGGGCACTTGATTGAAAATCTCTTGCCCCAGGCCAGAAAGGTAGTGTTTTCCACTTATTTGACACAGACAGCCCTTCTTCAGGATCCTCTGTGGATGTCTGTTTCCCTAGAAAAGGGAATTCATTCCAGTGATTTAGGATCGAAACTCAAAACCTCTGCACCACTGGTAATTTAGTATGGATATAAGAAGAAATTTCTGAGAACCTTGTGGGTTATTAAACACTAAAATGTGCTTCTGAAGAAAATTGCAGGGTATCTTCGTGTGAAGTTTGTTGGTACTCTGTGGGGTATTCAGGGGGACTGAATAGTGGCTTCGCAGGCTTNTGAAGAAAATAAATCTAAAAACTTCTAGATTACCATTTATTGTGCACTAAACAAGTGCTGCTGCCTTAGCAAAGTGATTACCCAGTTTATTTGACTGCAAAGATTAGAGAGACACTGACAGACTGAGAAAAAGTTTAGGTGCACAGAGCATTCAGTGTATCCTTGGAAATGGCAAAGTCGTTCCTTAAGGGAAAATGTATCAAATTCTAAGTGTAATTCTAATCATGTAATTCTAATCATGTAGCAAAACTATAGTTAAAACTCATTCAAAGGGATAGCACTAAATTCATACTGTAAAAGAATATGAATACCTAAATGAGCTGGCAAATATGCCATATATTTTAAATGACAAAAAAAATTCTTAAGTCTTTTATATTCACAGCCAAACTATCCGTGCAGTTGTTCATCTATGTGGTAGTGTTCTAAAAGTTTCTTAGGAACTTGGCTGTGGGGGAAATGCGTTTTTCCTAAAGCGCAATTGTGTTTTTGTCATGAGACTATCTTCCAAAAGTTTTTTTAACTCCTAATATTATATAAATATAGTAATTTGCAATGAAAGAATTCTTTAGCCTTATTTTTAAAATAAAATTCAGATAGACTCAGGAAAGCAATTCTGTGATAAAGCAGAATGGGAAATTAACATAAAGGAATCAGTAGCCTTCAATACACAAACAATCACCAGTTTGAAGTTATAACACTGGAGAAAGCCCTACTTCCAAAGCAAAAGTAGAATATAAAATACTTCAGAAACCAACTGAACAAGAAATTTGCAAAACTTATGTAAGGAAAAATTCGAAATGTTTCCGAAGACAAAAGAAGCCTTGAACAAAGAGAAAGATAACCTTTGCTCTTGAGAGAAGACAGTCATTAAGATGCCATTTCTCAGGGTAATCGAGTGGCTCAGTCGGTTAAGCATCTGACCCTTGATTTCGGCTGAGGTCATGATCCCAAAGTCATGGGATCAGGCCCTGCATCGGACTCCAGGCCCAGCATAGAACCTGCTTAAGGTTCAGGTTCTCTCTCTCTCTCTCTCTCTCTCTCTCTCCCTCTGCCCCTCTCTCCTCCTCTCATGCTCTCTCTCTCTCTCTCTAAAATTAAAAAAAAATTAATGTTTTTTTCCCTCAGTTGATTTATAAATTTAAGATGATCAAGAAAAAAGATAACAGACATTTTTCTAGAGCTATCCAAGTAAATACTAAAGTTCATAAAGGAAAATAAAATGCAAGAGTAGCAATCATATAAATTTAAGAAAAACTTTTTTTGCTAAAAGATGAGAAGTCCTGTTAGACACTTCTGCAGCCTCTTCTAAAACTGTGGTTGCCCATATCAAACACCTTCTCCAAGGAGATACAAGCAAACCTGAACCTTAGTTAGGAATATAGTTATGATGCCTACAGCAGCCATTTTGCAAGCATGAAAATGAAGATCAAAACACCAGGGATGACAGAGAGAAAGGGCAGCAAGGTCTGGGTCATTGACGTCATTTTCAAGCTTCCAAACCAGCCAGGAGATCCTTCCACTGCTGGACTTCTTTTTTTTTTTTTTTTTTAATTTTTAAAAATGTTTTATGTTTCTGAGAGAGAGACACAGAGAGAGTGTGAGCAGGGGAGGGTCAGAGAGAGAGGGAGACACAGAATCTGAAACAGGCTCCAGGCTCTGAGCTGGCTGTCAGCACAAAGCCCGACACGGAGCTTGAACCCACGAACTCTGAGATTATGACCTGAGCCAAAGTCAGACGCTTAACTGACTGAGCCACCCAGGAGCCCCTGGACTTCTTATTAAAAACATGATAAATACCCTGACTGCTTAAGCCACCATTGGACAAACGTTCTGTTACTTAGAGAGAAATCTTAAATAGTGGAGTTGTGATTTATTTCAGAACAAATCTAAGGTATAATCAATTTAAAAAGTAACATAAATTTCTGTACAACTTAGAAGGAGAAAAAAACCTGTGAATTAAACTATAACACTACATTTCCTTTTTATTTTTGAGTTGTTAATGATATTTATTGAAATATACCTTTTAGATTTAATCAGACAGGAATTTTTTTATCATATAGTACTTTTATGCATCCATCAAAAGAGAAACCGTAAGTGAAATAAGTTGGTTAAAGCATTTTGAAGACTTTTTCACATTTCCTCAACAACTATTTTGAATTACATTTCAACAGGGAGTTACCCATGCCTATGTTTTTCTACATACGATGGCATTGGTGTTAGAACACTTAAAACAACTGGTACAAATAGGCCAATAATCATTACTAGTGGCTAAAGATTGTTTGTTCCAATATGATTTACTGGGTTTTCATCCGTTCTGCCAATTTCAGTTGATGTGTGCAAAGGCAGTGCCAACTCTGTAGAGCTGTTGCCTGTCAAACAGTGACTTCAGGACTCCATTTCAAAGATGTTAAGTGCAAAAAGATATGCCTTAGAGACCATGGAGCGTGTTACGTAGCTGGCATCCAAAGACAACTTGCGTACCAGCCTGTGGCGTCTCACTCAGCCCACACACGAATCCTAAAATGTATGTTGTTTTCCCCGTTTTACAGATAAGCAAACTACCACTCAGCAAAGTTCAGGGACCTCGCTAAGGCTGCACAGATAAAACATGGCAAACCTGATGTGCGAGGCTTGGATTGTGGGACTCCCAAGGCTGTACTCTTAACAATGGGCTCTGTAGCCTGCCCACAGGTGTTTAGGGTCCACTTGGTAATGGGATTCGACGGTAACATTCAGGAAAAACTAGAGGTGTCTGGAGTGATGCCGAGTGCCGATCTGAGGCCTGTGGGAGGAAGAGAGGTTGCCTAGGAGAAGAACCAAATGTGAGGCTTCCTGGTCGAGGGAACAGAGAACACAAAGGGTAGAGACAGGAAGCCACAGGACTGTATGAATTATTATTAAACCCACAAATAACAGCAAATAACCAAGAGATCTGGAAGGCTTGAGGCAACAGAACTAATTCTCTGCTTCTCTAGCAATCTCAGATCTCTTGCTCACCATTTGCATTTCTTTCTTAATGCAGAGGTTGCATTTCTTGGGTACATATGGCCTATTGAGCTAGAAAAAGTATCTCGGGGGGACACCTAGGTGGCTCAGTCGGTTGAACATCCAACTTCAGCTCGGGTCATGATTTCACGGTTCATGAGTTTGAGCCCTGGGTCACCTGGGTTCGTGAGTTTGAGCCGCACATTGGACTCTGTGCTGACAGCTCAGATCCTGGGGCCTGATTTGGATTTTTTGTTTCCATCTCTCTCTGCCCCTCCCCTTCTCGTGCTCTATCTCTCTCTCTCTCAAAAATAAACAACGTTAAAAAAAAAAAAAAAAACTGATGAGTTCAAGCCCTGCATCGCTCTCTGTTCTCAGTGCAGAGCTTGCTTCTGCTCCTCTGTCCTTCTCTCTTTGCCCCTCCCCCACTTGTTCTCTCTCTCTCTCTGTGTGTGTGTGTGTGTGTGTGTGTGTGTATCTGGAGAAAAAGAAAAGAAAAAGTACCTAGCAATGTGGCAAGTATAGAGAAAGGAGATGTGTTCTTCATTAACACAAAAATATTCTAAATTTATTTTTAAATATAATTTATTATATAATTGGCTTACACACAACACCCAGTGCTTATCCCAACAAGTGCCTTCCTCAGTGCCCATCACTCACTTTCCCCTCTCTCCCAACCCCCCCCATCAACCCTCAGTTTGTTCTTTGTATTTAAGAGTCTCTTACGTTTGCCTCCGTCCCTCTCTGTTTGTAACTATTTTCCCCCTTCCCCTCCCTCATGGTTTGCTGTTTAGTTTCTCAAGATCCACAGATGAGTGAAAACATATCTGTCTTTCTCTGACTAACTTATTTCACTCAGCATAATACCTTCCAGTTCCATCCATGTTGCTACAAATGGCATGATTTCACTCTTTCTCATTGCCAACTAATATTCCCTTGTATATATAAACCACATCTTCTTGATCCATTCATCAGTTGATGGACACTTAGGCTCGTTCCATGATTTGGCTATTGTTGAGAGCGCTGCTACGAACATTGGGGTACATGTGCCCCTGTGCATCAGCACTCCTGTGTCCCTTGGGTAAATTCCTAGCAGTAGCACAAAAACATTCTAATTTTGGATATGTGATAGATGATAGATAGATAGACAGGTAGATGGATAGATAGATAGATGATAGATAGATGATAGACAGATGATAGGTGATGGATAAATATAGAAATGTGCACACCCGGTACAGAGACATCCACAATCAACCACGAATATCGTGCAATATCCTCCATTCTTTGTTTAGGTTTTCTGGCTTTTTGCTTTTAGACTTTCCTCGAAATACATTTAATACAATTTCACTTGTGTGAAAGCTTGGGAACGGGGGGTTACCCCATGCAGTATGACCCAGGCCCTGCATTTTTTGGACTCTTGGCTCACCTTCACATTTCAGTGATTTTAGTGACCCCCTGAGACACTTAAAATAGATACCAATTTTTTAAAGCATGTTTCACATTCATCAGTGGAATGATAGGTCTGAGAATTATTTCAAAATAATCCAGGTGGTGAGGAAAGTGGGTGGTGTTATAAATGAAACAAGATTGGCCATGAATTGATAACTGTTGGAGTGACAGGTGCATGGGGCTTTATCTGACTGTTCTCTCTGCTTTTGTGTTTGTTTGAAGTTTTTAGCAGCAAAAAAAAAAAAAAAAAAGGAAACCTTTTTAATGAAAAGAAGCATGCTTCATAAAATTGAAAAAAAATGGTTGTCGCCTTTTCCACTGAGAGATTCTCAAGGGCCTTGTTTTGTTCATGGCATTATGTAGTTTTAGGATGTAATCGAGAGGAAAAGTTCTCTCTTATTATAGAAAAGACTCCGTTTTCCTTTGATGCCAGCGCGACCCTAAATGATCCACTTGGACCCCTGAACTGTTAGAAGTGGCACCCTGATCCGCAGAGTTCTGTCTAGCCCCCACACCTCAGTGTTTTATATAAAAATGGCAATAACAGATTGTGTCCTCTGCGGACACAGCAGTTAACGCATCGATTGTAATACTGACGCGCACCTGCTGCGCGCGGAAGGGACAGCCCTTGGATGTTCACCGCAACAGCCTCGCGGGTGCCGCACCTCCTGCCGTGCTCTGAGTCTCTGCGGAGACTCCTGACAAAGTGCTCTCGCTGCTCTCACCTTCTGGCCCCCAGTGGTCCCCTGCTTGGCATTTAGGATCAGGCCGACTGACGATGACATATTTGAGCTCGCAGAGGTTTTTGGTGCCAGTCCACTCTCTAAACACAGTCACAAATTCCTCCCGAATTTACAGGCGCATTTACAGTTCACCGTCCTTTCCTATTTGTGGCTGTATTGACAGGAGAAAAGGACTTTTCCATACATTTGCCCATTTTCTTTTAAATCTTCTAGAGAGAATGTCTGTTGATGATGCGACTCAGCCCGTCCTGAAAACAGTATGATGAAGCAGCGTCCTGGTTTAATAAAATGCTCACCGAGTTCTTTCCCTTGTCAAGAAGAACATGGAATTTCCCTGTTAGAAGAGTTTAACGCTGCTTTGCCGCTGACACCAAGGTTATTATTATATTTTTTTAATTCTCCCCATCTGAGTTTGTGTCCGTGGCTTACGTGGAGGCTCACACAGGTTCTCCCGGCCTCTGAGTGTGGCAGTCTACACACCCTGCTCCCGGGGTGCCGCAGCTTAGAGTGCTTTTCACACCACTGCTGAAACCACCGTTGTGTGTGCGAGATGGCAAAATAAAGGAGCCCGCAGGCCTTCACGCCACCGTGTCCGGGGTTCCCGGCTCCACAGCCCCACATGTGTGCCATTGCATGCCCCGTCCAATGCCAGCAGGAACAACTTTTGCTCTGGTCTTCTGGAGATTTCCTGTAATGAACAGGTCACTTTCTTTTTCAAAGTTGTGTAGTACTCTCAGCGATTTCCTTTCAATGAAAAGAATTCCTGTGCTCACGATTCCCATTGCATTCTCTAAGATGTTTCTCAGAACAAGACAAGATTTACAAGTAAAAATCACATGAAGTCCCAGATGTCAGTTCTCCAAAAACCTCGAATATCTGCATTCTTGTATTAATCAACATTAAAGTGAACACCTCATCACTCTCTCCCTGACTTACTCTGACTTCTCTCTCTCTACCCCATAGACATTATCCTCTTCCCATTTTCCAAAGGTCTCTATGCTGTGAAAGCAAGATCATTTGTCTTGACCTTTCTCTGCCTTCTCTGCTTTCCAGGCATCCTTAACACCAGTGGCTTCTGCAGAACCCCGACTTTAGCTATAGCCTTCGGGTTCCCTACAAACCCCTCAGGTGGTTTGCTCAAATTTTCAATGGCCGGATATTTTCAGTCCAGCCCTGTTACTAGCACCGTGTCCTGGGCCACCTGCGTGTGAGCCAGAGCGCCTCCATCTAAGGCCGTGTTCTCCACTCTTTGCTGCAATGCAGCTTTATAGGGAAAGAACAAGGCCTGGGGACCAGACAGGACAGAACTCAAACACCACTGTGAGTTTTCTCTTGCTGTTAGTTTCAATTACCAGAACTTCATGGCTTCAAACAGCACATATTTGTTACCTCTCAGTTCCTACGGATCAGAAGTCCAGATATGGCTTGAGCTGAGACCTCGGCAAGCTTGAACAGTGCAGGAAACAAATAGACCTTGGAGAAAGCTTGTGGATTATCCTAAGATTAACCAGATAGTAACTCAAACTCACATGCTGTTTCGAGATGTGGTTTTCATTGTTGAGCAAATTAACACATCCCGTGGTAACTGCAGAATATTAATGTGCCAAGTGCTTTTTTCTTGATATCTGATCACCAGAAGCAGTTTTCTTTTAGCTGGCAAGGCCGCTAGTATACCTTCCCTATCTTATCTCAGGGGTATATGAACTCTCCAGCCTTCTATTTAGTTCACGTAAATTAAGCCAGTTATAACTTAGTCCACGGGGAATGTGGTTGCCTTTCCCTTCCATAAGACATCACACCATCCATTACACCGATGACATTAGGGTGATCAGACCTGGTGAGCAGGCAGCAGCAACTACTCTAGATCTATTTATAATACAGTTGCCTGTCCGAAAGAGGACACTAAATCCTACAAAACACCAGAGGCCTTCTACCTTGGTCAGACTTGTAGGGCCCCCGTGGTGTGGACTCAGTATGCTCTTCTGTATCTGGTCTGTCCTGCATTCAAGAAAGGGGCACAAAACTTACTGGGCCTCTTGGGATTTTGGAGGGAATATACCTCTTGTTCCGGTGTGATCATTCCTTATTTGGGTGTGATGCTCCCGCCCGTTTACTGAGAGAACCGGCTGGAAAATTACTTGTTTTGAGTCAAGTCTGGAAAAAGAGAAGGCTCTGCAGCAGGCCAGGCTGACATGCATGTTGCCATTGGTGATTTAGAGACACGATGCCCCTGAGACTCAGAGGCCTGGGTGGAGGGACTTCTCAGGAACAAGAGCAGTTACAGCATCTCATGTCATCATTTTGGGGGAAGGAAGGATAACAACTGTGAATAATGTGCTTTAAAAACATGTGTTCTTGGCTGCCTACTTTTTTTTTTTTTTTTTCATTTTAAAATTATGACTTTGGTATTAGGGTAAAAAAAAAAAAAAAAAGACAGAGATCATCTCCAAAGCAAAAACCTGTAGTGGGTTTTTTATTTTCCTTCTGTAGCTATAGCCTCCGAAAGGAGGGAATGTCTGTCCTGTTCTTAGCCCCCACCCCAGGCCTTTCAGTGCGCTCGGAGAAGAGTCATCGTCTCCCACAGGGAAGGAGCCGTGCTACCTGTCTAGGTCTGGAAAGATAACCTTAGACTTGAATTTAAAAAAAAAAAAAATAGATGATAGATCATTTAAAGGACAGTTTAAACAATCAAACCATCGAAGGTTAATTGACCCACACTGTCTGCAGACAGCAGCCAGAGCCTGTGACTCTCAGTGATGGGGGGCCAGGCAGGAGTTACACGCTGGCTCAGTGCCAGCTCAGGGGACTGACGGGAAGGTCCCTCCTCCTGGGCTCAGACTGCCTCGCCACCAGGAACTTTAGTAGGAGAAGCTTCCCTCCGTATGACTTCACACTTGTTTATCATATGATTCTTCAGGCAAAGATCCACTAATTTAGAGGTGGTTGATCATAATGGTCAACCAGTGTTTTTGGAAATTGAAGAATATTTTCTGAATGATTCTTTCATTTAGAGGACTGTGGTCTTCTTCAAGTGCACATGGGCGTGGTGCTATGTTGGGAAAATATAAAATGACTTATGACTACTCTCCAAAAATGTGTAATCTAATTGACTGGAGAGAATATATATGTATGTATTAAAGAAAAAAATATGGTTTTGTGGGTTTTTTTTTTATTTTAGACACAGAGAGTGTGTCTGTGTTCAAGTGGGGAAGAGGGGCTGAGAAAGAGAGAAAGTTGGGGGGGAGAGACTCTCCACACTCAGCTCCAGAGCCCAACGTGGGGCTCAATCCCACAACCCTGCAATCATGACCTGAGCTGAAATCAAGAGTCAGCCACTCAACTAACCGAACCACTCAGCCACCCCAAGAAAAAAATGTTTAATAAGCTTGTTTAATCTAAGTTCTTTTTATTTAAGGTGAGAGGTACGTTTTATCTGCAGAGAAACTTCTTCCACCTAAATTTGACCTGACTTGGCCTCATTGTTCGGGGAGAGTCATAGAGATGTGGAAACGCACAATTTGCTCTTTGGAATAAACCAACCTTAGTTTCATTTAAAAAAATTATTGTTCTCCTGTGTGCTTTCACTCTCTTCTATTCTTCTTCTTTTGCTAGTCCTTTGAATTAGCTAGTTTAACTAGCAATGGATTAATTCATCTCGGCCAGCAAGGCAACAATGAAGAACTGAATGAGATGTGTACTTATTCCAGTGTGTTAAGTTTGTGTGAGTGCGGTTGTGTGTATGGTACACCAAAATAAGTAAGCAAGCATCACTTATTCGTAAAATTAGATAAATTAAAAAATACCCACAGAAGTTCAGCACAACCTAGGTCTTAAAATCAGTTAGCAAGGAAGTTTGAAAAGAATTTTCTGCCCCCTTGTGATTTATACTTACTTGGTTTTCAAGGGTTTCTGAAAATGTAGGAAAATGGAGGTGCCATTGTTACTGTACTTGTGATTTCATCGTGAAGGAAGAGGATAAGGAAAAGGAATTGAGGTCATTAGCATAAGAAAAGGTACATTGCGCATTTAGGGAAAGAGAATGTGGATTGCTAATTATTATTCATATGATTCTAAGACTTATATTTAAACCTTACTCCAATTACTATATGCATTGTGTGATATCTGGAAAATCTTTGCAATAAGTATTGAAAGGACTTTGATTTTTAACCTTTTGTGAAAGATTTTTCAGTATGAAGAACTGTGAGTGCATGCCAAAGCAATAGAAAATGAGAATTCAAAAGACTTTGTTAAAAAACTCATATCTACATATCCGCAGCATATATAATATGGCTTATTTGATTTTATTTTAACATGGCTTAGTTTTAAACCTTTACCCAAGGTAAAGCGATGGCAATGGAGGTTCGAGCTCAACCGGAAAAATACAGCTATTCTTTGTCTGACCCCTGCTGGGGGCAGCAGGGCAGTGTGGAGTCTGAAATAGCAAAGCAGAAGCTTGGCAGTTTGTTTTAGCACTTGATATTTGGTTCCATTCAAAACAAGAAAAAAGAAATCTGTTCCTGGATAAAATAATTCCCCCTCACTAAACCATGTACTCAGTAAAGAAATTGAAACCTGGAAAGAACCCTAGATATTTTCAGAGTCAGCCTCTACATCTAATAGAACAGAAATTTGAGAAAAACTGCTTTCAGGGCTATGGAACAAACACCATTTGCATCGGTTTGTGGGGCCCCAGTTACTTTTCCTTCACTCCACGGTCTTTAATCTGTCCTCGCACTGCAGGAAGATAACCTTGGGGTTTTCAGACCCTCCCCCCACAACCCTACGACCCCAAACAGATCACCACCATCACCGAGATAAACAATACCATCCACCACAGCCACCCGCTTCCCAAGAAACCGTGCTCTCTCTCTTCCCAGAGGCTGCGAAGACAAACAGATGTGACTCAAGCAAGTGAAGACAGACGGACACAGAATTCTTGCTTTCACTGCGCAATCCTAATTCATACTTTTCTGCTTTCCTTATGGCAAATTGAAGTAATTGCTTCATAGTTACTCCCCACCAACCACAATTTACAGGGCTTTCCTTTCTGACATAGAGTTTCTTATGATTCAACCAATTAAGTTTCTTCAGCATTTTCTCTGCCTGTGGCTAATCCCTTCATGTAGAAGGAAGCCTTTCAGAGGGATTGTCAAACCACGTGACCTTGTCAACCAGTTCGTTATATTTTTCTTAATAGCTTCAAAAACGGAAAACGAAAACAGGTTGTGTTGCTTTTGTGTGCTTGTTTGTTTGTTTGTTTGTGATTCTTTGTTATTTTCTCCTGTATGACCTATATAGCATATGCCCCTTCCTACTTCATACCATCCTCCATTCAATTCCCAAATCTGCATTCTTAAAGCACTCTTTATTCAAATAGTCATCCTTTTTACTGAATACAGAACTCAGCCAGTTCATAGATGTCTTCCCAGAGGTATTTATCTAGTTTTACATCTTCAAATAACTCAACATTGTTTCCAAATTAATAAGAGCATTTGTCCTAATTAATTTCTCTAATTCTAAACCGGGGAATTATCCCTCAGGTGTTTTAAGATACTTTAGACAAGACATGACCTTTCAGGTTGGTTGTGTAGCAGATGTCACCATCTCTAGTGTCCCAGTTACACTCATGTCTTTCCTTGGGAATACTGCTAAATGGCTCAAAGAAGGTCATGCTTGAAGACCGGGTAATTATTCATCTCTGCTCTCAGGTGCCTCCGTCTCCTAGACTGAGTATTTGGAATATAAAAACTCTTTTTAGAGATAATGAAAGCTAGTTTTAATAAAATTCCCCAAAATATTTTGCAGGATATATGTACATTTAAGTTGTTTTCTGTGTTTCAAGGTCATCTGGGATCAAAAGCAGTGAATGCATGCTAAGACTAATCAGCCCTGAGTGGACCTACTTATGTATGCAGCCATGGACCACAGTGGACCCTGACACCACTGTCCCCGTCTCCACAAACTGTCACCCCTCCTGTCTGGCCAGCTGGGTTTCCGAATCCCAGCCTGCTTTCCAAGCCCGGGGTCCAGCCCCCCATCCATTTTGTGAACTCCTCCAATAGTACACTGAGAACTCTCTTTTTTTGCTAAGAGATTTCTGTGGACTGCATCCAAAATCCCTACCTGATATAGACATTATTTCTAAAGTGTGAGTTGTAAACAATGGGCTCCCAAGGAAACAGGTCCTGCTTTGTTTGCATGGAAAAAAGTCCAGATATAGGAAACATGCCTCTCTTCCGCAACCACAATAGAGAATTGTAATCATCGTTCAACTTCTAGATGTTAATTATTTCATAAACGAGGAGTTCCTTGATAAAGAGAAGACTGGGTAGTCTTCAAGAACCCTGCATTAAATCTATTAAGTGTTATGTATTTTGAACAGATGTCCTTAAAAATTGTCAGAATTCCCACATTGACTCCTTGATCAATGTTATGGTAGAAAGGGCCAAATGAAAGTCTCCAGAATTCCTTGTTCCTAACAATTATACATTCCCAGGATAATTGTAAGGATAAGAACAACTGTAACATGAAAATTTACGGATGGGGGTTTCTCTCGTATCCTCTGCTTAATTCTCTGGTATAGTAACACCAAAGATGGATGGCATTGAATTATCATAAATTTAATCAAGTGATGACAGAAATGAAAGCTGATATTTCAGATTTTATCTCACTGAAGCAAATCTACACAGACCCTAGCACATGGTATACAGCATTTTATCTGGTAAACGTTCTCTTTTCTTTTTCACTAAGTATAGAAATTTCAAAACAGTTTGCTTTCACCTGACAAGGGCAGCAGTAAGCCATTAGAGACAGCTTCAGAGATATAATTCCACAGGATCTTTGGATCTTGCACTGTCACATAAAATGTAAACACTGGCTTGCTACCTTGCTAACATTAAGCTGATGGGACTTGGGGTATGTGTAGTAGCAGGAATCCTAGATGCCTTATGGACACTGTGTGGAGTAAATCCACATGATACAAGAAGTAGCCATCTCATTTCAATTTTAATCTAGGGCAGTAGTTGTCAACTTGGGGTGATTCTCCCCCACCTCCGGGGGACATTTGTCACAACTGAGAGAGACAGTGCTACTACCACCTCATGTAGAGAGGCCAGAAATGCTGCTAAGCACCTTATATCGCACTAGAGAGCCCGCACAACAAGAATTATCGGACCCAAAATGCCAGTGTGCCAGGATTATAAAACCTTGATCTCGTATGCAGACCACCTTATCCCTCAAAGTAAAGGAAAATGCCTATGAAGTTTCTTTTTAGACTAATAAAAAATATTTTAAAATGAGATCATGGTATGGGGCACCTGGGTGGCTCAGTCTATTAAGCACCTGACATCAGCTCGGGTCACCATCTCATGGTTCATAGGTTCAAGTCCTGCATCGGGCTCTCTGCTTCTCTCTCAACTATAAATAAACATTAAAAATTTTAATTAAAAAATAAGATCATGGTGATGATTGTAAAATTCCAGGTTTACTAAAAACCATTGAATTGACACTCAAAAGTGAGTGAATTTTATGGCATATAAATTATACTTCAAAAAAAGTTATTTACTTAAGGGAACCTGGGTGGCTCAGTCGGTTAAGCATCCAACTTTGGCTCGGGTCAAGATCTCACTGTTCGTGGGTTCGAGCCCCGCGTCGGGCTCTGTGCTGACAGCTCAGAGCCTGGAGCCTGCTTCAGACTCTGTGTCTCCCTCACTGTCTGCTCCTCCCTCGCTTGTGCTCTGTCTCTCTCTGTGTCTCAAAAATAAATAAACGTTAAAAAAATTAAGTTATTTACTTAAAAGAAAACAGGAAATGAAATGTTATACTTCAGGCTGCTTTACATCATAGGGAAACTGTGATCTCTTTGGATTTTAAAGACGGCAAAACATATGTTGGTGTGCTGCTGTGAGCCCAATTGCGTGCCTCAAAAATCTGAGTGGGGCCCAGTGCCAGAGAAGAAATGTATCTGGTCCAAATTGCAGTGAAAGGTGACACTCCATTTTAATCCTAATTCTCCCTCCTAACTCGGCAGATACAAAATCACCTAAATTCTCCGTAGGAAATACAAAGTTATATGGAGCCTACGACAAGCACCAATAATATTTGTCCTCTAAGACTGTGTTTCAAGCACCGCCAGGTTTCAGCAAATAATTATTCTTTTGAGAGTAGTTCATGGCTTGACGATTTGCTCTGGTGGATATCGAATGACCATCCACTGGGTCATAAATAATTTACAACCAAGATGTTCACCATGAACGGCACATTAATGGATCCATTTTGTCCTGAAGTTGGACATGCCCAGCAGCACCCCATCAGGTGGTAGGGTGGCACGTAGAACCACGTCTGGGCGGACACAGAAGCCAGCAATCAGTGTAACAGAAACCGCTGGACCTCCACCGGAATGCTTGATGGTTGGCCCTCGACCACGGGAGCAGCAGCCCAGCTTGCCCCGCGAGGGCCAGGTGTAACTAATTGCACCGAGGTGTAACACACAAGTGGAATATGAATGAAAATGATGCGTGTGACTCTTCTGAGCCAAAGAATTTTAAAAAGCAGATGTGCCTTTTTTCAATTTCCCTAAGACTGGCTGGAAGCAGAGGGTTACAAAGCTTGGGGTAGGAGGCTGTATGATTGGAAGGAGGCTGGACCCCGCAATTGCCAAAGGTAGGAAAGCCACTCACCAACCAAGAACAGGCACACGCGACTGTTACGTGACTGATAAATAACTTTGTGATGTTAATCCCCTAAAATTTGAGTTTGGGTTTTCGGCAGAAATAAATCAGTTGTCTGTATGCATGTAACATGGTCTTAAATATTTACTCTACTCAGACTTCCTTCTCTACCACCCACTTCTGATAACCTCAGGAATTCTCCACCATGAAATTTAATGACATAGAGATGGTATTTATTGTACTGTGTTTTAGCAGCCTGAGCAAAGACAATTCCTCTCCTCTTTCCCCAACCTTTCAATACATGATGTGTCGCAGGTAGTTAACGTCACAGTTTTTTTTTTTTTTTTTAATTTTGTCCATAATCACTGAGAGTTGTCATGGAATCACTCAGACCTGCCTGCAGGATCTGACTAGACTTGCGTCATCTCCCTCTCGATGTATGAAAAGCAGCCTCACTCTGTTTGGTAGGAGTGGTTTTATTTTAAAGCATAAATACATAAAGGCGGTGTGTGTGGATGCCAGGTGGGCAAATGTGAAGTCCAAAGTTGGCACGGGTCAGGTTGGGCTCTCTAGCGCCCAAGCCTCCGGTTCCACCAGGATCCCTAGCTCCTCGGGGGAGTGTTTCACTGTAGCGTCCAGGAAACAAGTACCCGCTTAGCATTGTAGAAGCCAGAGCTGCTGACTCCCCCATTTCTCTGGCCTTGTGGCAAATTGTATTCTCTGGATGAAATTGAAGCGGCTGAAGGAATGGGGAGTAGCTGGGAGTCTCATTCATTAAGTTGGCACCTGCTGTATAAATGAGGCTATACAGCATACCGTTAGGTCTTCCTATTCTTTGTCTAAGATTTCTTGTTCAAACTGAGTTCCTCGTTTCTACTAATAAATTCCTTTTTTTTTTTGGCTTAAGATATCCAAAACTTGTGTTTACCATTTTCAACAAAGAATCGTAACACACAATGATTGTTTATGTATTGACAATGTAGACTAAAGATTGATCACATTTAAAGTAAAGTGGTCTAAAAATGTTTGTTGTTTGTTTTAGATTTACCCACAATTTAATTTTAGCAATTTCTTAGTCTTCGTTCTCTCTTGCATCTCAGAGTTTTATCTGGGATCACTTTCATGTAGTACAGGTCTGCTAAGGCAGTCTGTTTTCTGGATACTTTAAAGATTGTTTCAGCTTGGGGGTACCTGGGTGACTCAGTCGGTGCAGCATCTGACTTTGGCTCAGGTCATCATCTCACAGTTTGTGAATTCAAGCCCCACATAGGGCTCATTGCTGTCAAGGCAGAACCCACCTTGGATCCTCTGAGCCTCTCTCTCTGCCCATCTCTAGCTCACACTCTTTCTCTCAGAAATAAATAAAACATTTTTAAAAAAGGTTGTTTCACCCATTTTTTAATCATTTTACTACAATGTAGCTTTGTGCTTATTTGTGCTTATTTTAGGGTTGGGCCTTTGTTGTTTAATTCATAGATTGATTTTTAAAAATTATCACCTATTATCTTTCCTCTCTTTCAGGGGCCCATATTTAAACTTTCTCTATTCTATATGCCTCTTACCTTCTTTTCTGTATTTTTATCTTTTTTAAAGCTCTATATACTTTATTCTGGATAATTTCTTGCGATCTACCTTCCAGTTCATTAATTCTCTTTTCTACTCTACCTACCCTGCTGTTAACCTGTCCACTCAGTTCTTGATTCCATTTTCAAATCTGCCGTCACTGTTTATGTCTATCATTTGTAGATATTTTCAAGCTTTACTTTTATATATCTAAGCATAGAAGTTATTATTGTTTTATCGTCTGTGTCTAATAATTCCTATATTTGAAATTTGGAGGTATTATTACTTCATGTATGCAGATTATTAGTCGTAGCACCTTGATCCTTTGTACAGCTGGATACCTCTAACTATGTCATAACATAGCATTTTTAAATTTTATTTTTAGAAATAAGTTGAATCCTAGGATTAGATATCTTCCTACCAGAAGTTTTATCAATTTTTTGTTTATTTGATTTTTTGTTTGTTTGTTTGTTTCTTGCAAAGAACCAAGTAGCTTATACTTTAGGAGTAGCTTTAGTTGAAAGACTAAGGTTCTCATAATGAAAACCAGAACTATAAGTCAGGGTAAGGGATGTTTCATATCTGGTTCATTGTTACCCTGTGGGTGTAGCCCTTCAAAAACCTAATTTAATGTGTATATGCCAAGAGTGGGGAGAAAGGAAAGTAGGTAGTCTGATTCCCCACCGCAAGTACCCTTTAATAGACTTCCATTCTACCTTGCTGAGAAAATTTCATCTCTATTGGCAAGAGAAGTAGCTTTGAGTAGTGAGCTTGTCTCTGTGTTCATATTTTCTCTGGTAATTTTTCCCAAGGTGATTAGTTCTTACAATGGTGTAAATAGATGTGTTTCATATTTTTCTACTTTATTTGGGATTATTTTAGGTGGTTTAGTCCCAAGTACCAACAAACTTTTCTCTCAATTTTGACTTTATTATTTCATACTGTATACAGCTGATCATTCCATAATTTCTTCTTTATTTTCCTTTCACATTTCATTTCAAAGTTCTTTCTGGGGAAAATACAATTTTATTTTTGTTTAATTGTGGTTTTTAAATTATGTATTTATTTTTTAAATTTACATCCAAGTGAGTTAGTATATAGTGCCATAATGATTTCAGGCGTAGATTCCTTAATGCCCCTCACCCATTTAGCCCATCCCGCCTCCCACAGCCTCTGCAGTAACCCTCTGTTCTCCATATTTAAAAGTCTCTTATGTTTTTCCCCCTTCCCTGTTTTTATATTATTTTTGTTTCCCTTCCCTTATGTTTATTTGTTTTGTATCTTAAAGTCCTCATATGAGTGAAGTCATATGATATTTGTCTTCCTCTGACGGACTAATTTCACTTAGCATTATACCTTCTAGTTCCATCCATGTAGTTGCAAATGGCAAGATTTCATTCTTTTGGATCGCTGAGTAATATTCCAGCGTGTGTGTGTGTGTGTGTGTGTGTGTGTGTGTGTACCACATCTTTATCCATTCATCCATTGATGGACATTTGGGTTCTTCCCATACTTTGGCTATTGTTGATAGTGCTGCTATAAACATGTGTCCCTTTGAAACAGCACAACTGTATCCTTTGGAAAAATACCTAGTAGCGCCATTGCTGGGTCATAGGGTAGTTCTATTTTTAATTTTTTGAGTAACATCCATACTGTTTTCCAGAGTGGCTGCACCAGTTTGCATTCCCACCAGCAGTGCAAAAATGGTTCCCCTTTTTCCACATCCTCACCAACATCTGTTATTGCCTGAGTTGTTAGTGTTAGCCATTCTAACAGGTGTGAGGTGGTATCTCATTGTGGTTTTGATTTGTATTTCCCTGATGATGAGTGATGTTGAGCATTTTTTCATGTGTTGGTTGGCCATCTGGATGTCTTCTTTGGAGAAGTGTTTATTCATGCCTTTAGCCCATTTCTTCACTCCACTATTTGTTTTTTGGGTGTTGAGTTTGATAAGTTCTTTATAGGTTTTCAGTACGAACCCTTTATCCGATATGTTGTTTGCAAATATCTTCTCCCATTCCATTGGTTGCCTTTTAGTTTTGCTGATTGTTTACTTCACTGTGCAGAACTTTTTATTTTGATGAGATCCCAATAGTTCATTTTTGCTTTTGTTTTCCTTGCCTCTGGAGACGTGTTGAGTAAGAAGTTGCTGCGACCAAGGTCAAAGAGGTTGTTGCCTGCTTTCTCCTCAAGGATTTTGATGGCTTCCTGTCTTAAATTTAGGTCTTTCATTCATTTTGAGTTTATTTTTGTGTGTGGTGTAGGAAAGTGGTCCAGGTTCATTTTTCTGCATGTTGCTGTCCAGTTTGCCCAGCACTACTTGCTGAAGAGGTTGTCTTTATTCCATTGAATATTCTTTCCTGCTTTGTCAAAGATGAGTTGACCAGACGTTTGTGGGTCCACTTCTGGGTTCTCTCTTCTGTTCCATCAATCTAAGTGTTTGTTCTTGTGCCAGTACCATACTGTCTTGATGATTACAGCTGTGTAATACAGATTGAAATTCATAATTGTGTTTTAAAAATCAAGTCAAATGAAATAGAGAATGAACTAGATTAAACATTCCATTATCAACAATATAGTAGTATGAATTTGGGTGAATTCAGGCCAGTTGCATCTATGCCTAAAAACATTCTAGCATCAAGTATCTACTTTGCGTATGTATATATGGTCAATGGGGGAAATGAAAATATATACACTATAATATTAATACTAGTTATCTCTGCATTGTGGATTGATTGAAATTAATTTTTTCCTCACACTTTTCTATGCAATAAACCTGATCAGGGAAAAAGCAAAATACTGTTTTTGGTATAAAATGTCATTGTTGCAGCTAGTGAAACATCCCCAAGCATATGAAGAAAATAATTCTCTCCTGCCTATATAGCCAACAGGGAGATGGAAAGAATAGATGGACAGGTGGACAGAGAGAAAGATAAGAAGTGGCAACTTCAATTGTGCACTCCCATAAGGAATTTGGAGGAAAGATGACTTTCCCATCTAATCTGAGGCTGTAGGCAATCCACGATACATTGCTTTTTGGTTGAAAGACTTTTCCTGCTCATTTAATGCATAGTGTGGAATTATCTGCTTTGTGATTACGGCAGGAAAAAAAATGTATTCTTGGCTTTCCTTGAGTAATCAGTCATTATCCTCAACTTGGATTTAAAAGACTTTTATTGCTAGTAATGAAATAATGAGTGTGTCTGTAATACAAACCTATGGAGGGATTTCATAAACTCAGACTGTGATTTTCTTCTGTAGATTGATTTCAACTTTACATGTTTTTTATTGAAGTAGAGTTGACACACAATGTTAACAATAAATTCAGGTGTAGCAGAAACAGACCCACGATTACAGAGAACAAACTGGTGGTTACTGGAGGGGAGGGGATGGAGGATGGAATGAATATGTCTTAGGAATAAAAGGTACAGCATAGGGAATATAGTCAGTGGTGTTGTAATAGTGTTGCATGGTGACAGGTAGTGGCTACACTTGTGGTGAGCATAAGTTCAAAAAAATTTCCCAAGTCTTTGTAAAATATCTTAGGATTTCTGTGTGTGTGTGTGTGTGTGTATATGTGTGTGTGTGTATGTATGTTGATTTAAATTCAAGTTAGTTAAGATACAGTGTAATCTTGGCTTCAGGATTAGAACCCAGGAATCTATCTCTTGTGTATAACCCCCAGTACCCCTCCCAGAAAGTGCCCTCCTTAATGCCCATCACCATTTAACCCTTCCCCCACCCACCTCCCCTCCAGCAGCCATATCGTCTTGTTTTAAAGACGAGACTTCTGGGAAAATGGAAAGGACTTTGCTAGCCAATCAGGAAAGATGAGGCAGTGAATACAAAGCCCACTTATATCATGTGAAGGAGCTTTGAATCGCATAATGTTACTTGCACCAGGAGAGCCACTTGGAGCATGGTGGTTGGTAGGATTATGGCGTGGAGCACAGGGAAAGGCCGTGTGCCCACAGTGCCTTATCTTGTGTAAACAGGTCACGCAGGAACTAAGCATATCCCTCAATTTCTTCACTCTTCCCAAAGTAAAAACATACTTTCTAAAATCTGCTTTGTTAATCAACTTTATTGAGATATAACTTACATTCAATAAAATATACTCATTATGAGCACACAAAGAGTTTAGAAAATGCATTTATGTTTACCTACATGCAAAGACAAGACATGATCATTTCCAGCACCCCAAAAGTTCCCTGTGACCCTTGCAGTCAGTAGCCTCCTACCCCACTGATCTGCTTTCTGTTACTATGGATTTGATTACAAATTAAAATGTAAATACTAAATTGTATAAAGTTGTATACAACTGTAAGTTGTATAAAGTCAGCTCTGTCGAAGGATGGTGGAAATGTGTTGCCAATTTCCACTCATTTAGGAAACCAATTCTGATATTCTAATATCACCCTAGGGGCACCTCGGAGCTCAGTCAGTTAAGCGTCTGACTCTTGGTTTGGGCTCAGTTCAAGATCTCACAGTTTGTGAGTTCAAGCTTCACGTTGGGCTCTGTGCTGAGAGCCTGGACCCCGCTTGGAATTCTCACTCTCCCACTCTCCCTCTGCCCCTTCCCCGCTTGCTATCTCTCTCAAAATAAATAAATAAATAAACTTCTAAAAAATAAAAAAAAAGATACAGTAAAATCACCCTCATAAGCATTCCTTTTTGAATACACTCTATCAGGGCTACTACTCAGGTGCCAACCCACATGGTGGTACTACTCCGTTTCCAGGCACATACAAGCTTTATAATCAGAGGCTTCAAAACTTTTATAGGAGTTTGAGATTACCATGTCGTCTAACAGCATAATCATTTTCCCTAGATGTTTCATTTTACTGGATTTATATGAGTATTGGTTGACAATAGGGTGGAAACTTGGAAATAAAACCTGGTACTTCCCAATCAGAGAAGCTCTGTGCATGTGACTATGCAGCCACCCTCCCAACCCCCCACCTTCAAGAGTTTCATTGTCTTCTTTCTGTTCTTTGCCTGGTGGCTTTTAGGCTTTAAACCGATAGGCACTGAATCTGCTGCAGGAAATGTATGAGTATTTGTCAAGATGTTAAATACATATATAGAGAAAGAAATCCTAAGTGATCCATCTAGACTTAAACCAAAACAAGTATCCAAGCAGCAAAATATGTCCNGCCCATTAGTTGATTTAAGCTAATGGTGTAAGTAGCCATTAGTTCAACTAATGTTAATGGACCTTCTGATGAGTGATTTAGTGAAAATGTCCCAGATGTTCCATTCTGCAAAAGGCCCAGAAGAGGTTCAAAAAAAGTATTTATTTTCTGAATTAATGGTAAACAGATATTTGAAGTAAAAGCATTACATAAGGATATTCTTTAACAACGATAGCTAATAAATTATTCTTAAAATCTCTAATATGCTGTGTCCTATAAAATGACTTACTAACAATACTATTGGCAAGCACATATAGTGTTTATTATATGCCAGGCATAGTTCAGAGTGTTGGACATACATTATTTCATTTAACCTTTATATCAATTCTGTGACACAACCACTGTTATCACCATGTTAAATGAAAAGAAACTGAGAATAAGGAGATTGAACGGCTTGGCCTGCATCACACAGGAATTAGTAGCCACACTGAGCTTTAAGCCAGGTAAGGTGGCATTTCTCTGTTTGCTGTCTTTGCTGTTAAGACGCTTAACCTTCACCACAGAATCCATTCAATGAGTGAGCTGGGGGGAAAAAAAGTAAATCAATGCTCTATCTGAGGCATTTTCATACCAACTTGTTATATAATTTAATAAGTTAATGCATCAATAATTACCATCTTTTTCTTTCGTAGGGTATTTTCCCAGTGGCTTTTGCTAATCATGCTGGGATTATATAATGCCTTAACAATCAACTGAAAAATTGAAGGAAAAAACAGACCACCAATAAATTGGCTATTTAATTGGTTTAAATAACTATTAAATACTTAAATAATCATCTGCTTTGAGTGCTATTAAGTCATGGTCTACTTGGAGAATGGCACAAAGCCTGAGCCAAAAAAAAAAAAAAAAAAGGNAATGTTTCTCTTATTTTACGTCTGTCTGAATCCAAGTGACGCATGCCCTCTATGCATACATGAGAAGGACATCTGGTTTACATGTCCCCAAACTAATATAAGATGACTCTGAGTTTTGGTCATATTACAGAAGTTCTGTGACTTGAATTTTGAGTCTGGAAGACTTTGAGGGAGTGGAGAACACTGGAAGAATTCAGTTTTTTCATGATATCTCCACTTAAATAGGACTGATTACGTCTGCAGATGACCTAAATGAGATGTTTAGCTTCTTGACACTATAGATGTGTGTATTCATTTCCTATCCATCAAGACTAGACTCAAAAATATCATTCAGATATATCACCCACCTAAGAAAGTAGGTCTTCACAGAGTTCTCCATAATGACAAATGCCTCCCATGCAAATTCCCATTTAGGTTTCCCTTGAAGTTAAAGCAGTCAGTTGATAAAGGAAAAATATGAAACAGCATCACACTTCTGAGGTTAATGCACAGGCTAATGTGTAAGTCCTTTAATATCAATCACAAATATAGCACAGATGCGGATTTTGAATTAGAAAGAAACTAAATCTGCAGGTTGAAAAAAGATAACCTGAAAAGTGCATTTAGTTCATTTAAAGAGCATCATTAGACATGTCCCATCTACTGTAATAAAAGTATATCATTGTTTTCCACAAAAGGATTTTCTGTTTGAAAAATGGCAAAGCATAAAATGCAAATTTCAAAACAGTGATGCCTGAAGGCATGATACATGTCCTCGGCAAAGGCAATAGAAGAGTCTCTGTACGTCAAATTAGTGACGGATTAGTTCCATAAACATTTAATCCCCTGTCAAGATTGCTCCAGTTATGTACGCCAAAAGAAGTGGAAGCAGGCATTCAAACAGAAATTTGTACAGTGTTCATAACAGCAGTACTTACAATAGCCAAAAGGTAGACGCAATCCAAACGTCCGTCTCTGATGAATGGGTAAAACAAAGTGGTAGATCCCCGTAATGGAATATTATTACATTGTAAGAAGGGATGTAGTGCAGGTACATGTCACAACCTGAATGCACCTTGAAAACATCATGTTGAATGAAAGAAACCAGTCACAGAAAGTCACCTATTGCATAACTGCATTTCTGTGAAATGTCCAGAATAGGAAAATCTATAGAGATCAAAGTTCCATGGTTGCCAGAGCCTGGGAGAAAGAGTATATGGAGAGTGATTATTAATGGATAATCTATTGGAGCTGATGAAAATGTCCTAATATTAGGTAGTTGTGATCACTGCACGAATCTTTAATATATCGTATATTACATAAACTAAATATAATACTAGATATGAATAAGGTAAAGCACAAATTTTACACTTTAAATAGGTGAATTTTATGGTGTGTGAAATATATGTGAATAGCTATTATTTAAAATGTAGCACACGGGGCACCTGGGTGGCTCAGTCAGTTAAGCACCTGACTTCTGCTCAGGTCAAAATCTCGCTGTTCCTGGGTTTGAGCTGTCAGCACAGACCTTGCTTTCGATCCTCTGTCTCCCTCTCTCTCTGCCCATCCCCTGCTCGCTCTCTCTCTCTCCCTCTCAAAAATAAATAAATAAACATTTAAATAAAACAAAAAAATAAAGTGTAGCACACAAATTTTTCCACCTGGTTCTTTACAATCCTTATATTCTTGAATAACTTGTATTCCTCTTTACCGCCATATGTTTGCATCCCTCCCGCAAAGGAGCAGATAAGTTTAAACTACTGTATCTTCAGAGAAAGCATCCTAACGTTCTAACGTGAAAGCATGAACGATACAACTCTCCTGATACGTCAGGTGTATAATAGTATGCCAGTCAAGCGCTAGCCACTGTTGTTCTAAATACGTGGTCTACAGCTCCAAGCCACCCAAGAAAGAGCTCCTCAAAGGAGAGTTCAAAAACCAGTCACTGAAGAGATCGATGTAAAACGCAGGAATCCTGACTGCCGAATGCGTTTGGTACCTCCAGGGATATTGAAAGAGAGGCTTTACTTTACCCTCAGCAATTTAAAAGACCTTCTTAAGGTACAGTCTCCATAGAAACCTCAACTTCACACTCTGCTCTCAGCCTCTGTGCCCTGGAAGAATATCTTCTTAGACACATGCTAATGTTGTCCGTGGTATGAATGGCTTTACATATGTTGTGAAAAAATTCTTGAATCATAGCAAACCCTTTATTCCTGTTCTCAAGATACACGTTTCAAAAGAAAAGTTTTAATTTGAGCAACAAAGAACCTGTATATTTCCTGACTGGGAAAGATTTGTTTTTGTCTTGTTTTCTAATTAAAACTATGGACGTCTAGGCATCGGCACAGTGTGGTTGGTACTTAGATGTCAGAGTATTGGGGTTATGATCCTCATTATCGTTAGAAAAAGCTCAGCAGAGGCTCTCAATCCGCCTCAGCCTGTTTTGTCTCTTGTGAAACTGAGGAGTTGAACTTGAAGTTTTCTTAGATTCTTCATCCATTAAACAGTTTATGTTCCTCTGAATTTAAAAAAAAAAAAATAACTCAAATTCTAGACAATTCCGGCAGTAGAGCATGATATCCCAGTGCTAAATGAACCAGAGCCCTGGAACACGGCCTCACCTACATAAGACTTCTATCCATGTCAACGGGCTGCAAAGGTCCAGTTGTACGGAATGTATCAGGCTTCCCTGGAAGTTTCTCTTCTGTCCGTAAGGGTCAAAATAGATGACACCCACCTCCTCTTCCATCAACAGAGATTACAAGTGGAAAAGGGCTCTTCTCCCCTAGACCTCAGTCCTCACCAGGGATAAAGGGGGAGCCCTGCAGCGCACTGTTCTATCACTGACACCACACTCTGCCTGGAGTATGAGTAACTAGGCTCATTATGCCCATTTTTCCTCCTTGCTAGTCAACACTAAAAGCCCTCGACTCCCTGTCATTCCTCATCCATCCCCCAGTCGCCAGTCCCTGTCAGACCACACCATCCCTTTCTTTTTCCTTCTCCGACCTCTTTCCATCTCTAAGTCCAGAAATCCTTCCACTGTGCCCTTCAGAACTCATCATCCATTATCAGCAAAATCTGAACGTTCTCGGCCTCATTCTTCTTCTTCTTCTTTTTTTAATGTTTATTTATTTTTGAGAGAGAGAGAGAGAGAGAGACAGAGTGTGAGCAGTGGAGGGTCGGAGAGAGAGGGAGACACAAAATCTGAAGCAGGCTCCAGGCTCTGAGCTGTCAGCACAGAGCCTGACACGGGGCTTGAACTCACGAACCCTGAGATCTTGACCTGAGCCGAAGTCGGACGCTTAACTGACTGAGCCACCCAGGCGCCCCCCACTCAGCCTCATTCTTAAATGTTCCTTTCACCATCTTCATAGAACAAATGCCCGGATCTCGGGAAGATACTCCCTCCCCTGTAACACTTCCAGGAACCACTTTGTCTTGCCATCCTTGTACTGTTCAACTTGGAGATGGGATAGATACCTTCCTTCTTCCTCCTTTCCACTTCTAGACCATTCTCCTCTTTTCTCCAAAACCTTCCAGCTTTGAAGATCATGTCATCAAATAATAACACGTGCAACTCCTCATTTTTGCTGTCACCACTGGACCCCTCTTTACCCTACACATTTCAATGACTAGTTCCTTGATCACTATCATCCCCCCTTAGGACTGAGATTCTCTCCTGATTTAATTCTTGGAAATTTCCATTTATAATCCCCTGGTCTCTCGGCTCCTTGATCTTCCCTCCACAATGACCACACCCACCCGCTGTACCTCATCCACTCCCTCCCCAGTGGTATCTGAGGTCTGTCTTTACCAGTAACTGCAGAGCAGGACAGAGGTCTCTGCTCAGCCCTCAGTCCGCAGCCCCAAATAAATGAGAATGGAGCAACTCGGGTCATCAGTGAAAACCTTATGGCAACACCTGGGAATAAATGCCTAGGAACTTGCAGGCACTCATGTAGCCAAACTACTTCTTCTACTTGAAAAATGAAAGATGGAGGGCCTTTTTGCTCTACATGGAGGACCCCACATGAAAATGAATAACAATGCCTATTTGTATTATTTACACCACTGTTCTCTTAAGTTAATGAAATACATGGACTCTCTAGTATCTACTCACATTTCCCACAAGATCACTTAAATAAATCGGCAAACAAGAATAAGTAAATAAACAAGGTAGAAGGAGTATGAAGTCCCAATGTAAATGAATAAAAATGAACAAAGGTTACAGCTTCCCCAGTAAAGTCAACTCCAGAACATTGTGCTTTGGATTTGTTTTTGTAAACAGTCTATATAGCATTGACCTAGTGTGCTACCTTAAGGTAAAGTTATGATATGTGTTTTAGCTTGGTTTAATTTCCATTCTGAACGCAAGTCATTATCAAAATGCAAGGGATTTCGTTTATCCTAGCAAAAAAGCACCATTCACTAATTACAGACTTAATGTTAAATTAGATCCTGTTTCTCTGCAGCAGCAAAGTAATCAGAGGAGAATCCCTTGCCTCTATTAGACATGGACATTAGAACTGCCTACTTACTCCAGGAGTTGTTTGGGTAGCTCTATCAGAGGTTCTGAAAGGCTGTGGAAAATGCAGTTGCTATTTCATAAGAGATAGGTACCCACTCAGGGCAACCCTGACATTACAGCCAGGTACGTGGGTGCACGAGGAGATCGAGAAACGTACCGGGTGCTTCTCAGTGCAACTTAGTACAGTGGATCGTCTGAGCACCCGTAATGAAGGTGTTTATCCTCTCATCTGCCTCGGGAAAATATTACAAGGATTCGCAAAGGACGTCCAGTAATCTTTGATACTTCCACAGTTAAGTGTTATGGAAACAGAAAGTTGTTTAAATTATTATAATTTCTCCACTCTCCCCTCCTTGAATCTGGCTCCCTAAGGTTTTTTGACCCACAGAGCATAACGTAAGATACAGTCTATCGATTACAGAGTGGAGTCCTTAAAACATTTTGCAAATTCTGATCTTGCTCTCTTGGAAGACTGAAGCCAATACGTTGTGAAGAATCTGGCTCTAGCCTCTGAGGGCATGAGAGGCCGCCTGGAAGAGAACCGAGCTGCCCTAGCCAACAGCCAGCACCACTGCCGGGCATGTGAGCGAGGCCCCAGTCACACCACACACAGTCAGAAAAGGAGCCACCCGTGTCGCACAGCAGCACAATCACGAGAAATAATGAATCAGCCATGCCCTGTTGGGAGTCAGTTGCCCAGCAGTAGATCGCTGACACATTCCATGCTGGCCAGGCTCTTCGTACCTCTCCTCCCACCACCAGTGCTGGAAACGCACGCTTCTGTCTCGCAGGCCTTCCCTCTCAGCTTCACGGTATTCCTCAGGCCTCCCCAGCCAGCCACTGCTCACAGGCCACTTGCTTTGATCCATTTTCCCAAGAGTCTTTGCCTCATACCTGGATCTTCTCTTTTTTCCAGCTCTCTCTAACAGGTAAGGCGGTTGAGTGGCCTCTGTGATTCCCATAGGAAACTCTTCCTCGTGAACCTACTACTTGGGTACCTATGTACTACATACCTGGGTTTATGCAGTTCATCCACAGAGGACGAACCCTCTTCCCATCCACCCACTTCTCATCGAATCTGACCAGGTTCCTAGGATACACAAGGCTCAGGACTACTGCTTCTTCAGACCAGTAGTTCAGTCTGGGAAATTTAAAGGGGAAAAAACGTGGAAAATGATACTTCACATAATGGAAAAATAATTATGAAGCAGTATCTTGAGCATAAAGCTATACCGTCACTCTGTATAGGTTCCCTTAGGGCTTTTACTACTATTTGTAGTAAGTTACTAGACTTTATATCTGCAAAGTCTCCATGGTGATTTCCCGGAAGCTCTTAACCAATTGATTTCGTTGTTATTTATTATCCCAGGAGTATCGTGTCTGTTTACTTGGTTCTGTGTGCTCTTTGCAAGGTGAACGTCCTTTGATCTGGGTCTAGAGTCTTCTTCTGTGGGGACTCTCTTTTCTCATTAATTTTCTACATACTTTGGAAATGTCAGTCATTTCAAATTCTTTCTTAGTGGGAACTTTCATTATCCGGTTGGGGTCCCAGATAAAAATGACAATGAAACCCTTCCAGAATTCCAGAGTTCCAGAGTGAGCGTGACCACTAGGCCGCCCCAGGCCGCGGCTGTCCCGTGGGGCTGTGTTTCTCAGTCGTACTCACTGCACCTGCAGCGTGCGCCCAGGGCGGCCCGCCGAGGCAGATGGCAGCGGCTGTTACGCTGCTGCTCTCCCGGCATGTGCTCCCTCCTCAACATTCACCTGCAAGCCAGGATCAGGATCCAGGCTCTGAACTGAGCACTAACCTTTCCAGTCTTACCTACTGACTGCCACTCTCCAGAAGTGACAGAGGCTGAAAGCTTTCCCAGACAATGCGTGCGACACTCAGCGGCAATGACCTTCCTGTAGAGATACCTCTGGGAAAACAACAACGGGCACGTCATGGCTCCATGTCCACCAAATCTAAGTGCATCTGGTAGAGTGCGTATTCCCTTTTAAATTCCAACATTTTCTATCATAATGTTAATGGGATATGCCACAGGGATATATTTACTTGGCTCTAGAATTTTGGTGTTCTGTGAAAAGAGCATCTGATCATTTTAAACTGAGGGCCACCGAGGGCCACCCGGGTGGTTCACCTGGTTGAATGTCCAATTTCAGCCCGGGTCATGATCTCACAGTTGGTGAGTTTGAGCCCCGGACTGGGCTCTGTGCTATCACTGCAGGGCCCGCCTCGGATCCTCTGTCTCCCTCTCTCTCTGCCCCTTCCTTTCTACCTCCCCCTCCTCTTCTCTGTCTCCCCTCCTCCCCCTGCGTGCTCTATCAAAAGTAAGTATTACCAAAAACTATATTTGTTAAAAAAATAAAATGAGCGCAACATAGAAGAGGAATTGATGGGAGAAAATGAAAAGAGCCGTTTCTCTCCTTCTCACCACCCCGAGACTAAACCAGAGGAAGATGCCGTGATCTGTAACCTGTCTGATGCCCACATTTGATCAGACCTCCTCTAAGGAGGGGACACTAAGAACAATGTACCAGAAAAAGTGCAGCAAAATGTCCCACCTAAACAGACAGACACATGTTATGCCCAGATGGCAAGCTCCCCAAAATCCCAAGACCACCACGGAGTCCGAGTCACGTATCCAAAAGCAAAGGGCATTTATTCGGNCTATCACTGCGCCCGCCTCGGATCCTCTGTCTCCCTCTCTCTCTGCCCCTTCCTTTCTACCTCCCCCTCCTCTTCTCTGTCTCCCCTCCTCCTCCCCCTGCGTGCTCTATCAAAAGTAAGTATTACCAAAAAATATATTTGTTAAAAAAATAAAATGAGCGCAACATAGAAGAGGAATTGATGGGAGAAAATGAAAAGAGCCGTTTCTCTCCTTCTCACCACCCCGAGACTAAACCAGAGGAAGATGCCGTGATCTGTAACCTGTCTGATGCCCACATTTGATCAGACCTCCTCTAAGGAGGGGACACTAAGAACAATGTACCAGAAAAAGTGCAGCAAAATGTCCCACCTAAACAGACAGACACATGTTATGCCCAGATGGCAAGCTCCCCAAAATCCCAAGACCACCACGGAGTCCGAGTCACGTATCCAAAAGCAAAGGGCATTTATTCGGGCTCGAGCTCAGGCTCCCAGACCTCACCAACGCAGTGGATCCGTGCTGAGAGCCCCGAACAAGGGCAGAGTAGGGTTTTTATGGGGTTTGAGACGGGGGAGTTACAGAAGTTGTGGCATGGAAACAGTGATCCAATCATAATTATTCAACATCATTGACAGCGGGGTTAACCATACACATTGTCTAGAGTATTCGTTACTTTTGTGGGATCCAATTGCAACGTTTAGAGCACCTTTAAATTCAACCAATCACAGAGCGAGCCTAGGGTCTTGTTCGGCAACTAATGGGTGAACTTTAACATCAGGTAACAGGGTCCTGTCTATAGTGTCTATCTCCAGGCCTCTCCCTTAACAATGTGGAGGGTGGTCGCCTGCCTTCCCTGACTGGGTGCTGCGAGGGTGGTTTCTCCTGCCTTGGGCAATGTGTAACTGCCTGATAGTTTCGGGGAAGCTGAAACTTAGGCCTTCTAGTTTAGAGGGGAAACTTAAAGCCTGTCATGGAGTCAGTTTGGTTTAGACTTGTGTCCTTACACACAGCGTCTGTCCCCAGAGCAAGGGCTCCCAGCCTCGAGGATTTTGACATTTGCTGGGGAACCCTGGGTGTGGTGGAGCAAAGCGTGCATGTGCTTTAGATCTGACAGACTTGGAGGCCTAATCCAGACTTCGCTGCTCTCTCACTTCAGATTTTGGGCAGTGTCCTCATGTTTACAATGCTGCCTTCAGTGTGTTGTGAGAATGCGGATACAAATGTAAGTAAAGTATGAAATATGGGAGATGCTATTGCAGCTGTAAATAATACTATCAACTAATCAGTTCGCCGTGAATGTAATTCACAAAGCTAAGATACATCCTTCAAAGAGCTCTCCATAGCTCTTTCTTTTTAGTTCATTCAGGCTCCTGGGATACTTGTCTATCATACAGCTTAGTTTATCATAAAAGAAGGAGCCAAAACAAACTACAGCATTATGTCACTCAAAAGCCCACTTCCATGAAAGAGAACCTGAATTGCTGATTCGCCGAGATTCCACCTGGTCCACAATAGTGTCGCAAGGACCCCAGGCCTCTATACCCGGGGTCCACGGTTGGTCCTAACCATGCACTCAGGACCAGACTATTCTGTGCTAAAACCACACCCAGGGATCACTGTGAGCCCAGAATGCTGAAGACTATTCCAGAACCTTCCCAGATGTCTGGGAGCTGACATCATAACCATGGCATTCACAACCACCCCTGCCTATCGAGTGCTATGTGTCAGGCATTGGAGTAAAAGTTCTATGTTCATCTCAACTCTCAGCCTCATAACACCGTTTGAGGTATGATTACCCGCATTTTACAGACAGGGCATTTAAAGCTTAGATGCATTAAACCACCCAAGATCACACAACTGGAGGGTGGTAGAGCCAGGATTCAGATCCAGGCCTTTCATGCACATTATTTGTGTTTTTCAAACTTTTTCCTCGGCAGCAAATGCCTTTTATCTAAACACTACTCCAGTCTTTACTAAACAAAGCTGGGAGACCCAGCTGGTGTGGTTTAACCAGTGCGTGGGTGCTGAGAGATGCCCGCAGCGCCCCGAGGTCTGCGGAACAGAGAGAAAACCGTTCGGGCGCTAAGCTGCCTCTCAGCGGTGTGCAGGCGGAACCGGGCCGCAGAGTTCCTGAGGACAGGTCCGAAGGAACAGAACCGGGAGTGCTGCGTGTTGGGAGGCCCCGTAGCCCGCACGGGCTCCCTCCCCCTGCACCGTGTCCTTCCTACGGAAGGATCGCCTTCACCTGGCCTCCAAAGAGAGCCAAACGGGTGGGTCCTCCACCTTCCGGCTCGGCTAGCTACCAGAGAAGAGACTGTCAGAAGGAGGATCAGGAGCAAGAATTTTCCCAGAGAGCCGTTTTGTCCTTGCCCCCCAGCCACCGGGGTCCCGGGGACAGGGCGCCCCGCGGAGCCACGCCGGGGAGTGCGCTGCGCGTCCCGCCTGCGTGATCGGGGTTGCAGGGCCGCGCGGCAACCTCGCCCCGACTCTGTGCAGGCCGAGCTGCCTGCACACTGCCCACCCTTTACTTCGCACTTCTGCACCCGTGTCTACTGCAACTTCTGTTCCCACTCCCGGTGCTGTTCTCAGTGTCGGCCTCCCGGACTTTAATGTGGGAAACGGGCATTTTCTCAGAAGCTCCAGTTTTCAGATTACCTTTGAGAACAGTCAGTTCCTGAAAGAGGCTTTGATTCTCAGCGCAGGCCCAGAGGGGTGAGCTCTGTTTATTTGAGGAGCGTAGAAAAAGGCCCTTCTCCACGGTCTGTTAATTAGATAAGCGGTGGCCTTGCTTTCTAGAACCAGGGTGGCACTCACAGTCCTCAGTCTAAGAAAGCTGCTGCCCCTTCATCCTGTGAGTGACAGTCTTTGGCAAACAGTGATTAAATGGTGCAAGATCTAATAGCTCATGTGCACACTTTTAATTTTTTTTTATAATTCCTTTCTTAAGGTGACCTAAACAAATTAGAGGTGAAAGAGGTAATTTGCAGAGAAAGAAATCTAGAATGAGTTCACAGTTCTGCCTCATGGGATACATAACCTCCTTCTGGAGCATTCCCCGTACTAAAACCAGCAGCGGCCAATATTTCAGATTGACTCAGACTGGAAGACAGAGAGAGGAAATATGTGCAAACACAAGGTACACAAATTTTAAAATTCTACTCTTTGTCAGCGTCGTACACTTTAAGAGAGACTATATCTCTGGCTCATTACCAGAGTCTGTTTCTTAACATTGAAGCAGTTATCTCCTAGGAAATCTCAGGACTCACTTAAAAATCTTTTTTCATGGACCCTAACTGGGAATCTTTCCAAGGCTTTCTGCTCTGCCGACCTAGAGTCCACATCTCTGCAAACAGCCATGACTGCCCCCTTGAAAAATAAGCACCAACCTGGATTCTAAAGTAACCAAGTGATTTTTTCAAGAAGCATAAACTGAAAAGGAAAATGTCAAGCCTATTAAAATTTAATAGAACTTTAAAAGTATTATTTTCCTGATAGGAAAAAATACTGCTTTAGAGCAAGATGAATATATCTATACATTTGTGAAGAATTTAATAGAACGTTAAAATAAGAATTCAGAGGCAAGTATTGCTATCAGGAATTTACTGTCCATTTCACCTAGGATTCCTGCCGTACTGTAAAGGATGGCTCGCCTATCCCGTGTAAAAAAAGTACGGGAGACATAAAATTGAAGATAAAATACATCTACATCTGCATGAACTCTAGGAAGAACAAATCTAATCCACAGTGCTGACGGGCGGCTCAGTGGCTGCCTGGGTGGGGGATGGGAGTAGAAGACAGTTGAGAAAGAGCCCAAGTGCATTTGGAGGGTGATAAACGTCCTATATCTTGACTGCGAAGGAGGGGAGGAGGGGAGAGTTGTTTCATGAGTAGACACATTGGTCAAAACCCACTGAATCATTCATTCACTTAAAAGGTGATCTTTTTCTTGGATGTACATTACACTTCCATAAGGATGACGAAAAAAACCCCAAAAGTATGCACATTTCAAATATATACACTTAATATATAATAAATATAATAAAATATATTTTATACATTCAAGATATAGCTTTATTTTGTTGTGTTTTTATGTATTTCTTTTAAAACATATATATACATATTTAAACCAAGGTTTATCTCAAACTTTATTTTGAGAATCATATATAAAAATCTTCATCTGTCCCCAGATTCTTCATAGTTGTTGTTTTCATGTCTTTATCTTTTTCTGCCATGCTCCATTACTGACCTCTACTGAGCGTTAAGTGGATTTTACAAGAAAATGTATTATAAATCCTTAATAGGTATCCTTTCTACCAGTTTACTGGTTACTGTTTCTCAGCAAAGACTTATATTTAACAAAACTCTTGCATCTAAATAATATATTTCTATTAGAATGGCTGGTGGAGCGATATGCAAGACCAGAATAATCATGTGCTCACTGGAGGGGCTTAGAGGGCTTAAAACTTAGTTGCCGGGGAGCCTGGGTGGCTCAGTCAGTTGGGCATCTGACCTTGGCTCAGGTCATGATCTCATGGTTCGTGAGTTAGAGCCCCGCGTCGGGCTCTGCGCTGACAGCTCAGAGCCTGGAGCCTGGTTCGGATCTGTGTCTCCTTCTCTCTCTGCCCCTCCCCTACTCACACTCTATCTCTCTCTCTCTCTCTCTCTCTCAAAAATAAGTACAAATTAAAAAAAAAAAAACTTACTTGCCATGGGATGCAGTCTATTGAAATCATTCTCTCACCTTTTTCTAATGAGCTTTAAATTGTTCTATTGTACTTTTAAATATTTTTTTAATGTTTTATTTATTTCTAGGAGAGAGAGAGAAAGACAGCGTGAGCAGGGGAGGGTCAGAGAGAGAGGGAGTCACAGACTGAAACAGGCTCCAGGCTCTGAGCTGGCAGTCGGCACAGAGCCCGACGCGGGGCTCGAACCCACGAACCGCGAGATCATGACCTAAGCGAAAGTCGGACGCTTAACCGACTAAGCCACCCAGGCGCCCCATAAATTGTTCTATTGTACTTTTAAAATACTGTCTTCAAAAATACTGTGTCTGTACGAGTGTCCTATTGCTATTGTAACAAGTTACCACAACATTAGTGGCTCACAACATTTATAGTTCTGGAGGTCAGAGGTCCATATTTATAGTTCTGGAGGCTGGAGGTCAAAAATGATTCTACAGGGCTAAAACCCGCACGCTGACAGGGCCAGCTTCCTTTGCGGAAGCTCCAGGGGAGAATCTGTCTTTGCCTTTTCCAGCTTCTAGAGGCCACCTGCCTCATGGCTCCTGTGCAAAGTGCACCCCCCAAACTCTGCCTCCATCGCCACACTTCCCCCCACTCTTGACATTCCCATCTGTCCCTTATAAGGACTGGATCCATCCAGATAATCCGGAATGACGATCCTATCTCAATGCCCTTAACTTAATCACATCTGCAAGGTCCCTTTCTCTATATAAGGTAACATACAGATTTGGGGGATTAGGAAATAAATATCTTTGCAAGACCATTCCATCTAGCACAGTGTCCAAAAACCGTTGCCAGGAAATCTCTCCTTTTTAAAAACAAAATGGACTTACAACAAAAGCAAACAACCCAACTTAAAAATGAGTAAAGGATTCGAATAGGCATTTCTCCAAAGCAGATATGCAAATGACCAAGCAAGCATATGAAAAGACGCTCAGAGTCATTCATCATTAGTGAAATGCAAATCAAAACCACAATGAGACACCATTTCGTACCTACCAGGGTGGCTATTTTTTAAAAAATGGAAAATAACAAATGTTGACAAGGATGTGGCGAAAGTGGAACCCTCTTCCTTTGCTGGCAGGAATATTGGCGGTACAGCCTCTGTGCGGAACAGGGGCATGACCCCTCAGCAAGTTAAATATAAAATCGCCCTGTGACCCAGCAATTCTCCTGGACATATGCCTAAAAGAACTGGAAACAGGTGCTCACACAAAACCCTGTATGATGTTCGTTACAGCACGACTCACAACAAGCACGAGAGGAAAGCGATGCAAACACCCCTCGGTGCATGGATGGGTAGTCAGATGCTGTACGTGCACACAAGAGGATTAATATCACTTATTGCACCATAAAAAGGAATGGAGTACCGATACGTGCTGCACTAGGGAAGAAGCCTGAAAGCATTACACTAAGAGTAAGAAGCCACTCCCAAAAGGCCACGTATTGCGTACAATATGTGAAATATCCAGAATAAGCAACTCCAAGAGACAGAAAGCAGCTCAGTGCTTTGCCAAGGGAGGGGGTGGTCGCTGCTTAATCGGTAAGGGACTCCCGTCTGGGGTGGTAAAAACTCCGAAACTCAAGAGTGGCCATGGTCGCACAACGTTAGGAACGAATTTTATGCCACTGAAGTATACATTTAAAAATCATTAAAATGGCAAATTGTGCGTTCTGTGTATTTTACTACAATTTCTGAAAACTGTATAGAAATATTTCTTAATTCACGCCTTTCAAAATTCCTTTTCATAAACTCTTTCCTGCCTGTATTGTTCTCCCGTGCTTCAGAACGTTCACACCCTGATTCAGTCTTTTCTTCTCATGGAAGCACCAAGTGTCTTCAGCGACCTGTAGGGGGGATGCTCAGGTGTAAAACAGGTTGCTGGCAGCTTCCAGATTTTCACATGAGAAGGCTTTCAAGTCTGGCTCCTGTGGTGACACCCAGGTTATTTTCCACCGTGAGTCATTGCATGTTTAAATGACATTCTGATGCAACATCCCAAATCATCAGCAATGTCAATATTGGATGTATCAGGGTTGTTTTTTTTAAGGACTGAGAGAGACCGTATATCTGGAGATCATTTTTAAAGAGTCACAAGACACAAGCCATCATTCTGAGCTGACCTTGGAGGGGAATTACCAGTCCAGCAAGTTGCACACATAATGTTTGCTCTGCGCTTTCTTCAGGATGCAGTGAAAAGCTGCTCCTTGAAAACCTAGCCTTTTATCTATAAGCAAAGTTCATAGATTATAAAACTACAATTGCACTTTAATAAAGAGTGGATAAAAATGGGTTCTGTGTAAGATGTACAGCTGAAAATGCTATATTTTATATTAATTTGCCTTTTTGTGCTTGTGTAAATCCAGTTGGCCCACTGGGGCGTCCTGAGCATTTAACTAATAGTGTGATTCTCTCCATTTCACTCAGGAAAACATTGCCAGGGGAAGCAGAGAAAAGTCCAAATACCTGGCTTCTGACAGCGGGCGGCCTGACTTCAAGAGAACAACACCGTTTCCAACATATCTGCTGTGAACATCAGCCAGGTTTGCTTTTATAAGAGTTTCTAGAATAAATTAGAAAATATTGAACAGTATGACCTCCTTTGGAAGGTTGGCCATTTATATGACTATATTAAAGGCTCTGAGAATTCCTGTAGTAGGCAAGCATGCTAGATTTTGTTTAGCCTAGCATTTGTTTGAGTCTAGAATTTATTATGACAAGTCACGCTGTTTGCAACCTATAGGAGATTATATTCCAAAGGACTCATTAGAATTTCATGTACACCATTGGCATTTATTTTTATCTTCCCATTAATAATTAGCCCGCAGGAAGTAACATGATCTAATGTAGTGTAGAACCGGGAGCTCATTTTCACTCAGCCCCAAATAATGAGCTATCATCTGCCAGTCACGACTGTGAGAAGGTGAATCACACTAATATTGAGTATAAGAATTATATTACCATCATTAAGTTCTACCACTAATTATACATTTAGTGGAGAGAACAGGTGTCCATAAAAGCAAGAAAATGAACAAATACCCATTCTTCACAGGCCCCTGGCGCGCTATGTGATAAAAACTTGAAGACCTACTGCCAGAAAGCATGTGCTAGAAGTCACGTCCACAGACCAGGACTTCTGCCCAAAACACTTAGGGGCAGGTGGCCGAGGGGAGCTCCTACTGCAAGGGTGGCGTGCAGGGACTCACAGGAAGTGGATGGCTGAGGGTATTAAGGAAGACAAGGTGTCCCCTTGACCTTCCTCTGCACCAGTGGCTCAAGTTTTCCCATCTCTGTGAGGTCAAGACCCTACCCTGGATAGAGCAGCGTCTCCATCATGGTGCAGAGGCTGACAGCAAAGAGAGGGGGTTGGAGGGCTGTGTGTGTGTGTGTGTGTGTGTGTGTGTGTGTGAGACGGCAAGCACGGTGCAGCACTACTAGATGTTCATTCCTGCTCCTCGTCATTTGTCTAATTGAAATCCAAAAAATAGGTGGTTGCTGTAAGACAAACAACCTGTTAGACCGTCTCCAACTGGGGATTTCCACGGAAAAGCCCTGCTTGTTTCACAGCTGTGTGCGTAAGATGCGGTGTGCAGCTTTCTGGCCTAACGCTCAACAGTAGTAATTGTTTCCTGCAGGGACCGTGCATGTAGAAATAATCGTAAGTAAATAAAAGCATGTAGAGTAAACAAAGTTAACATCATACACAAACTGCATGACAAATTGGTGTGGGCTACTAAATAGCAAGACCAACAAAACTAAAGCATTTTGCAAGACTTGTGAGATCATGGAATGATGATAATTTGATTTTATTTAAAATACCCACAGCTCCCAAAATGTGCTTAAAGACATCCCGGCCCCCACAGTGTACCCGCAGGGAGAGTGCAGGGTATTTTAAATGTTCACGGGAACGTGGTGCCACCGGGCTCTGCCAGTCACCCTGCAAACTCCAGTCCGTTCACATTTCCACTATCAGACTGTGTTACACTGTCGTACCTTGCAAAGCCACGTCTTTGGTAGTTACTATGACAAAAAT
The DNA here is from genome assembly GCF_008692635.1 of Crocuta crocuta. Classification (NCBI taxonomy): domain Eukaryota; kingdom Metazoa; phylum Chordata; class Mammalia; order Carnivora; family Hyaenidae; genus Crocuta; species Crocuta crocuta. The sequence continues at coordinate 5,145,960 of NW_027527932.1, forward strand.
CAAGTGCCTCAACAAAAAGCGATGTGGAACAGAAAATGAAGGCGGACATGTCTAGCCTGATTCCTGGCTAGTTGCAGATGCTTCTAGCTCCTCCAGCCACGATTGAGAGCAGGACCCATTTCTTACTCACTTTGCACATCGTCCAGCAGGAATACGATGCCTCGCATACGGCAGGCCCTCCGTAACTGCCTGGGCCGTGCTGATTGCTAGACAATCACAGAACGCGGCAGGTCACCACAGTGCCAAGTACCTGACATTGTGCATATGACAATGGTGAGTGTGTTTTTGCAAATCAGAGCCTGCGCTGAGGAGTCTGTGGGGAAATCATGTTGTCCACGTGGGATGAAGCAAGAAAACCCACAGTCCTTTCTTCTGACCCGTCTGAGATACCATAAAGGCCACAGGCTTCCTCACATTGTTAGAATAACGTGGGCGAGATAGTTTTGTAAGTGCAAGAGGAAAGGCATCACCGAATAAACCCCTCAAAGTTAAGAACAGGATAAAGGAGGCACCACATTTGTTCCAAATGTTCCCAACGTCCTGCGTCCTCGGAAAAAGAGACAACATGCAGCCCGCTAAGGAAATGCGTGAGGAAGGAGAGACCCCACTATGGAAGGGGAGGGATGGGGAGGACTTAAGATACAGTGTTAAAAAGTAAAAAGTAAAGCTGTATGTGGGTAGCTAGCTTTTCAGCCACATCAGGCATGACCAGGAGGGAAGGCCAGCAGGCAGAAGGAGCTGACCCAGAGGGAACAGCGTCTGCGCTGAGGCTGCCCTGCTTAAGAAGAAGAAGGAGCTCAGCACAGCCCCACTCAGGATGGGAAGGTGTGGAGAGCGGGGCCGCACGACGCCGTCTGTCGCCGTGATCGATGCTTCCCCAGACGTACTAAGCAGAACACTGTCGGCACCGGAGGGGGTTTAGCTAGTACAGAATGGGGATGTCTTTTTCATTGTAATGGGGATACAAACATCCCATGCCTTTTAATATATACCTAGCACCAGCCCCACAATTTGACAGTATTATTGCCAACAAGATGGCGGAAGTGGTAAGCACTGTCGTTACCGGCCTGACACATAAGGCGTGGACCTCAGGCAAGCCCCAGAGCGGCTAAGTGGGTCTGTCTGAACTCATGAAGACAGTAGGCAAATGTTGGAAATTGGACAAACACTGGTTATGATGATTCCCCAAGAAATTGGCCTTGGCATTTCTTAAAACTCTTCAAGGCCTTGTTATACAAAAATAAAAAAAAAAAAATTTAACATGCAAAACCTAACTTTGGAAAAAAAGAAGCTTGTTTGCTGGTGCGTCTGGGCAGGAGAGCAGTTGTTTGGAAAATTACAAAGGGAACAAATGAAATATTTCATGCCCAGGCAGCCGACGGTACAACTCGCCAGATACAAAAAGAAGGACCATGGGCGCATCTAGCAGTAATATCAGGCTTCCCCATATTTTGAATACCTAATGGGGCACAGGTCTAATTAGGAAAAAAAAATTTTCTTTAACCGTAAATTGTCTCGTTTTATGCCTAATCTTTCCTTTTGCCACAAGAAAGGGAAGAGTTTGCATTAATTAGAGCATCTGTCATTCGGAAAGAATAATATAATAAATAAATTCAAGATGAAAAATATTTTTATTAGTTCCTTCCCTGAAGCATGATCTTTAAGAAATAAGAAATGTAAGAGAATAATATTTCATGCTATTATTTTCCCACACTGATTTTCAGCAATTTCCAAAGTATTTCCTGTTTTTAGTGCTTTAGTCCACTTATGCCCTCCTTAGGGAAAAAGATGATCAAGGAGTATTTCTTGGTAAATACACTGGATTTATTCCAGCTTGTTTTGTAATAAAAAAAATATTCTGGAACATATTAGTTGGTAGACATGAGGCTGGGATGCTAGGAAAAAGCTTCTTTAACAAGAGTGTTTTCCATGTGTAGAACCTATTGAAATGCTAATGACTGGAGTATTGAGAATTATCGAGAACACTCGTGTGTGTGTGTGTGTGTGTGTGTGTAGAAAGAGAAATATTCTTACTCAATTAAAAGAATGTGAATTTACTTTTAGGACTCAAAAGCAGTATTGATTTCTAGTCTTCCCGTTTATCATCAAATCATTTTCCCCAAGGAGAAGAAAATGCAAGAGAATTTGTTGATATAATGAATTACTACTGAGTTAATAAACCACAAATAAACTCATGTCTTTATGGGTACAAGTGTGATTTAGTAAACACAAGGAAATCATAACAGTATCCCCAACTCCAAATCCAAATGTGTGAAAATTAAAAGCAGTGGCTACCCGCAGTATTTAAAACTAACTTCAGAGTTCACTTTAAGACGTGACTAGATGAAGCCACAGAAGTGGCTAGTGTATAAATGAAAATTATCAAACATGATAGGACCCATCATCACCAGTGGGTACATAGAAAAAAAATCAAACACAAGCTTGAAAATGGTTTGTTCTAAAATGGGATTATAGAGGCGCTTGGGTGGCTCAGTCGGTTGAGCGTCTGACTCTTGATTTCCACTCAGGTCATGATCTCACGGTGGGTGAGATGGAGACCCGCATTGAGCTTTGCACTGACAGCACAGAGCCTGTCTGGGATTCTCTCTCTGTCTCTCTTTCTCTGCCTTTCCCCTGCTCATACACACGTGCACACGCTGTCTGTCTCAAAATAAATAAATGTTTTTAAAAATGAGATTATTAATGAAGGGTGATAGGAGTTGGGAAGAGAGAGACCACTATCCAGAGAACAATTGAGAAGTCTTCAAAGAGGAAGTGGCATTTGATTTGGATCCTGAGAAGCAGGACTTGGACATGCAGAGGTAAGGAGGGACAAAAGAAAGAAATCCAGACAGAGGAGCCACAATCAGCAGAGAAACAAAGATAAAAGCATGTGATACACAGCCTTCAGGAGAATTAAATCAGTTTGGAAAAAAAACCAGTGTGTATGAAGGAAATTACTCATAATAGTTAGAATTAAGTATGTGCAAATTAAGTAAGATGGAAATTAGGTCAAGCTCTTTCTTCTTCTGCTGATTAATTTAAATTCAGGTGTTGTTTTTTCAAGGAAATTACACTGTCTGAGGTTGAGGTTCCCTGTGCATTCTCTCCTCACTCCCATACTTTCCTCTCAAAGCACTTAACCACACTTGGAAGAAATTCCTTATCTGTCTCTTTTATCTGCACACTCTGGAAAGGCAAGGATGGAGTTTGTTTTGTTCATCAACAAATTCCCAGCACTTAGTATAGAGGCTTTTACAGTGTGTAATAATTATTTGTGAAGGGGAAGGAGTGAGGGAGAAAGGAAAGAAGAGGAAAAATGATAGTCAAGGCCAAGTGCTGGAAAGTCTGAATGTCGGATCAGAAAGTTGAAAACCAGTAGATGAAGGCTTGCCATTGAAAGTTCCTGAGGGGAGCCTGGGAGGTGGGGTGGCTGAAATGATCAAACCACAGGCAGAGGGTGACTCAGCAGCCTGTAATGCAGCAGACAAACAAACCAACCATCGCACACAGTAGCTTCGTCAAGTACATAAGATAGACTCTTAGTTGATGGACAAGTTTTGGGTCTTTGGTAGCCACAGACGGTGTGAGTTTCAGGATCCTCTATCTTCTTTAACCAATGGACTCTGTCTTATATCTCTAGAGGTATGAAAATGCCACCAGAGACTGCTTGGTACTATAGAGAGAGAAACAACCTCTTCTGGAACAGCTGATTATTTATTGAGGATAAGCTTTTTTGCTGAACTATTGCCCGCTTAAAAAAGAGATCACATGTAATGTCCTAGGGAATGAATTGGGGGTGTTTGAACTGGTTCAGCTCCTAGCTGCTGACGCAAGGCACAGAGGGCCAGATTTGAGGTAAAGCCTAGAGATACACAGAGCTCTAGCATTTATTCACTGATGACTGTAGTTGAGTCCCTGAGTGTCTCTGATCCTGTTACCTCATCAATAAAGTGAGGGTTTTATTTGTCCTTCTCTGCCTGACTTATTTCGCTCAGCATAACACCCTCAAGGTCCATCCATGTTGCTACACATGGCCAGATTTCATTCTTTCTCATTGCCATGTAGTATTCCATCGTATAGATAAACCACATCTTCTTGATCCATTCGTCCGTTGGTGGACACTTAGGCTCTTTCCACGTTTTAGCTATTGTGGAGAGTGCTGCTATGAACATTGGGGTCCATGTGCCCCTATGCATCAGCACTCCTGCATCCCTTGGGTAAATTCCTAGCAGTGCTATTGCTGGGTCCTAGGGAAGTTCTATTGTTAACTTTTTGAGGAACCTCCACACTGTTTGCACATTTAGGAGGATTAGGAGGAACTTAACGGAGGACCATGGGGGAGAAGAGCGGGGGAAATGGTGGGGGAAAGGGAGAGAGGCAAACCATGAGAGACTCTTGAATACTGAGAACAAACTGAGGACTCATGGGTGTGGGAGGAGAGGGGGGAGATGGGCACGGAGGAGGGCACTTGTGGGGATGAGCACTGGGTGTTATATGGAAACCAACTTGACAATAAACTATTTGTTAAAAAAAATAAAAAAAATAAAGTGAGGGTTTTAGTGCAGGAAGTCACTAACATGCCTTTAGAGCTGCTGGATTATAAAAGTATTACTTTAAAACATTACAAAAGGAAATACTTACAAAAGCATCACAAATTGCGAAAAGGTATACATTTTATATGACCATCTTAAAAATAAATCAATATGTTATGCTCAAAAAGGAAGCTATCTACACAATTTTGTTGAATTGATTACCCCTTTTGAAGGTAAAATGAATAGTAATGGAATTGTCCAGTGATATTTACTTTCAGAATTTAAAATGGGGTAAAAAAAAAAAAAGCCAGCTAAAATTTAATAAAGAGTAGCCACTATTGTTTATTGAGTTGGGTTTATAAAAGTTGAAGACATGAAGGTAGAGTGACAATAAGCTTCAATGTATGTAATATGGATACCAGCTGGTTACTACTGACATTTCCAATTCTCTAAGAAATCTAATTAGTTGCCAAATGACTTAATCACAGACAGTATAATTAGCCTGAGTTAAATCCTTTTCCCTCTAAAAGTATTATTTTAAATATTTACCAAGACTCAGTTTCATTGTTCTAATCATATAAGTCAATTTTTCTTCCCTCCAAAGTCAGAAGAACATGTAGACCATGTTTCTTGAATAATAATTGTCCTTGTTATTCTTACTAAGAAATGGTCAAGGTAAACATACATTATTTACTAATGGGCTTAATTTAATATTAGATTAAGGTCTGAAAGTTAACTAAAGGTCTAGAAATTACAAAATTCACAAACATATTAAGCCCTTACAATTTCATGAGTTTCAGAGGATTAAAGGATATTCATAATTGAAATTTAATTGGACCAAGCACAATTTTAGATTTTTTAACATTAAATCATTTGTGGTTACAATAATAACTTATTGGGCCCATAGAGCTAATATAGATTTTTTTCAAATTTTAATCATAGAAATTATATCCAAGTCTTGCCTTACCTAAAATATTAAGCTAATAATTTTTATGAGGTAATAAGCTCAGAGAAAAATATGTAGAGTTTCTATAAGCTATAATTAAATTACTCTTATATTATGAGTATTTTAAAAAAAATGAACCTCAAATACATGTGATCCAAAAATATGAAGAGTTTGTGTAACTTATAATTAAATTACTCTTATGTGATGAATCTTCTTTCAAAAAATGAACCTCAAAAATGTGTTTTCTGAGAGAAGTTAAAAATGGAAGAGGAAGGAAAAGAAGACATGAGAGAGAGTGCTTAAGAGAGATGATGAAATCATCAGTGTTAAAAGCTAATCACCTTCCTCCTTCGCAGAGGAAAGGTGTGCAGGGAGGACCAGTCTCTCATTTACACACATACTCACACACATGTAGTCACTCACACACACATGCTCACAGTCAGACAAAACACTTAGGCACATACATAACAAAGTAAAAAGGGATCTCCTGGGGTTTTTTTGGGGTTTTTTGTTTTTTGTTTTTTTTTGTTTTATTTTTTTTAATGTTTTTATTTATTTCTGAGAGAGAGAGACAGCGTGAGCAGGGGAGGGGCAGAGAGAGAGGGAGACACAGAATCTGAAACAGGCTCCAGGCTCTGAGCTGTCAGCACAGAGCCCGACGCGGAGCTCGAACGGGGCTCGAGCCCAGGAACCCTGAGACCATGACCTGAGGTGCAGTCGGTCGCTTAATGGACTGAGCCACCCAGGCGCCCCAAGGGATCTCCTGTTTTAAATAAAGTAATCTCTCTTTTAGATCAGTAAGGCAGAGGATCCCTTCTGGCAGTTTCTTCCCATTTATATTCTAATTGTACATCGCAAAATGACAATCATGATTATGTCAAAAGCTTCTCAGAGTGGTCATTGCAACTCCAGGTCCAACATGGTGGAGTTACAGCCGCTGGAGATGTGCACTCACGTTAAAGAGCTAAGGGAGCAAGTGTTTGTCCCAGAGAACCAAACACACCGAGAAGATCGCACGAGAACCACAGACACTAGGAACGGTTCTTGGACAACTTCTACGACTTCCGGTCTCTGGACTATACCTACTAACCAGTCATCACTAGTTGGAAGTGCAAGGAAATTCCCAAAAAATAAGCAGAAGAAACTAAATAAAACGTTTCTCAAAGATAGAAAGGTAAGACTGAGGAAAATTCTTATAAGTGTTTGAAAAGGCGGCCCAAGCCAGAGTTTGTCCACAGAACATCAGTCTGATGAGACCTGAACCCATCAGTCCCTCGAGTGCGCTGGAGGACGGCCCTCTGGAGCCTGTGCCGATCCGCCCCTCAGAGCCCCCTCCCCAGACCCACAGGAGAAAGTGAGGAGTGGCGGTGTTCCTTTATCAAGGCATTTTACCATCAATAATAATGTTCATATTTAATCAGACAGTGAAAGGATCCTTAAAATGATTTCTTAGTTCCAGGAGACAAACATATTTGAAAATAAACACAGCAGCACAAAATAAGAAATCAGGAGTTCCGACAGAACCTGGGTCCCGTCAATTCTCACAGTTGAAGAGATTCCTCAGTGGAAGGCTCTGAGGGTCCCAAGGGAGCACCCATTCATGAGTCAAGGGTTCTGGGCCTCAACACCCAGGGGTTCTTTAGTAGATCTTAGTGGAATTTGCAGGACTGTTGGGTAGTGAGCCCCCCAATACCACAAGAAAAACCTACCACTAAAAGACAAGTTTATTAGACCTTCTGCAATGAAGGAGGAACATCACCTTCATAGTCTTAGAAAGGAATCAGAAGGGAAAAGTCAGGGGAGATTATTCACAGCATTTGAGGGGCTTGGCCAAGTGATTTTCTGCCAAGCAAGGAACTAGTTGGCATTGGACAGAAGTAATGCCAGAATATATATATATTTTTTTTTAATTTGAGAGAGAGAGAGAGAGCATGCATGAGCAGGAGAGGGACAGGGGGAGAGAAAGAGAGAATCCCAAGCAGCCTTCACGCTCAGTGCCAGCCAGTTGGGGGGCTCAATCCCATGACCCTGGGATCATGACCTTAACAGTAATCAAGAGTTGGGTGCTCAACCAACCGAGTCACCCAGGCACCCCTCAAAACATTTTTTAATGGGTCACCATAGTGAGGAGAGGGTCTTAAAGTAGCTGTTGATGAATAATAGGTTAGTCTCCATAAATTAGCAATTTGAATTGGTTCCGTCTTATCTCCCAGGAGCAATTAGTTCCTGGAGTAAGCAGCTAAGTTATTTTGGCTTGGTCTCAACATTGTCTAGTGCGCTTCCTTCCAGAATTATTTGGCACAGGACCAAAAACTGTCAGTTTGGCTTTTCATGATATACGACACCACAGAGGTTATGAGTATGGACTCTGGGTTTGTACCGCCTGTTTTCTAACCCCAGCTCCTTAGCTAACGAGCTGTGTGACCGAAGCCACTGAATTCTCTTTCCGTGGTCTCCGTTGTTCAGCTGCATAATCACAGCTTATATTTAGTGACCTATCCCTACTGCGTTCCAGATGATGTTTTACGTACTTTACTTAACTCTTTACAACAGCCCAGTGGGGAAGCACAGTTGGGCGCTTTCGCCAGGTAAGGAAACCAAACTAGAGAAGTTTAATAACTCTAGCATCATGTCACAGGGAAGTGGAAGAGCCACGATGTGGCCTGTGGCGGCCTTCAGAGAGCGCCCAGTTCACTGCCATCGGAGGGCTGACTGAGATGGTCTAGACGAGACGTCTGGTTCCTGACGTGTGGTAAGTAGTCGCTGAATGTGAGCCGCTACCATTAAGCTATTAAAATGAAAACTCAGTGAAAGTGCAGAGTTCGGAAGAAAATAGGATGCAGACATGGCTCTGTCTCTGATTTTGAGATTTCATAAGCTGCCAAGTGTAAGAGTCATAACTCGTTTGTAAAAAGAGGAGAAAAAAATTCCCCTGTAAAATAAAACAGTTACACCGCATATATTACAGCCCTTCTTGTTGCACCAAATGGTCAGAGATTACAAGGCTTGCAGAGAGTCATAATTATGCGCCACTCCGCTACCCCCAGGTCGTGAGCTCACGGGCATGAGATTGAGCCCCACGTCAGGCTCCGCACTGACAATGAGGAACCTGCTTGAGATTCTCTGTCTCCCTTTCTCTCTGCCCCTCCACTGCTCACGTGTTCTCTCTCTCTCTGTCACTCAGTCTCTCTCAAAATAAGCTTCTCTTTAAAAAAGAATTCCTTCCTAAAGTAAATGAAAGAAAACATGACCACCGGAAGATTCATACAAGAATATTCAAAGCAGCTTTATTCAGAAGAGGCAAACGCAGAAGCCATTCAGGCGCCCCTAAGTAGGAGCATAGGTCAACACATGCCAGCATGTCTTAAACATGGATGAACATGAAAGTATCAGGGTGAGCAAGAGGAGCCTTATCAAAAGACAATATAGTAAATTCTTTGTGAATGTTTAGGACACACAAAATTAATCTGTAGAGTTGAAAAATGAAAAAAAGTAACTTGTTGGGGGAAGACTGATGATTGGAAAGGGGTGAGAGAGAAAAGGAAAGCTCTGGTGTCCTGGACAAGTTCGGTGTGGGGATGAGTTTTGAGTTCCATATCTGTCAAAACCCACAGAATGATACATTTAAGATACATATATTCTATGTAAATTTTACCTCAGAGGCAAAAAAAAAACAACAACCATAAGCAAATACTGAGGTCTAATTAATGATACACACAACGAAGTATTTAGTGGGAAATGTACTAATGTCCACAACTGACAGCAAAGTGCATTCAGAAATGGTTTAATGTGTGCGTAGACTTATTTCCGTAAGGGTCTGAAAACGTGACTTACAAGCTTTAGGACAAGTGTACAGCGCTCACTGTCCTCTTTCTGGTAGCTTCGGAATTTCCCATAAGTAATGCTCAGAAAACCAGGAATGACAACCCAAAAAGCGTATCTGCTTTTATTGAGAAATTACTTTGTGCCACACTCTCTGTTATCCTTATAGCCTATTTTTTAAATCTTTCAAATATCCTGGGGCGCCTGGGTGGCTCAGTCGGTTAAGCGTCCGACGTCAGCTCAGGTCACGATCCCACGGTTCGTGGGTTCGAGCCCCGCGTCGGGCTCAGAGCCTGGAGCTGCTTCAGATTCTGTGTCTCCCTCTCTCTCTCACCCTCCCCTGCTCACGCTGCCTCTCTCTCTCTCTCTCTCTCTCTCAGAAATAAATTTTTAAAAAAAACATTTAAAAAAGTCCTGAGGGTGGATATTATTATCCCCATTTAACTTAACACCCAGAGGGGCTAAACGAGCTTTCGCAAGATCAAATGTCTGGGGTAAAATGATGCAACCGCTCTGGAAACGTTCTGAGAGTTTTCTAGGACACTAAACAAGCACTGGT
>NW_027527932.1:5155858-5200781 GCF_008692635.1 Crocuta crocuta
GTCCCTCACCCCTACCTGATCCCCCCTCCCTCAACCCTACCTGTCCCTCCCTCCTTCACCCCAAGCTTCTGGCAACCACCAATTTTTTACCATCTCCATAGTTTTGCCTTTTCCAGAATGCCATATAGCTGAAACTGTACTGTAGGTAACCCTTTCAGACTGGCTTCTTTTAATTACTGATATGCATTTAAGATTCTTTTTGTGGCTTGATAATTCATTTCTTTCTAGTGCTGATTAACATTCCATTGTGTGAGCTACCACGGTTTAGTTAGCCATTCACCCGCTGAAGGACAGCTTGATTGCTTCCAAGTTTAGGCAGTTATGAATAAAGCTTTGGCAAACATCCACACGCACGTTTTTCTGTGGACATAATTTTTCAATTCATTTCACTAGACGGGAGCAAGATGACTGGATCGTAGGGTAAGAATATATTTAGTTTTGCAAGAAGCCGCCAAACTCTGGCCCAAAGTGGATGTCCCATTTCCCATTCCCACCAGCAACTAATGGAATTTTTGGTTGTTCCACATCCTCGTCAGCATTTGGCGTTCTCCGTGTTCCAGAATTTGGCCATTCTAATAAGTGTGTGGCATATCTCGTTGCTTTAATTGGCATTTCCGTAAAGACATATGATCTTGAGCATTTTTTCATGTGCTTATTTGTCATCTCTATAGTGTTGGGAAGGAAGAATTTCCTCTACCCTTCAAGAACCTTACAGCTGGACTAAGAATCAAATTGACATGAGACAGATTACCAGGAGAAAACCAAATTGAATAGTGTGCATACAGGGAACCCACACAGATGTGGAACTTCCAGGGACAGGCGGGCAGCAGGTGCTTATATGAGCTAAGGAGAGGGCTGGGGTCCGAGGATAGAAAGACCGTTAGCAGGAAGGTGAAAGGAGATATTTGGAAAACAAAAGTTGCCCCAGTATGTAGGTAAGTGTCTCAGGTCAGGGGGAGCCTCTGTTCGTCGCTCTCTTTCTGGTACAAGCAGGCAGTTGAGGGGGAGGCAAAGATCTTTTCTTGGATCTGGTGGATTTGGATTTCTTTTACTTCAAAATAATGTTCCTACTGAAGTGTCCCATCTTGGGGAGGCCCACCCTTCATCCCTGCAACATCTTCTGTGGTGAGGGATCTGTTCCGGCCTTTGGTCCATTTTTAATCGTGCTGTTTGTTTTCTTATTGTTGAGTTTTAAGAGTTCTCTGTAGAGATAACAATCCTTAACAAGATACATATTTGCAAATATTTTCTCCCTCACAGTCTGTGGCTTGTCTTTTCATCCTGTTGACTTTGCCTTTTGCAGAGCAGAAGTTTTTAATTTTAATGAAGTTCAGCTTATCAATTATTTCTTTCAGAGATCATGCCTTTGATGTTGTCTTTTCTTTTCTTTTCTTTTACTTTTTTTTTTTTAATTTCTGAGAGAGAGAGACAGCATGAGCAGGGGAGGGTCAGAGAGAGAGGGAGACAGAATCCGAAACAGGCTCCAGGCTCTGAGCTGGCTGTCAGCACAGAGCCCGACACAGGGCTCAAACCCACGAACTGTGAGATCATGACCTGAGCCGAAGTCGGCCACCCAACCGACTGAGCCACCCAGGCGCCCCTGATGTTGTATTTTAAAAGTCACCACCACGACCAAGGTTTCCTCCATAGAGCCGAGGGTGCCAGAATATGCCACCCCAAAATATGCTACGTTGGCATATGGATTACTTTAAGCAAAAAAAGCCATTGAGCACCAGCAGATACAGAAAAAGCTCTGAAAACAGGTCACGGTTTCCTTTCCTGAAGGCAATTTGCATTTAAAAGGAAGTTTCCATTTGTAGAGATGTCTCTCTCTCCTTTACCAGCCAAAGGAGGACTATCAATAACACTCGTGAGTGGAGAGGCAGAGGCTGCAACGTGCAGAGCAAACGTTACTGAGTAATGCTAGTTAACACGCTTTCCCCGTCACCTTCCTATGACTTGCCTCCCCAGCCCAGAAGACCAGAATCTCTGCCCCTTGGTTTTAGCCTAAAATGACATGTAAACCCCAAGTTCTAACCCCTTAGAGTTACTCACCTCTGGGTATTGCCATGTGTAGGCAAACAGCACATGCTAATAAACTTCTCTTTGTTTTTCTTTTGTTCATCTGTCTCTGGCCAGCCTCATTTCAAGGGCTCCTTCTAGAGAACCTAAGATGGGTTGAAGAAAAATAAATTTTATCCCCTACAGGACCTAATTTTGAGGACCAGTTTTCCAGTGTACCCGGTTACTTAGCCAAAACTCCCCATTTTAAAGTGAGTAAAATAATAGTTTATACACACTCAGTTTTTAGTGAGACTAAGCGAGGTGATGAATAAGAGGAGTCTCTGTACATTAAAAATTTAATACAGTTAATATTTAAGGGCGTTAAAACACCAAAAATGCCGTCATGGCACTATGTAGAAAAACAGTAACCATTGCTAAGGAGACCTAACGCCGCAAGGACTTCCACTTGCAGGGGGTAAAATACACCTTGCCAAAATATGCCTCTTTGACATATTGATTATTTTGAGCTGGTTGTTTTGATGAAACTGCAGACACAGGAAGAGCTCTGAAAACCTAGTAAAAGTGGCCCTTTTGTAAGATGTTTTCCTTTATAAGGGAAATCCCCATTCGTAAGGATGTCTTCTCTGTAGCAGGAGGAGAAGAATGACTAAATCTCTAGAAAGACTTATCACTGGAGAAGGCAAGGATTTAAATCTCATAACAACCTTACCCTTGTTGATGCTTTTCCTCCCTTAAGTAGCCTCTCCTCCACATTTTCTTTAGTTTTTAGCTGAAAAAGATGGTGGCATGGGCCATTTCTGAAAGTTACTCATTTTTTTTTATGGGAGTTATCCATGTTAGTAAACTTTTGTTTGTTTTCTTTCTACTAATCTGTCTTTTTATTACAGTGGTAGTGTTAGCAAGTCCTCGTGCTCAACTCTAGATTCCAACAGTTAAAGCCAGAAATAGAGAAGACCACTTAACTCATGCTCTAACTAAAATGCTATATCACAGTGGATTTTTGTTAGAACATGAGTTCTAACTAAACTATATATAGAACATATATATATATATAATTTCTTTATATGTAATACTTATAAATACATATTTACATTCATATATATGTTAGTGTTTGTTTATTTATTTATTTATTTTTGAGAGAAGAGAGAGTAGAGGAGGGGCAGAGAGAGGGAGACGGAGAATCCCAAGCAGGCTCCGCACCGTCAGCACAGATCCTGATGTGAGGCTCGATCCCATGAACTGTAAGATCATGACCTGAGCAGAAATCAAAAGTCAGATGGACACTCAACTGACTGAGCCACCTGGACACCCCCCCCTCCCACCCCCAAATGCTCATTTCTAATTGAACTTTCTTGAGTCAATGAAGCAGGTGTTTTGCAGTGGCCTAGAACATCCCGACCACCAGACTAGAAAAGCCCTGACAGCAGTGGATTACCTAGCAGACTACACCCCATAAGTACCCCTGCCCTGCTCATGATCACGGGCTGAACACACCCCCACCCACGGTCACGTGCGCTCTGCCTGCTCCCCTGCACATACCCTCCTGAACCTCTCCTTACGAAGCTCTACGAGCCCATCGTGCCAGCACAGAGGCTAGAGCCTGGCACCTCCCCTGGCTGCCGGCATCCAAATAAATTCCTCCCTTTCTCTTGTCCAAACTCTGGTCTCTTGAGTTATTGGAGTTATTGCTTTATCTTCCAAGGAGTTCATCTGAGTTTGTTCGGCAACAGGGCTGACAGACCAAGCCAGGTTTGTCCAGCACCCTCGGACCCCTAGGAGGGAGCAGGTGGCTGTGGCGGCGTGCCAGGGCTTACCCATTTGTTTCCTCCCTTTCCTGAGTTAGCAGTTGGGATAGATCTGTCAATAACAGCATCTCAGCCAATAACCTGGAAGAGTAGAGGGAAAATTGTTTCTCCTCCCTGACACACTTCACCTGTTTTCTGGGTGGCGTGAGAAAATTCTAGCAGAAGCTAATTTGGGACTTGCAAATAGATGCACGTGTCCTTGTTGCTCTGAAGGCTTGGGCAAATAAAGTCGTCTTTCCTTCCTCCAGTTCCTTGTCAGTAATAGGGATGATGATGGTTTTATAAGCAGCAAGAGTTAGGGGTCCCTGGAGAAAGGAAGACTGACATAGCTTTCTTGACAGTCATTTTAAAAGTCATTTTAGCCCCCACACGCACCCCCTCCCTGAGGTGCATTCTTGAGTTATCTCTGCAGGATCTGAACCGCTTTGAGCACTCAGATGTGGACCATGGGGAGCCAGAGAACTGATGATGCTGACCCTTGCCCCTCTCATGAGCCTGTCCTGGACTCAGTCACCTTCGGATGACTTGTGCCCCGGCGCCATGCCGCATTCCCCATTGTGCAAGCCCCCTCGTGCATATGCATGCACACTTAGCTTCAGACTTCCCCAGTTTTCTCGTTCAGGGCACACTGCTTTGGGGAAGACACTCAGTATTCTCCTTTATTCACTGCAAGTAGAGGCCTGCCTTCTTCTATTCTTTGGTTTGGTTGTGTCTTTTGGCTCTACATCCACCACAAGGCAAAGCCAGTTTCCGGTAATAGTTCTACTACTTGGAATCGTTGCAAGTATTGCCAAGTGACAGAACTGAAAAATTTAGTAACAAGTGTGCCGTCCTTTACGCAAGCAGACACAGGCCTTGCACTGGGGGAACCCAGTGGCTGACAAGCGGTAGAGGACTGATCCGGAGGGTTTGGGACAAGCCCCAGTTTTAGAGAATGCTAGAAGTGGCGATGGCAATAGGGAGATACGCATGATTGACGGGGAGGTTGGGGGGGGTTCTTTATAAGGCTCGCAGGGCCTATTTTCCAGGGTAAGAGGAGCTATCAAAAGCTGAGCTGGAGAATTATGGCTGGTGTATTTTATGTGTCCATGACAGGCGTTTCTCCTAAGTGCAGGCTGACTTAAGTTTAGGTTTGTGATGTGGGCGGGGCCACTGGGGAGGCCCCCACTTTGTGGCTCCCAATAGATGAATAAACTTTATCAGCATTAGATGTGTTAACACAGAGAAGAGGTCCTGACACATAACAAGGGGTCATTGAAGGCTAGCAGTTATTATCGGTAGTGGTGTTGTAGCAAGATTCTCACACAGAGGGTCGTGACACTGAGGCTTTTCTTTCCAGGAGGCAACTTTATTCCTGCCGCCACCGCTCAGTTGGGTTCATTCCCGAAGAACTGAGCGCCAAATGTCACATGGCATAGTTTTGTATACATTTTCTATTTCTTTGTCTCCCACATATGGTAACACACAAACACGCAGTCTGACGAAGTGGCCTCATGTTACAAGGTCATGAGGGGCGTTGTGACCTATGGGCGTAGCCAGGTGACCTTGAGGGTTCTTTTTTCCTCTCTGTTTTTTCTTTTTCTCTTCCCCCCCCCCTCTTCTCTTTTTCTTCCCCTCTCCTTAGGGAGGTGACCTACCACACGTTCCCATTATTAGCCATTTGCAGATGTTGTCGGAGGAGTAAGACGTTAGGAGCTTCTCCCACTCCTCTCTGTCATCCTCTCTGGTTCTAGGTGGCTTTGTCTCAACTACTTGTAATATGAAGCTCAAGCATGAGTGTGTGTGTGTGTGTGTGTGTTTTAATTTGTGATTTATTGCATAGATAATTTATTGCACAAATAACATTTCTTGTCCCTCGCCTCTTCTATGAGTTATAATCCTTTCTACATTTTTCTGTCACCTCACCTTCATCTACCTTTCCTCATCCTTAGTCCCCTATACTTATTGCATTGCTAAAAAAAAATCTTGTTTTATGATTAAATTTACTTACAGAGAGATTCAAAACCACCAAGTTTGGCTAATTCTCAAAATCAACATTGGGACGCCTGGGTGGCTGGGTCCATTAGGCCTCTGACTCTTGGTCTCAGCTCAGGTCATGAACTCACGGTTCGTGGGTTCGAACCCCACGTCAGGCTCTACAGTGACAGTCTCTTTCTCTCTCTGCTCCTCCCCCACTTGCATGCATGGAAGTTCTCTCTCTCAAAAGTAAAAATAAATAAGCATTTAAAAAAAACCAACATCATCAATTTGGCATTTCTGGCATTAAAAAAAAGCAGTGTCACCAATTACGTAGCAACTAAGAAGTCTGCAGTTATGGAAGACACAGATACCGTAGGTGATAGAGAACTGTTGAAAGTGCAGGTTAGAAACCCAGACTTGCTACGATTATCTGTGTGACACTGAGCAAGTCAGTTAAGCTTGCTGAGCCTCAGTTTCTTTAACTACAAAATGAGAATAATACCATGTACCTCTTCTGAAGAGTAAATGAGATAGTACCTTAAAATGCTCACTATGCAAGGCTGGCCTTATAAAATACTAACAAATATTTTTAAGTCAAATGGTTTTAAATTTGAATCGTCGCTTTTATAGAAGTCTGAACTTTGGGCAGTACCAAAGCTTTTCTAAAATTCTGTAACTCATAAGAGACACGTAATTTTGTTCTAAACTATTTCATGTGACTCATGGCCACGGCCTCACTTGTTTGTGTGTGTGACTCATTTGATCTGGGAGCTGGTGTGTCCCTGAACCTGGACAAGGATTTTGAGCCCTATTATCATGCATGACCAGGAAGAGATCAAAGGAGCCTTTATTTTTCTTTCTGAAACTTAATACAAACTGACAGACCATAAGCAGCAATTTCTGCATCCTGTGACAGTTCCAAGGGACACACCACACCTCCTGACCTTTCCCTGACCCCTCCCGTTCCTCTGGGCACACAAGGAAGTCTACTTCCCCCTTTCACCCCTTCTCTCCTCTTTGCTTTCCTCTCTAAGATCTGCTAAATAAAAAGTGTCACACCTCCAGGTTCCTTTCACAACATTGTGCAGAACGTGCTTATTTGAAAATAAGAGAGGAAGAAAGAAAGCCACCCGTGGTGCCTGCCTCTGAAGCAGCTGACGGGCAGGACCCCCACCGTTCAGCGTGGGGCACGTAACTCCTAGGAAGGGGATTAGCTGAGGGTGACTTTGAATTTGGTTGGGACAAAGGGATGCCTAAAATGTATGTAATTTTTCCAGTCTCAAGTGGCTACTGAACTAATGGGGTGGAGGAGGAACCTTCGATTCAGTCCTGGATAAACCTTTTGGCAGGTGTGTGAGCTTGGACAGATTCTATATGAAAGCCAGTAGTGGGGATAGAACCCGCTTTCATCTGATTATGTTTGTGAAAATCCTTTGCGGACTTAACAAAAAAGATTTTTTTTTTTTTAATTCAAAATGCAAAAGACAATTAGATAGAGTGAGTCCGGAACGTCTTCTAATCTACTTTAAAATTCACATCTTCGGTGTTAAATTCAATTTTAAATCTAGCATTTCCACTTTAATAATTCTGAATTCGGTATGGAAGTGAGCATGATTGATGTTTTCGAGTGCAGTAGCTGCGCGCCCTACCAGAAAATTTCTAAAAGCCAGTTATTTTTTTTTCATTACTGTAAGAATGATTATAGTACAGCTGTCAGACTTAGTAAATGAAAATACGGAACTCCTGTATTCTGAAACTCAAACTTAACCAGGCATCCTGTATTTATCTGGTAACACTAAATTAGAGGAAAATCCAAAAGAGTAAAGAAAGAGATTAAAAATTAAAATGTTGACAGTCCCATAAAACTAGGCTGGGCAGGGGCTGGTATCACATTCACTGATATCAGAAAGTCATTTCTATGAGTCAGGGACAGATACTGGACTCTGACTCTGCAAGATCAAAGACATCCAGATAAAATCAGAGAAACCAGTTTTAATGTAGAGAGCAAATAAAAGTTTAATGTCTGTAAGTAACAAAAGGTGGTTAAAATTTCAGAAGGAAATACCAATGACCTATTAGAAAAATTACAAAAGCCTATGGAATAAAAACTCACAGAAAACCAAGTCCATATGTCTAAGACACATGAAATAAATAGGAAAATATAAAAAAGTAACTGAGATATTTTTATACATTCTCAAATTTTTATTTTTATACACTCTCAAGTGTCCAACTTGAAAAGTGACAACATTTCATTCCACTTAAAATGCCTTTTACTGGACCACTATCTTACACCCTACCCAAAAATTAACTCAAAAATGGATTAAAGACTTGACTATAAGAACTGAAACCATAAAACTAGAAGAAAACATCAGTGGCAAGCTCCATGTCATCAGTCTTGGCAATTTTTTTTAAGTTTATTTATTTATTTTGAGAGAGAGAAGGAGTATATGCACGTGGATGGGGGAGGGGCAAAGAGAGAGAATCCCAAGCAGGCTCCACACTGTCAGCACAGAGCCGGATGCAGAGCTCAAACTCATAAACCTTACAGAGCTCACAAACGATGAGATCATGACCGAGCTGAAATACGGAGTTGGACACTTCACCATTTGAGCCTCCTAGGCATCTCTTGGCAATGTTTTCTTTTTTGTTGTTTTGCTTTTTTTTTTATTTACCTCCAAAAGCAAAGGCAACAGAAGCAAAAATGAACAAATGGGATTACAACAAACTAAAAAGCTTCTGCACAAGAAAATCATCAACAAAATGAAAAGGCAATATATGGAAAGGGAGAAATATTTGCAAATCGTATATTTAATAAGGATTAATGTTCAAAATATATATGGAACTCAATACAACTCAATAACAAAAAGAAGCAAACAACTCAGTTAAAAATGGGCAGAGGATCTGAATAGACATTTTGCCAAAGAAGACATACAGATGGCCAACAGGTAAATGAAAAGATGCTCAACATTACTAATCATTAGGCAAGTGCAAAGCAAAACCACAATGAAATATCACCTGACACCTGTTAGAGTGGCTGTTATCAAAAAGACAAGAAAGAACCAAGTGTCGAGAAGGGTATGGAGAAAAGGAGCATGTGTGGGCTGTTGGGAGGAATGTAGGTTGCCGCAGCCACTCTGGAAAGGAGTTCGAGGTTACTCAAGAAGTTAAAAATAGATCTGCAATATGGTCCAGAAGTTCCACTTCCGAGTACTTGTCCAAAGAAAATGAAAACACTACTTTATTAAAAAGATATATGCATCCCCTGCTTATTGCAGCATTATTTACAATAGTCAAGTTATGGAAACAACCAGGTGTCTATCAACGGATGAATGCATAAACAATTTATATATATATATAGTTTATATATTTATATGTATATTCAGCTATAGAAAAGAATGGAACCTTGTCATTTGTGACAACATGAATGAATCTTTGAGGGCATCATGCTGAGTGAAATAAGTCAGACAAAGACAAAAAATACCACACAATCTCACTTACATGTGGAATTCAAACAAACGAGCTCATAGATATAGAGAATAAGTAGGTAGTTGCTAGGGCGAGTGGCTGGTGTAGGGGTAGTTCAGGGGTGGACTAAGGAGATCAAAAGGGATAAACTTTCAGTTGTAAAATAAATAAGTCATGGGGATGTAATGTACAGCATGATGTCTGTAGTTACTAACACTCTACTACATAGTTGAAACATGCTAAGAGAGTAAATCTTAAAAGTCCTCATCACCATTACGCAATTTTTGTGACTATGTAGGGTGACTAATGTCACCTATAGTTTCTGTGGTGATCATTTCTTAACATATACAAATACTGAACCATTGTGTTCTACCTGAAATCATATAATGTTATATGTCAATTATAACTCAATTAAATAAAATGACAGCAAAAACTTAAGTAAACAAACAGACAAACTGGCTTTCAGTGGGTTTACGTGGACCTTGATACTGTCCTGTGTCAAAGATTATTTAAGAAGGATAAAGTGGAGTATCCAGTTTCAACCCTAACTGATATACTGCAATTCAGTTCTGGCACTAATCACCTAGAGTTAGTACAGACGTCACTGCTTAAAGCCTTGGTCTTCTACGTGACTGCCCCCACTTCAGACACCAGCCACGATTTCAAGGGCTCCTTAAGCCACCAACTATTCTAGTTAACTGTCTACAAATTTGGAGGTTCCCACAAACCCCTCAGTTTCAATAATTCAGCAGAACTTCAGAAAGAGTATACATATGCTTACAGTTTTAAAGGACACAATGCAGAGGTAGTCAAATAATAAAACACTAAGAGCTAGGACTGGGTCACAAGCATGAAGCCTTGTGACCTCTCTTCAAGGAATCAAGGGTATATCCCCCTCCCAGAACATCGGTGGGCTCACCTTCACTGAGTAAGTAATGGGTAATGGGGTTTTATTAAGCGGGTATAATTAATTACATCATTGACCACATAATTGAACTCAATCTCCCACCACTTTTACTTCTCAAAAGGTCAGATAGCTGAAAAGCCCAGTGCTGTGTTTGGTCATCTTTCTGGTGACCACCCCCTAGTCTGAAGATCTAAGGGTCAATCGTGAGTCACCTATTAGCATAACTCAGTGATCCCAAGGGGCTCATGAACACTTCTACTGGAGAAACTCCAGAGGTTTTAGAACCTCTCTATACCAGGAACCAGGGACATAGACCAAGAAAGGGTGAGGGAGGAGAGAAGTAAGCAGCAAACATTTGAAAAGGTAAAGTTGTGTATAGATCAGTGTTTTTCAAGCTTGATTATGACCCATTCGTGAATGGAAAAAACAATTTAGTTCACTGGGAACCAGTATTACTGATAATAGGACAGAACAGAAAATATCAGATTGTATCATGTCTAGTAAGGATAAGTCATTTTCTGAAAACTTTCTTTAGATTGATATAGACAGCTAGACATAGATGTAGTCCATTAGACATATATACACAGACACACACCACTATATATGTATTTCTAGAAATGTAACATGGATGTTTACTGCGGTTTAAGGTCAGGAATATTTAAGGCCAGTGCCCCAAATGGACAGATGGCATTAGATATTTTTAAGGTGTCTTGTGAGTTGCAGTATCACATCATTTTATTCATATTTTCTTTTCAGTATCAATTACTATTAGGATTTTAATAAACATTTTAATCAGCATACAAGTTATTTAAAAATAATACAGCTCATATGATGAATTGTCCTTATTTCTCTTATTAAAGCAAACGCTTAATGTAATATCTATGTTAATTTTTTGTTTTACAACCCAATCAATGAGCCAAAAGTTGTAAATCCACTCTGTTCCATGAAAATGTGGCCACTCAATCATCAGAATAAGAAACTCCACCAAGAATTCCCCAAGAAAGTTCCTACTGAATTATAGTGCTGTGATGGAGTACATTTCCAGATTTCTTATATTAATTGAATCCCTTTCACAACTGCTTGGCCTGTGGGAACATTAATTCAATATGTTACAGGTATTTATTGTTCCAGGCCCCATACAGCAGCCAAAAGGCAGATGCGGTATCTACAGATGCAAGTTTTATAAACAGAAGCAAGAAAAGCTGATCAGGGCAGGGAGAGAGGCCGCCCTGAAGAAGCAATGGTTAAGTGAACATCTGGAAGTTGGCCAGCCGATAGGGAAGCACTGTGGCCCAAGACAAGACAGAGGCAAAGCAGCGGAAGGGACCACGGTATAACTGGCGAGGGGCAGGGAACAAGAAGAGAGAGGGTAAGAGATGAGGTCTGAGACGGGCAGGAAAAAGACTGAAAAGAATTTAAAAGCAAGGGCACCCGGGTGGCTCGGTTGGTTAAGTGTCCGACTTTGACTCAGGTCATGATCTCACAGTTCGTGGGTTCGAGCCCCGCGTCGGGCTCTGTGCTGACGGCTCAGAGCCTGGAGCTGCTTCAGGTTCTGTGTCTCCCTTTTTCTCTGCCCCTCCCCCACTCATACTTTCTCTGTCTCAAAAACAAACGTTAAAAATTTAAAAAAAATTTTTTAAACCACTATATATTTTCTAAACAATATTTAAAAGCCAGTTCCTACAGAGTGATTAGATTTTTCCATTTAATAACTTTTCTAAATAGCACTATGGGGCAAAGTATAGAATTCTGCAAATTACTATATTGACCCTGAGCTTCACATGTGTGAACATCCATAGTCCAGTGAAGGATGACAAAGCTAAGTCACATAGGCAAGGGCTCTGGGGAGAGAACTGGGACAATTTTGAAGACAGGATTGAAGGACATCTTCAGAATGGCTGGTCCTTCTAGAAATAAGAGCCAAGGAGAACATCTAAATTTGGGGAAGGACAAAGAAGACAATGAAAGCAGAAAGCAGAAGATAGAGAAACAAATTACATTTTCAAAGTTACAGCAGCTGCCACTGTTTCAGAATTTGATGGTTCTTCCTTCAACTGCAGTCTACAAAGCACACATAACCAAAATTCAGCTCCATTTTAAATTTTAGCACAAGGTAATTTCTTATAGAGAGGTTTTATTTATTTTTTTAAATATAATTTATTGTCAAGTTGACTAACATACAATGTGTACAGTGTGCTCTTGGTTTCAGGGGACAGATTCCCATGATTCATCGCTTACATACCACACCCAGTGCTCATCCCAACCAGTGCCCTCCTCCGTGCCCATCCCCCTTTTTCCCCCTCCCCCACCCCCATCAACCCTCAGTTTGTTCTCTGTATTTAGAGTCTCTGATGGGTTTGCCTCCCTCTCTGTTTGAAACTATTTTTTCCCCTTCTCTTCCCCCGTGGTCTTCTGTTACGTTTCTCAAGTTCCGCAGGTGAGTGAAAATATATGATATCTGTCTTTCTCTGACTGACTTATTTCACTTAGCATCATACCCTCCAGTTCCATCCACATTGTTGCAAATGACAGGATTGCATTCTTTCTCATTGCCAAGTAGTAATGCACTGTATAGATAAACCACATCTTCTTGATCCATTCGTTCGTTGATGGACACTTAGGCTCTTTCCATGATTTGGCTATTGTTGAAAGTGCTGCTATGAACATTGGGGTACATGCGCCCCTATGAATCAGCACTCTTGTATCCTTTGGATAAATTCCTAGTAGTGCTATTGCTGGGTCATAGGGTAATTCTATTTTCAATTATTTGAGGACCCTCCACACTGTTTTCTAGAGAAGCTATACCAGTGTGCATTCCCACCAACAGTGCAAGAAGGTTCCCATTTCTCCACATCCTCGCCAGCATCTGTAGTTTCCTGGTTTGTTAGTTTCAGCCATTCTGACTGGTGTGAGGTGGTATCTCAGTGTGGTTTTGATTCCTATTTCCCTGATGATGAGTGACGTTGAGCATCTTTTCATGTGTCTGTTGGCTGCCTGGTTGTCTTCTTTGGAAAAGTGTCTATTCATGTCTTCTGCCCATTTCTTCATTGGATTAATTGTTTCTCGGGCATTGAGTTTGGTAAGTTCTTTATAGATTTTGGATACTAACCCTTTATCTGACACGTCATTTGCAAATATCTTCTCCTATTCTGTTGGTTGACTTTTAGTTTTGTTAATTATTTCCTTTGTAGTGCCAAAGCTTTTCATCTTGATGAGGTCCCAGTAGTTCATTTTTGCTTTGATTTCCCTTGCCTTCAGAGACATGTCGGGTAAGAAGTTGCTGCAGCTGAGGTCAAAGAGGTTGTTGCCTGTTTTCTCCTCTAGGGTTTTGATGGTTTCCTGTCTCACATTCAGCTTTTTCATCCGTTTTGAGTTTATTCTTGTGTATGGTGTAAGAAAGTGGTCTAGGTTCATTCTTCTGCATGCTGCTCTCCAGTTCTCCCAGCACCATTTGCTAAAGAGAATGAATGTCTTTTTTCCTTTGGATACTCTTTCTTGCTTTGTCAAAGATTAGTTGGCCATACATTTGTCAGTCCAATTCTGGGATCTTTATTCTATTCCACTAGTCTATGTATCTGTTTTTGTGCCAATACCATACTATCTTGATGATTACAACTTTGTAGTAGAGGCTAAAGTCTGGGATTGTGATGCCTCCTGCTTTGGTTTTCTTTTTCAACATAACTTTGGCAATTGGGGGTCTTTTGTGTTCCATATAAATTTTAGGATTGTTTTTTCTGGCTTTGAGAAGAGTGCCAGTGGCATTTTGATTGGGATTGTCTGAATGTGTAGATTGCTTTGCGTAGTCTTGACATTTTAACAATATTTGTTCTTCCAATCCATGAGCATTGAATGTTTTTCCATTTCTTTGTGTCTTCTTCAATTTCTTGTATGAGTTTTCTATAGTTTTCATCATACAAATCTTTTACATCTTTGGTTAGGTTTATTTCTAGGTATTTTATGGTTCTGGTGCAATTGTACACGGGATTGATGTCCTCATTTCTCTTTCCGTTGCTTCATTATTGGTGTGTAGAAAGCACAAGGTAATATTTAACACATGGCTGGTACAGTTAATTTAGGTTAAGGGACTGCGAGTTTAAAAATGTCCTTTTTTCACACCTGTTTTGCTTCAGCTATCATAATAACGGTATTTTTTCAAAGGACCAATATTTGCAACTGAATCATTTCTTAACACTATAAAAATAGAATCTAGTACTAGGAGATAAGAGTTATAAGCCCCAAACTTGACTTAATGTAAAATTCCCACTTTTAAAGTCTAAGAGATTAATTTACAATTTTTTTGGTTTTATTATGTAGGTTTTTGGAGTATTT
This sequence comes from Crocuta crocuta, assembly GCF_008692635.1. Classification (NCBI taxonomy): domain Eukaryota; kingdom Metazoa; phylum Chordata; class Mammalia; order Carnivora; family Hyaenidae; genus Crocuta; species Crocuta crocuta. The sequence continues at coordinate 5,170,349 of NW_027527932.1, forward strand.
TCATATTTTAAAAAAAAAATTTAATGTTTATTTATTTTTGAGAAAGAGAGAGAGACAGAGCACAAGCAGGGGAGGGGCAGAGAGAGGAGGAGACAGAATCTGAAGCAGGCTCCAGGCTCTGAGCTGTCAGACAGAGCCCGATGTGGGGCTTGGACCCACGAACCACAAGATCATGACCTGAGCCAAACTTGGATACTCAATTGACTGAGCCACCCAGGTGTCCTTGGAGAATTTTCAGGTTTTAAAATAGATTTTAAATGAATTCTGATGCTGTGCATTTTGCCTTGATATACTTAGGTCATTCACAGTCATTCATTTCCACTCTTGAAATAGCATCTTATTTTCATTTTCCTTTTATTGCAAAAGTTAGAGAAAAAAAAATTCCTAGAAAATTTTTGTCCTAAAAATNNNTAAAAATATTATATATATATATATATATATATGTATACACACACATACACACACACATACATATACATATACATATACACATTCCATTACTGAATTATCTTGGACTCCTTTGATTGCAAAATGAGAGAAATCCAGCTCAAATTAATTCAAACCAAAAAAGAGGATTTTATTGGCCCACACCCCCAACCACATGACCATAGATACGACAAGAACTAAAACACCAGAATCTTTTTTAAAATTTTTGTAAAGTTCATTTATCTTGAGAGAGACAGAGATAGCATGTGAGCAGGGGAGGGGCAGAGAGAGAAAGGGAAAGAGAGAGAATCCCAAGCAGGTTCCATGCTGTCAACACAGAGCCCAAGGTGGGGTGTCCAGCTCACAAAACTGTGAGATCATGACTTGAGCAGAAACCAAGAGTCAGATGCTTCAGGCACTGAGCCACCCAGGCGCCCCTAAAGCCTAGAGGTATCAGACAGTTACCCCTGTGTCTCGTTTCCGATTCCCTCTGCAAGTTCTCTGAAGCAGGACAGGGGGCGTGGCGGTCGGCTAGGGCCAGCACACATCCTAATCGTCCTGCAGCCAGGAAGGAAAGTACTCTTTCCCCTGAGCAGTTGTGAAAAGCTCCCTGGGTGAGATCTGATTGGCCTGACCTTTGTCACATGATAATCTCTAGCCCGGTTACCCTATAGGAGGTGGCCCTTCCGTGACTGGGGTCTGCTGATAGAGCCTTGTGGAGAGAAGGAATGGTCTGCAGCGGGGGAAGGAGTTATAAGCAGAAATGAACGTTAACTGAAGCTATTGACCGGAGAAATGTGAATAGAAACGTACTTGAGAATAAAATTCATTACTTTAAATCAGAGGTCTCTTCTTCCATCATAAAGTCCCTTCAATATACCACAGTATATTGACGTCATCTTATAATATTTGTCTCTTCCACTGAATAGTAAACTCTCCAAAGAACCAGTTATGTGATGGTCAGATCTGTAATGCTGGTGTCTAACTTCGCACCCAGCACATAGCAGATGGTCAAGAGGTGTTTTTGAACTGAGCACATAAATATACTGTAAAATCACTTGCCAATAGCAGGTACAGCATGTGCTAGGCACAACCATCGGCCTCTTCACAGCTATAATCCTAGACACACACACACACACACACACACACACACACACACACACACACCACTCCCTTACTAATCTTCAGGGTGTTTTTTTAACTTATAGAATAATGGGTATTCTGTAGAAACTATGTTGATTACCCAACAAATCAACTCATTATTCACCCTTTCTTCCTGGATAAAGAACTAACTCACTTTTCTCAGACACCCTTATAGTTGAGTGTGGTCACGTGACCAAGCACAGACAAATGGAAGGAAGTTTTATACACTACTTCCGGTACGAGGCTTTGGACTACCTCCTCAATGTTCTGTTCCTCCTCTCTGCGGGAATCCAGATTAACCAACCCTCATTCATGCAGGTGGTGACATTGCCTCAGGAAGCTGTGAGATCACACCATGGAGGAAGCCTGGATCACTGAATGACCACACTGAAAATGAAAACACACAGTAGAGGAAGGAAAAAGTGGATTTTAGAATGCAGGAAACTGAGGCGCCTGGGTGGTTCAGTCGGTTAAATAGCCAACCCGTGATTTCGGCTTAGATCACGACCTCACAGTTTGTGAGCTCTAACCACCCCCCACCCCCCCCCCGCCATAGGGCTCTGTGCTGACAGCAAGGATCCTACTTGGGATTCTTGCCCCTCTCGCTGCCCCTCCCCCTGCTTGTGCTCTCTCTGTCTCTCAAAATAAATAAAAATAAATAAATAAACAAACAAATGTTTTTAAAAATGCATGAAACTGCATGGAGAAAATGAGCTTGCATTGGAACTGAAAAATGAGAGATGTATCAGGTTTGGAGAAGCATTTTGGGATTAGTAGAGAATGTGTAGGAGACAGAGAGAGATCCCTGGAAGAGAGGCATTTAAGAACTTGCTGGTTTTCGTTGCATTTCCTTTTGACCTTTCGTTGACAATATAAACATCTAAAATACTGTAAAATCATTCTGGCCTCCATACCGGTATTAATTCAAATGCGATACTAAGTAAATGCTAGACTGGCCCTAGCAGCAGTCAAATTAAATCATCTTAGAGTTATTACCATAAAAACTGAATAATAACGCTTTCCCACTGGAATTGAGATTACTCGGTTGCTCTTGAAGTTCAAGTTTTATTCTACCGGCAAAGAAGATGTTTAAGTCAGTTATTGGCCAAAGTGTAGTAACAATGGTATTGAACAAGCACGTTTACAAATAGTGTCTCCAGGGGTAGAGCCAGTTGGAAAGTAATTTAGAAAAGAGGAATGTGACTATGTCTTTTCACTGCCATTGATCACAGTCGAAAGACTGTTCTGTTGCTTCAAATTTTTATTCCGAAAATGTCAAACCACAGCAAGTTGTAAAATGGTACAGTAAATACTAATACGCCCTTCACCTAGATTCGTCCTCTGTTAACATTTTATTGCTTTGACTGTCCCTACATCTCTCAGAAATATTCTCTTATAATGTATGTTTTATTCTAGAGGATTATATTTGAACTTTCGTAATTAAATTAAAAATCTAGCCGGCATAGATTTTTGTGTATAATGTGGTAGGGATCAAGATTCATTTTTTAGTGTGGATATCAGTGCTGTGTTGCTTAATGGGGTTTTCTGGGCCACAAACCCCCCTTTTCCGGTCTGCTGTGCGGTGTTAGGGTGGACTTAGTCACCCCCCGTCTCCTTTGCCATCCTGCTCCCTGGTCCGTCCCACCAGGAAGAAACCATGGGGGGAGACTAGCAATTCCACAGGGCCAGGGACATGCTCCTTTCCATTATCTCTGTTCCTGTCGTCCCTGCAGTGACCCTCAGCACAGCAATGGCTGTGAGCAGTCGTAGTTGTTCCGGGTTCTAGTTATTTCTCTATCCCCCGAATAGCCTCATCGTGGCCTTCAGGGAAATCAACCTTGCCAGCTGGTACCCCATCCTCTGAGATCTGGGCTCCCCACCCCCCATCTCATGGACCTCTCCTCCAAGCTTCTGGCTTTTAATCGCCACAGCCCTTCCTCTCAGCCCACTCGGCCCTAGCACTGACAGCTGCCTTCTGCATACACTCTCTGGCACCTAAGTGTGTCCTTTTTGCCACTGCACTTCCCTGACGGTCACCGGCCACATTCCGTGTATTCAGGTGTCTCTGTTAAAACAAGTGGTGTGATTTCTGGTTTCCTCACTGGACCTTGGCTGACACCATAGCCAGGGCCCAGCATCACGTATTCAAGGGCCATTCTCTCATCCAGAATACTGTAGTAGCATTTTGCACAAATCAAATTGCCATATATGGGTGGCAATTTGAAAAGGTTCTTTGAACCTTTTTTAGTTCCACTGGTCTATCTGTCCATGCCTACACCAGTATCTATCTGTCCATGCCTATGCCAGTGTCTTACTATCTTTGCGACTGGGGCTTTATAATACTTCTTCACACCCACTAGTGTTAATCTTTTCGTCTTGTTCATTTTCCTCAAGCTTACGTTTTGAGAGTACCCAGCTGTCTGTTCTTTTAGGGCCTCCCTTGACACTTTGCCCTCCCTGAAACAACCTGCGTCCAGTGACTGTGACATGCAAGTAAAGAAAGATGAGGCCATTTCAGTCAGTGCAGGACATACCAACAGGTAACATTCACCCCTGAGCTCCCTTCCAGGATAGCTGCGGTTCTGCCAAACTACATGCGAGTTTGACATCTCCGCCTGCCCACCCTCTCATAGATATTGATCCCTAATACACATCTCACTCCCCAGGGTCCTTCTCTCCGTCTGCTTTAGGAGACCCCAACCTGCACCGTGACCTAATCTCTGACACCTGCTGCTCTCTTGGTTTTGGTGCTAAGAACTGAAACCGAGATCCTTGAAGAGTCTGTTTGCTTCCTGGGCTAATGGGAAGTGAGTCATAAGCACCGTGGTAAAAAAAATAAATAAATAAAAGAAAACCATGAACTCAGAATATGAAACATGGCTTTGTTACTAATAACTTCAATGCAAGAAGAGAAGAAGGATAGACTCAACAGCTAGAAGCTGGGGGCAGCACACCGATTATTATGCTCCAATTCTTTCATAATACTGTTTTAAGTCTTCTCTCTTCTTCTCTTGATCAGTGTTTTCAGAGATTTGTCTATTTTAGTTAGTTTTTTACAGAACCAACTTTAAGTTTAGCTGACAGCCATCTTGTTGTTTTCCATTGTACCAACTTCTGCTCTAATTTTTCTGTAATTGTACTCCTTGGGCTCATTGTTGTTCAGTGTTTAACTTCTAAATATGGACCCGGGGATCGCTAATTTTGATGGTTACCTCTTCTCTAGTAGAAGTATTTAAAGTGTGAATTTCCTTCAAAGCATCATTTTCTCTGCAATATTTTCACTCCTCACTCTGTAAGTGGGCTCCCCATGATGACTTCCTTTGACCGAGTACGCTATAGAAAGGGGGAAAGAGTATTATAACTTCACAGTGGAGAAGCCTGACACATGCTCTCTCAGTCAGGTGAGCAAGGTCCACCTCAGCAGTGATAGATCATGTTGCTAGCGATGTGATGCAAGTGGCACTTTACCGGTTCAGCCTTCCTCCCAAACTCCGTAACCCCAGACTAATCATAAGAGAACATCAGACAAATTCCAAAAGTGGGGCGTCCTGCAAAATATCTGACCCATACTCCTCAATATTGTCAAAGTCAACAAAACCAAGGGGAAGCGGGGAACTGTTGCAGCCGAGAGGAGCATAATTATGGAGACTTGACTATTACATGTAATGCTGTATTTGGACATTAGGGAGAAACCTAGAAAATCCAAATAAAGTATAAAGTTTAGGTAATAATGTATTATTTGGTTTATTTTTTAATGTTTATTTATTTATTTTGAGAGAGAGAGAGATAGAGAAAGAGAGAGCGAGCAAGCACAAGTGGGGGAGGGGCAGAGGAAGAGCGGGAAAGAGAGAATCCCAAGCAGGCTCTGTGCTGCACAGAGTCTAACACAGACTCAGTCGCATAAACCATGAGACTATGACCTGAGCTGAAATTAAGAGTCAGACACTTAACCAGCTGAGCCACCCAGGTGCCCCTAACTTGGTTTGTTAATTGAGGCAATTGTGCCTTACTAATATAAGGTAATAATAAGGGAACTTGGATATTGGGTATATGGGAATTCTCTGTATTATCTCCCCATCATATTATGCCCGTTATATTATTGGGGGTGCAGGGGAAGCACCAGTGTCAGGTCCTAGAGGCCAAAGGCCCAAAAACGTTTGGACTCTAGGATGAAGGGCAGGAGAAGATGGATGTCTCAGCTCAAGAAGAGGAAGAAAATTTGCCCTTTCTGCACTTTTGATCTCTTCAGGCCCTCACAGGACTGGACTCATTGATGGGGGTGGGTTCTTACACAGTCTACAGGTTCAGATGCTCATCTCTTCTAGGAACATCCTCTCAGACATCACAGAAATAATATTTCATCAGCTATGTGGATATCCTTTAGCCAGCTAAGTTTGTATATTTGTGTGTGTGTGTGCATGTGTATATATATATAAATATATATATATCTTATATATATAACATAGTGATTCTAAGTAGTTTTAATTTTTCATTATGGTTCCCTTTATAGTTCATCTGCTTTTCAACAGTGTTCTTTTCAACTTCCAAATATTTGAGAATGTGTAATTTATCTTTTTTGTCACGTCTACCTTATTTGCATTGTGATCAAAGATCATGGTCAGTACATCTCTATATTGAAATATTTGAGGTTTCTTTTATGTTTAGTGTACGATCAACTTTTATAAATGTTTTACTGTGGTAGGGTCCCCTCCCTAAGGAGAAAACAAAAACCTCAAAGTACCCTGGCTATGCACGTACATAACAACCTCCCTCATGACCTTGAACAGGAGACCACTTCATCAGACTGCATGTTCGTGTGTTACCATATATGGGAGACAGAGAAATAACCAATATATTTTCAAAAACTATGCCATGTGGCGTTCGGGACTCAGTTCTTCAGGTACGAACCCAACTGAGCGGTGCCGGCAGGAATAAAGTCACTTCCTGGAAAGAGAAGCCTGTGTCACGACTCTCTGTGTGAGAATCCTGCTACGTCACTTGAGGGCTCGCATCTGGGATTCGGGGGTGGTGTATTTCCACCTCCTCTGGCACCGGGGGTACGAGCGTCAGAGCACCAGGACGGAGAGGTGTGGTCGCCTGACTCCAGACTAGCCTTCCAGGCACGGCGGGCGGTGAGGACCCCATGTGCCCCGACGGAACCCGTGAGGTCCAGGAACCAGCTCAGGGAGCGCCGCCCTTCAGACTGCGTATGAACCGGGGTGCGTTGTGGCAGACCTGCCCCGAGAGGCCGAAGGGGAGCCTGATCACGTCCCAGGGTTGCCCTACTAAGTCCACAAGGGACGAGGAACAAAGCCGCAACTCTACGGCGCTGGATGTAGGGCGGTGGGCGGCCAGCCACCTCTGGTTAGTCTACTCAGCATGGGGACCTGAAGGCACAGTCCCAAGCAGCTGCCAAAACTCCTCTTGTTTGGGGGAAAATCCCTGTCTCCTCCAGACTGACACAGGCTGCCTGATTCCACTGGTGGAGAACAAAACAAAACAAAACAAAAGGAACCTGGAGTCTGCTCCTCTGTCTGAGGTGACAGGATTTAAAACTGGGAATTCTCTTTCTCTGCCTTTTGCTGGTACCTTGCTTTTGCTGCCTCCCCTCGCCCCCACCGGCTTTCTGCACCACCTTGGGGAGGGGCAGCCTGCATAACTGGCTCCTCCTCCCACACCCTAGATGTTGAGGAGAGAAGACCACTGATTTCAGATTTCCCCACCAATGTTCCAGGTAAAAATAACCCATGGGGAACAAATGATCTTACGTAGACCCAGGTAAAATGTATTCAGTGTTTAAGCTAATATAAGTTTCTTGGTTTGAGGTAGATAATGTTTATCAACATTAAAAAAAAAAAAAAAAAGCTTTTGGGGCACCTGGGTGGCTCAGTTGGTTAAGCGTCCGACTTCGGCTCAGGTCATGATCTCTGGTTTGTGGGTTCGAGCCCCACGTTGGGCTCTGTGCTAACAGCTCAGAGCCTGGGGCCTGTTTCAGATTCCGTGTCTCTCTCTCTGACCCTCCCCTGCTCACACTGTCTCTCACTTTCTCTCTCAGAAATAAATAAAACATTTTTTTAAAAAAGCTTTTATTCTACCTAGATTTGCTGAAGATCAGGTAAGCTCATGCTATCTGTGTTCCAACTTGTTAGCAAAAAGATGACTTAAAGTAATGGTTAACTTTGTCTCCTAGTGTTCATGGGTAATGGTTAAGTTAGCTTTCAAGGTCTTTGGTAACCTAAAACGTTGAAGTTTTTGCTTGCACAATAAATTGGAATTAAATTCATTGGATATCTAACAAGAGAAGAGGCAAAACCACTTATTTAGATGTAGGTCGGGCTTTTAACTTGTTGCGGAAAAACCAAGGATACGTGGATCTGTTGAAAAACATGCTTTGTGCTTAATTCACTCATAAGTTTGCCATCTAAGAAATTCTGATGTAACAGTTAACAGTTGGTTACTACTTAGTTTTCACGGGAGACTCAGGTTTCTAAGAGTTAAAATTCTGCTAAATTTACTGAAGACTAATAAAAAATGAAAAAAACAAAACTCTACATGTAAAACAGTAGATATATAAAAAAGCATAAGCATGGAAATACATTTTTTGTTAAAGGTTGAAAAAAAGGAGTAATTTTGTCCTAAATAAGACTGGTTGTTTGAAAAAGAAAACAAAAAAAACCTTAAGTCAAAATCTAAAAATGAAGGAAATTTGTAAAAAGTTTGTAAAGAAAAAGCTTTAAAAAAATTTTATGTATGGCCAGGAGGGCTAAGGTTAAACCTTTAAGTTGTGCTATATTAGCCACTATCTTCCAGATACAAAATAAAAGCCTAGTGGCCTTCCTGGAAAGGTTAAGGGAGGCTCTCATTAAATATACGGCTACCTCCCCTAACACCCCAATGGCTGAGATGATTCTAAAAGACACATTTGGGGGCACCTGGGTGGCTCAGTCAGTTAAGTGTCCGACTTCGGCTCAGGTCATGACCTCATCGTTCGTGGGATGGAGCCCCATGTCGGGCTCTGTGCTGACAGCTCAGAGCCTGGAGCCTGCTTCCGATTCTGTATCTCCCTCTCTCTCTGACCCTCTCCTGCTCATGCTGCCTCTCTCTCTCTCTCAGAAATAAATAAAAATTAAAGAAAAGAAAATAAAAAAATAAAAGACAAATTTGTCGCTGATTGGCCCCAGATATTTGGAAAAAAAAACTGCAAAAACTGTCTGTTGGTCTGGAAGGGATCCTGGGGGAGCCCTTACGCGCCGCCAACTGGGTATATTATAACCAAGATCAAGAGGAGAATAAAACAAAACAGAAAAGGAGGCTTTAAAAAAATTGGAGGCCTTAGTTGTGGCCTTGCGCTCTGTGTGGCACCAGACTTCCCAAGGTCCTGGCACCAAGTGCCACATGTATGGCCGTTCAGAGCACTGACATGGGAAGGTCCTCAGAGGGGACAAGCAGACTGAAAAACCCGTAAGCCAGGCCCCTCGTGCGGAGACAATCACTGGCGATCTGAGTGCCCTCGGGAGCCTCTCTCCGTGAGGCCCAGATAACCAGTGTCCCTGGAAGGGACTGCCCAGTGCGTCGGGGAAGTCTACAGTGGTTGATTTCCTTCTTAGCTCCAGAGCTGCCCTTCCGCCCTCCCTTCCGCTCCGGGCCCACTGTCCCAACGCAGCATGACGGGTAGAGGCGTCCCCAGATGCCTTATAACCGAATTTTTCTCTCCGTCCCTGGGATACATGTGGAAAAACCCAATTTTGTCTCATTCTTTCTTGATAATACCAGATCTTACTCCCTTGTAGGAAGGGACATCATAACTAAATTTATTAGAGACTATAGTACTACTGACTCCAGAACAAATAGACGATTGTATGAGTTTTGGAAAATTACTGGATCTTGTAGGCTGTAGATACCAGGATTCAGGAAAATAGTTTGCTGCTCTATCAATTACTAAAGGAGAGTCAATCTGACCTACTCTCCCCCTCTGAAACTAACTAGGGTCTGACTCCTAGATACCGTGTCCAGTCCTTGGGATGGTTACAGAGCAAGGCGATTACTGTTACCAAGCTCACAGAGCTAAAATATCATTAAGACACAGTATCAGACCTTTCATTTAGGGAGGGACAAAACTTATCAAATGGCCCAAAGGATGTTTACTGGAAAAAAAATTGTCAAGGACAGTTCTACAAGTGGCATCAGCCTGTGAAGTATGTCTTAGAAACAATCCTTTCAACCGCACACTTGCTCTCCCAGGCAATCAAGGAAGTGGAGGCCATCCAGAAAAGACCATCAGTTAGGTTTCACTCCTACGCCAAGGTCAAAGATATTCTAACATCTGTTGGTACAGATTGATACTTTTACTAATTGGGTAAACGCCTTCCCCTACAAGACAGAAAAGGCACAAAAAGTAATAAATGTTCTGCTTTATAAAATAATACCCAGGTTCCAGCAGAAGCGGAGGGCAACAATACTCTTAGGTACAGCATTGTAAACTCCAAGCAGCTGTTAGAGCAAGAGGCGGGGAATATGCGTGGAAACAGACCGAGTTTGCCCAGGAAAACTTTAAGGGTCTATCATTGTTTTGAAACATTTAACTTTCTTTCTGTAAATATGTACCAGGTGCACTTTGTGATTTCAGGAGCATATAGGAAAGAAAAGCAAACTTTTTTTTCCTTCTTTTCAGCAATGCAGATGCAGATGTTGAGACAACGCATCTGCACGTCCCAGCCACCCTCCAGGTTAGGAAGAGCAATGGGAGACGTGACAACATGAGTTCGTGGGAGAAATCCCAAGAGGAAGGAGAAAGTGGAGACAGAACAGTGACAGAGCCGACCCCCAAACAGCAGGCTGAAAGGAGCCTCAAGAATTGGGGGGCAGCAAGAGGAGCCTGGTGGCTGATGCCCCCCTAGGTCAGGTCAAGTCCAACCGGGGATGAAGTGTGCTGGCTTTTAGGAACAAGGAGGTTGTGGGATTCAGGATGCTGCGAGCGGAAAGCAAAACTGAGTTAGGGAGGAAGTGAACGTGAGAGGGGCATCGAGTATGGGCAGCTGTTCACGAGATTTGGCGGTAAAGTGGAGAAGATAGGGAGGGAGAGGGAGGGGGTGCCGTGCGTGAAAGAAACGGGGCTGTTCATAGGACTAAGGCAGTAAGTCTAATCCATGCCCACCAGGCAATGCCACTTGGGAAGCTTTGGAAAATCCCTGTGGCCACACCCTGCCCAGGGCTGAGATTTAATCAGTGTGGAGTGAGGCTCAGGCATCGGCACTTCTCTGAAAGCTGCCCAGATACGTCTAATGCACGGCCAGATTTGGAGCCACTGCTCTAAGGGAAGGACCCAGGATGGGGGAGAGAGAGAGAAAATATAAGAGAGAAAAAAGATAAACGTTGGAGTAAAAAAGGGCCCCAGCAGGGGCAGAGGACATGGTTTTAAACAGGAGAGACATTCCTTCTGTTGGGAAAAGAGAGAGGGAGGAAAGGATGGGTTCAGAAGCAGGCAAGTGTACGGCTGAGGTGAGGAAGAAGCCGACAAGCTCCTGTGTGAGGTGCATTTTCTCTGCGAAGCAGGAAGAAAAGCCATCTGCTGAGGGGTGTGGAGAAAGTTGGAGAAGAGATTGAGGACGACAGAGAAGGGTTGAAATGGTTGCCTCCACGGGAGCCTAAAGCAATTTCAGACATAGCTGAGGACTGTTTGAGGCTGTACTGGAGTGAGTCTACGTTCGTAGGTCACTATCTCTCGCGGTGTTGAAACTGCAGATTTGCCCACACTGGCCAAGTGGGCGTTTCTAGTCATGTGGTTCATGATCGGGAGACCAAGGCATGCGGTGAAGAAAGTGCGGTTGAGGGGTCTTACAGATGCGGACTGCAGAATCTGGGCCAGATGGAGCAGGAATCGAGGAGACCGGTTGGTGGGAAAAACTTGGAAAGTTCCAGAGCCTGGAAGGGTCGATGACATCGAAGAGTGATAACAGCAGGAGAAGCAGAGTAATGAAAGGGGTGATCACAAGATTGGAACCAGAGAGTAGATGTAGAAATTGGAGTCCTCAGACACGGGCAGAGCTGGCTGACAGCCAGGCCTGGGGACGGCCAAGGGTGTGCGTGGCCAGGTCAAAGTCAGAGAAAAAGCATCAGAACGTTCCATTTTGTCGAATACCCACTTTCTCAAATATTTTACTTAAGCCTTACTTATAATTTATAATTCCACTATGTAATTACAGTATAAATAGTATATACAAATATGCACTATATATAATGTATAATTATAGATTGCCTAGCATACCCAGCAAGTTTTTAAAAACATAAAAGGGAAGAAAAAGGAAAACTCCACATATGTATAGATAAATAAAAAAGACTAGATGAACATAATCCAAAACGTTAACAGTGAGATTATGGTTAATAATTTTTCTTTTGCTTTTTGGATGTTGTGCAGCAGTGAATAGTATTTCTATAATTCTAAAAAGCAATACATTTTATATATTCAAAGAAAACAGTTTACCCCAAAGGAACTTTGCTCTTTCAGGGTATCTTAGTCTTTAAAGGAAGTAATATCCTGAACTATGGAAATAGTGCCATGTATTAGTATAGAGAACCTAATGCAAATAGTAATTCCGATGAGTCACTTCTTTTCGGCTCATTTTAAACTACGAGATAGCAATCAGGCCTGATTATCTCAATTTATAAATATTTACTCTCGAGACAGCTTCCTTATGTTCATAATGTTGACTTAATAAATACGGATTGACACTGATATATTACAAGACTTCCTTTCCTAAGGGTTACATATTATGTTGAAAGAACTTCATGAAAAAGAATAGAGCAGGCAAAGAAGGCCTTCTGACGACCCAGTTCTAACTGACCGCCTCTCCAATAAGCACACGCATGCATTTCCTTTTCCCCTTTTCAACTTTACTTTCCTCCAGGCCGCTTATTAACATAAGTTAATAGTTATGACCTGACATATGACCTGAGCCAAAATCAAGAGGCGCTCAACCGACTGAGCCACCTGGGTGCCCTGAGTATTGCTCTTTCTTAAAGCTTCCCAAGTGATTTTTACAAGTAGCCAGGGTTCTATATAATCAACTCAGTTAAATCCAGACGGAATTTTCGGAGCCTTTCTCCTCTGCCCCACGAATACCGAAACCTACTCTTGACTGTGAACGTTCCTGTCCCCTCTGATGCCCCGGCCACCCTGCTCATTCCGTTCCTGGCTCCCCACCAACCGCTAGGAAGAACCCTGACACACGTCTCCTCTGTCTGCCTCTTCGTCTCTCCTTTGGGAAATTCAACCAAACAAATCAACTGACAATGAGAAAAGGAGTGTAAGGTCTTTTGAAAAATAATTAAGTAAAGGGCAAATCACATCTCTCAGGTACTTCAAAAAGGCAAAATAAAAGAAACGCCTTCGGTGGAAGAGTCACTCTGGCACTAACTTGTCGAGGGCCACTTGGAAATGTTTAATGGCGAGCACAGAGCCACAGCTGGCCAGAGCGCTGTGAGGTTTCCCATCACGCTGCAGGGACAGCTGGCCAAGCTCACGGAGGCCGCTTTCAGAAGATTCATGGGGGCTCATGAAGCGGCAGCTGGCAGGAAACCCCAGGCAAAACCCACTCAGATGACATAAACTATACCTTAAAAATCACTTTCATGGGGCATCTGGGTTGTTCAGTTAGTTGAGTATCTGACTTCAGCTCAGGTCGCTTCAGCTCAGGTTATGATCTCGGGGTTCGCGAGTTCGAGCCCTGCGTCAGGCTTTGTGCTAATAGTGCAGAGCCCGCTTTGGATTCTGTGTCCCTCTCTCTGCCCCTCCCCTGCTCGTGCTTTCTCTCTCTCTCTCTCTCAAACATAAATAAACATTAAACAAAATAAAAAGTCACTTTCTTAACCCGTATCATCCTTTTTGTTTTCAAGTTTTGCCTTTGAAATAATCACTGGCTTCTAAGAAGTTGCAAAGATAATACGGAGAGGTAACACGGACACCTCAGTTCTTGCTCATGGCTGCATCTTGTGTCACTGTAGGAAACTGGCATTGGTACGTGTGTGACGGCTCTGCGGCATTTTTGTCACATGTAGATTCATGTAACCATCACTGCCATTGAGATATACAACTATTCTATCATTTTTCATTCGTCTGGGACAAATGCCCAGAAGTACAATTGCTAGGTCTTCCTGGAAGGCTGATCTTTTTACCAGTACATTCCTTTCTGTTTCTGGAAACTTTCCTTGCTCTAAAGGTTTTTCCTGACTGATGTTTGCATGATTCTCATTCTCGTACTTGCAGCCTATCTATACAGTTATAGCTGAATTGATGTATTACAGACAGTTTATCACTGTGTCATTTTTTTTTTAACTTTAAAACTACTCAATAGATTCTACCTTCGGAGAAAAATTGAGCAGTGAGTAGAGCTGCCATATACCCTTCCCCTCCTTCCAACCCCATCCCCATTTCCCTATGATTAGCACCTTGCGCTAATGTGGAATGTTTATTACAGTTGAAGAACCTGTAATACACTATTATTAACAAAGTCCATCATTTGCATTAGGGTTCACTCTGTGTATCGTACATTCTATGGGTTTGGAAAAGTGCATATTGTCACGTGTCTGCCATAGTAGTGTCACTTAGAACACAGTTTCTCTGCCTTAAAAATCCCCTATGCTCTGCCTGTTCAGTCTCCCCTCTTCACCCGGCAAATCCTCGGCAACAGTTTGTGCTGTCTCTGTACTGTCTCTGCAATTTTGCCTGTTACAGATCATCATAGAGTTAGAATCATACAATGTGTAGCCTTTTCAGATCGGCTTCCTCTACTTAGCAATAGGCATTAAAGTTTCCTGTACTTCTTTTTGTTCCTTTTGTGGTTTATTTCTTTTTGTTTGTTAATGAATTTTTTAATTTATTTTTTTAAATTTACATCCAAATTGGTTAGCATAATGGTGCAACAATGATGTCAGGAGTAGATTCCTTAATGCCCCTCACCCATTTAGCCCATCCCCCCTCCCACACCCCCTCCAGCCACCCTCTTTGTTCTCCATATTTAAGAGTCCCTTATGTTTTTCTTTTTGATTGCCAAGTAGTACTCCATTGTATGTATATGTGTATATATATATATATATGTATATGTGTGTGTGTGTGTGTGTGTATATATATATATTATACCACATCTTCTTTATGCATTCATCAATCACTGGACATTTGGGCTTTTTGCGTACTTTGGCTGTTGTCAATAGTGCTGCTATAAACACTGGGGTGCATGTGCCCCTTCGAAACAGCACACCTGTACCCCTTGGATAAATACCTAATAGTGCAATTGCTGAGTCATAGGGTAGTTCTAGTTTTTATTTTTTGAGGACCCTCCATACTGTTTTCCAGAGCGGCTGCCCCAGTTTGCATTCCCACCAGCAGTGCAAAGAGAGCCTCTTTCTCCACATCCTCGCCGACATCTGCTATTGCCTGAGCTGTTAGTTTTAGCCATTCTGACAGGTGTGGAGTGACATCTCAATGTGGTTTTGATTTGTATTTCCCTGATGATGAGTGACGTTGAGCATTTTTTTCATGAGTCTGTTGGCCTTCTGGATGTCCTCTTTGGGAAAGTGTCTATTCATGTCTTTAGCCCATTTCTTCACTGGATTATTTGTTTTTTGGGTTTTGAGTTTGATACATTCTTTATAGATTTTGGATACTAACCCTTTATCTGATATGTCATTTGCAAATATCTTCTCTTATTCAGTTGCCTTTTAGTTTTGCTGATTGTTTCCTTCACTGTGCAGGAGCTTTTTATCTTCATGAGGTCGCAGTAGCTCATGTTTGCTTTTGCTTCCCTTGTCTCTGGAGACATGTTGAGTAAGGAGCTGCTGCGGCCAAGGTCAAAGAGGTTTTTGCCTGCTTTCTCCTTGAGGATTTTGATGGCTTCCTGTCTTACGTTTAGGCCCTTCATCTTGAGTTTATTTTTGTGTACAGTGTGAAAAAGTGGTCCAGGTTCATTTTCGGCATGTCGCTGTCCAGTTTTCCCAGCATATGGTTCATTTCCTTTTAAGACTGAATACTACTGCATTGTACAGATGTGTCATAGTCTATCCATTCTCATGTTGAAGGATATTTCCATTGTTTCCAAGTTTTGGTAATTATGAATAAAGTTGCTATAAACATTCCCGTGCAGTTGTGTGTGTGTGTGTGTTTGTGTGTCTGTGTGTAAATTTCCAACTCATTTACGTAGATGCCTAGGAAAATTCCATCCATTTCATCTGTCTGGGAAGGGAAGTTTCCTTGCCAGCACTATTTAAGAAGAAAAAATCAGTTGTATTTTTAATCTGTAGCCAATTGACTTTTTTTTATAAACTCTGACCATAATTTCTTTTAGTTATCATATTAACCCATCAAGCCTGCTCTCTGTAGCCCAAAGGATGAATAAGGGCGTTTAAAAATCAAAGTCAGTCTCTGTGCAAGGCCTTCTCACATTCAAAATAAAGAAGTACAAACTATCGGTCAACACAACTTCTACAGGATTCATTGTGCTGTACCTACATGTATCTTTTGGTGATAGAAATGAAGAGACTTTTAAAAGTGTTATCTGACAGGCATAGGGAATCATAAGCCACTTAATTATAAATGAAAACTGAGAAAATTAACTGAAATTAACCAAAAAGTAGTTCAAGTGGGATCAAACTTCAAAAAGCAAAATTAGTTTATCAAATGATTAGCTCATATTGAATGTAAAGTTGTCACCTTATTTTAATTTCATTGTGAATTTGAGGCATTTATACTTAATGTTTACCCTTTAAACCATGAATTTTTTTTCTTTAACTGTCCATAGTGTCTGTCTGCCAAACTACAGTCACCGGACATTTCTAATGTGAAGACAGAGTATGCTGCCAATGTGTTAATGTTTACCTCCGGAAAAGGTGACTTTGCCACTTCTTACATAATTTAACTCTGTGCTGTTTTCAGCTGATATTTTATACAACTGAGGGTGAAATGCATCTTTCATTTAAAATTTTTTGATGTTTATTTATTTTTGAGAGAGAGAAAGAGAGCACGAGTGGGGAGAGGCAGAGAGAGGGAGACACAGAATCTGAAGCAGGCTCTTTACTCTGAACTATCAGCACAGAGTCTGATGCGGGGCTCGAACCTATGAACTAGGAGAGCATGACCTGAGCTGAAGTCAGACACTTAACCGACTGAGTCACCCAGGTGCCCTGCATCTTTTATTTTTTAAATAACCAATGGCAATATAAATATTCGACATTCATCCTGAAAGTGATAGCATTCTAATAGAAAGGAAAGAATAAAATCTGCCTACTTGTATGGCACAGTGCAACAGTCATTCAGAGAAATATGCAAATTCCACCCTTCAGTCCCAACAACCTTAATTCTTTAGTTTATTAATAGGCTTTGATACCTCCTCTGACCCTGCTTTGTAACACAGTTCAGTTCTCCCCCACACCTTCTTCTCTCCACTTGTCTGCATGAGCCACCCCATCAGGATGGGTACCAGTGTGGCCCATACACAGCGTGCGTGTCTGGCAGCACCCGGGGCCAGAGAACCTCGGGTCAGCCTGGGGGAAGGAAAGGACGGGTCCCTCCTCCAAGCCTGCCATGGTCTTCCACAGACACTCTGCCTCCTTTCTAATGTCTGCTTAACCCTAAATGACTAATTTAAAGCAGGGCACACATTGTCCAGATTCGTATATGTATCCCTGAGTATTTGCTGAGTACCCGCTGTGGGCCACACATTGCTTTTGGATCCCTGAGTATCGCTGTGTGCCACACATCGCTTTTGGATCCCTGAGTATTTGCTGAGTACCCGCTGTGGGCCACACATCGCTTTTGGATCCCTGAGTATTTGCTGAGTACCCGCTGTGGGCCACACATCGCTTTTGGATCCCTGAGTATTTGCTGAGTACCCGCTGTGGGCCACACATCGCTTTTGGATCCCTGAGTATTTGCTGAGTACCCACTGTGTGCCACACATTGCTCTTGGTGTTGGTAAGACAGCAGTGAACAAAAGAAATGCTCTCTCACAGAGCTTATACTCCCATTTGGGACATAGATAATGAATACATAAAATATATAAGGAGAAAGATATACACATATATAATGCAATGGCCACAGTAATAAATGCCACTGAGAAAAGTAAGGGTGAATAAGAAAGTAGAGGCTGGCAAGGTGACAGGTCATAGATGTGTCAGGGAAAGCCTGTGACCTCTGGGTGGAAACCTAAGGAAGAGAGGAGAAGGGTCTTATAGACATAGAGAAAACTAGAGTGCCAGAAAGTGCAAAGGCCCTGAGATAGGATCATGTTTGTCATGTCCCAAAAGACAAGAAGCCATCATGGCTGAGTGAGTGAGTGAGCAGGGAGTGGGGGTGAAGTCCAAGGGGAAGCCAGGGTCCAGGTCATGGGTAGCTCTAGAGGCCATGGACAGGGTATTGGATTTATTCTAAGTCAAGTAAAAAGTTACTGAAGGGTTTTTGCTGTTTGCTTAGATCTGGCTTCTCTCTTCCAACAATCACCTTGAACTCTGAAGGAAGAACATTCAATCAGGAGCACAGGTGGAAACTGGGAAGTCCTTTATGAGGCTCTTCCAGGGGATGAGTTATCATGGTAGAAGTGACAGAAGGAACTGTGCTTTAGAATATATTTTCAATCTAGAGTCAAAAGATTTTGCTGGGGAATTAAATAAATGCTGTGAGTGCAACAGAAGGGCCAAGGGAGAGGCTGAGTTTGGGAGGCTGAGGTGAGTGGTCGTGCCGTGTTCTGAAATGGGCAAGGCTGAGGGTGGAAAAGATACAGCGAGAGAATTCAGCAAAGTCCCCAACAGCAGACGCTGGAACTTAACACTTTTTTGAGACAGGTGTACAGCCTGCAGGAATTGCCCCCGAATTCATAAATGCCACCAGAAGCCTCAATATTTCTCATAAGATACAGTAAAGTGTCTCTTTCTCTTAAGCCTCTTAGAACTCTCTCCCTTGCATGAGACCAATGCCGGCGGAGGCCAGAGCGCTCTCTTGAGGGGGGTCACAGATATCTCTTCCTTATCACTCTGTAGGACCCGCTGCACCCACCCAGGGTGTGACTGTTCCGCGGATAAATTGGACATTTCACTCTAGTCTAAGCCAAACTTTTCACTGTCAGCTAAAAATTATTTCAGGCATTTCACTTCTATCATCAGCATTAGCAGTCAGTTTCCTTTTTGGACACTTTTCAAAAAGAAATCAAATTGGTTTCACCTTATGAGTGTTTCTGAATATGGGGCAATGACTCAGCGTAAGAAAGCCAAGTGAAGGCAGGATTGCTAAATGAGCTACGAGAATCTCTCACCAGCTAAGTAGATATTCGGAATATCAACACGCCCATCCCCGAAATATTCAGCCGTGTGAATCAGCAAAATTAGAAATTCTTTCAAGGTATGAACGAGGGAGTCTCACAAATGATTAAAAACCATGAATTTTAACTCCCAGAAGGTCAATGATCTACTGTCTGAATTTATTACATTCAGTTCCCGGTTATTTGTTTTATATCCTGTTTCCTATTGGTAGAGCCGTGCAGGGGAGACCCCTCCCCTTCTGGCCCATGACAACGCAGAACCTCCCCCGCCTACTTTTAAGAATTTGTTAAGAACTTCAGTAAAGTTTTAGGTGTCCTCAGCAAAGAGGACATGTTTGAAACAGAAAAGCCTTGGTGCAGGTCCCGTGTCGGCCAATTACCAGCTGTGTGACCTCCGGAAAGTTGCTTAGCCTCTCTGAGCATGTTTCTCTCTCTTTCGGTGGGGATGATGACACCTAACGTGTGAGGTGGTTGAAAACGGCCCAGAATTACGTTCCTGCGGTGGCCACGAAGATGTGCTACACAGACTGTCCTTCACGAGATCTTGCTGTGAGGACCACAGCTGGCCAGCAGCTCTGGCTGCCGCCTCTGTGGATTCCCTGCACCCTTATCATATCTAAACTGTTTGCCTCCACGACCCACTTTCCACCCCGATGGGGGCAACCTGCCCTTGCCGAGGAGCCACGCTGGAAGGCAGCCTGAGTTCTAGTTCTGCATTAACGGAGCGTTCAGCCTTTTTAAGTCACTCTCGCTCTTTGGGACTCTGTTTTCTCATTTGTATAATGAAGGGGTTGAACAACGTGCTGTTGAAAACTCCCGCACAGCAGGAGTTTTCCTCCAAACGGTTTCCTCCAAAACAGCGGGAACTGCTAGAAGACAAAGTCCACATGCACTTGATACAGTAGCTGGCAGGAGGGAGGTGCTTGGTCAATGTTTGTAGAAGGGGCTGCACAGTGTACCTACAGGGTGTACTGGCTGAAACTGCCCAGGTTAGACCTTTTGGCAGCAAATGTATACGCTAACTCAGGCTACCCGTGGAACTAAAGGACACCTGCTCTGTACTAAGCTCCCAGGGCGGTGTCTGACACGTCAGGTGCTCAGGAGACGCTTAAGGAAGGGAAGTGGAGAGTAAAACAGGGAAAAGGTAGACAAGTCATATTGTTACCGATATTATATTTCTTCGAAGATTCCTGGTAACTTGTGAAAGGATTTCAATCTAAAGTGGAACCTGAGTGTATGAAATGGAGGCTGTGACACATACACATTCCTCATAGAAGAATGGAACTTGAGGACCTAGAGCCTGATTTCTCATAAATGTCTGATGTACAGAAGAGCAAGACCTCTCTCCTGACCAATGAACAACTGCCAAGAATCTTTTCCCATACTCACTGCTTGGACTCTGGCTGGACTCCCCTCTCTTTGCACAACTTGCCTGTGAATGCAGCCTGCTCCCAACCCCTCAACAGACTCACCTGTAGCCTGCAACATCATGCATTTATGGAATTGCCACTCCTCTGCCATTCCCAGATAAACTCAATTTCTGGTCATTTGAGCTTGTCTCAGTTTACCTCTTCATTTACATTGATAGCCGTTTAGCTATACCAGATTGTTCTTCCTAGACCCAGCAGGTTAGTTAATGATTTTGGTCAAAATTGGGGATGTAAGCATTTTGCCATTCATTTTTTTTTTTTTTGCTATTTATAGTATAAATCTATGTCATAAATATTAAGAAGGTAATAGTGTTTACATTTGTATAGCACTTACTAGTTTCCAAAGGACTTTCTTATCAATTATTTCACTGTAGGCTCCAGAAAATTTTCATGTTGTGCAAAAGATAGTCAAACTAATTAAATTCACTGAATCAGTAATAAGATCATTCCATTATCCACCACATTTTCTCTTATGCAGATATCTTAAGTATTCTTTTCACAGTTGATAGTATTCAAAGTTGCCATGGATACAAGATAGCTACACAAGCCATTTGCCATTCCTCATCCTCAGCCACTAACCCTGTGAATAGACTAAGAAAATGTAAGAAATCATTCTCATTGTCAGCTACTAAGTCTTAACATCATAGAATGCAAGAGGAAGAAGGAATTTTATCTTCTGGTGCAGACATTCTTTGTCATAGATACATGAATCCTTAAAATTGACTAGCAAACGTTATGGCTATGAGAATGTTTCCCATGATAGTCCATAGTTTTCAATAGATAATGAAAACAGATGGGCTCTATGATGACAGCCCACCATTTACATATGAGATGATAGATCCTGGAGAGGCCAAGTGAATTTCTTGGGGTTCCAGAACACAGCAAGTTAGAGGCTGAATTTGAGCTGTGGTACTACGAGTTGAATGCTGTTTGCCCATCACCTAAGTGCATTTAGGAGCCATACATTTTTTACCTCAGGGAAGAGGTATATACCGGTGTTTCTGAAGTTAGAATATGAAAGGGTCTTACACACACCTGTCTGGTTTGTGCTCAGGTTCCAACACTTAGTTAAGATGATTTATTATTGTCTTAGTTATACAATCTCAGCAGTATAGAGAAAATGAGTCATCGCACACGGTGAAAATTTGGTGGGTGTGAATTAAAATTTGAATAGACTGGTAATGTTTCATGATTACAGATATATATTCGGTTTCCTTGGATATAGTTGGGCAGAGGAGATTATTTAAGAATTAAGTAATTGGTAGCAAATCTCATTTGTATCGTGTAAGTAATTGGTAACAAGTCTCATTTGTATCCTGCAACAGCCTTAACTCATGATATTATGACTTATAAGAAAAATTATGTATTTGGTCATTGAGATGATGAGAATATATTTCACGTATAGATTTGGTCTTCATCCAAACTTCCTGGCTCAGAACTCACAAAGCCCTTGGAATTTCCCAAGGATGAGAGTGGTAACGTGTCTCTTGTTATGTTAGTGAGATGACCTAAGGTCGGGGCTGGATGCCAGTGGCATCAGTCATGCCATTAGAGGGTTAGAACTTTCAGTCCCACCCCAGACCCCTTGGGAGGGGAGAGGGATTGGAAGTTGAATCAGTTGCCAATGGCTAGCACTTTGATCAATCATGCCAATGTAATGAAACCTCTTGAAAAATCCAAAAGAGTGGGGTTGAGAGCTTTCATGGTGAACATATGGAGATATGGAGAGGGTGATGTACTCAGAGAGCATGGAGGCTCTGCACGCCTTCGCATGTAACTTGACCTTATGCATCTCTTCCACGTGGTGTATTCCTGAACTTGACTTTTATGCATCTCTTCCACGTGGTGTGTTCCTGAACTTGACCTATGCATCTCTTCCACATGTGTGTTCCTGAGTTACTATCTAGTAAGTACGATAAGATGTTTCCCTGAGTTCTGTGAGCTACTTTAGCAAATCCGTAGAACCCAAGGTGGGGTCTGTCAACCCGGAACCTTTACATACATAAAAGAGCAGAAAAGATGCTGAAAAACCTTATAGCCATGTAAATATCAAGAGCAAATTTTTATTTAAAAAAATTTTTAACTATTTATTTATTTAGAGAGAGTGCATGAGCTAGGGAGGGGCAGAAAGAGAAGGAGAGAGAGAATCCCAAGCGGGCTGCCCACTGTCAGTGCACAGCCTGAGGTGGGGGTCAATCTCACGATCATGAGATCAAGAGTCAGAAGCTTAACCAACTGAGCCACCCAGGCGCCCCGAGAAAAAAATCTTTAAAAAGCAACAATGCCGAAGTTATAAGTGGGAAGATAGAAAATGTTAGTCTAATTATGTGAAATAAGATTTCCTTAGTTTTTGTATGTGGGAATTTGCCCACATTATCTGAGTAGCACTTTAAAAATATGTACGGTTATATTATCAGCAAGAATACAGTCTAAGGATAGACATTAATGGATGCCTAACATATGTAAGAATAGGAAACAAGTGTAGCTTGTTTTTTTTTTTTTAAAAGCATATTACACTTCTGTTCTCACCTTCTGTAGCTTGTTTTTTTTTTTTTAAAAAAAAGCATATTACACTTCTGTTCTCACCTTCCTCCATTCTGATCTTTAAATGCCATATATTGTTTCCGCATCATTGTTGGCTCTTAAGAAAGAGATCATGATGCTGAAAAATAAAGCCTTGACAATATTGCTATGTTTATATGAGAAACACTGCCCAAGTCTCAAAAACTGCAAAGGGGGAAAATTGGGAAAGAAAAAGCATGTGTTATCCTATTAACAAATGTCCAAATATTTTCTGGCCTGAAATATTCCTGAAAATAGAGTGTGGATCTGTGGGAAGGAAGCCCCAACTTCACAGTGAGGAGGACCCAGTGACTGCATTCTCCCGAACCAGGGGGCCAACGAAGTGCCTCTAAGGGTTGTAGGAAGCCCTGCCCCCCATCCTTCCAGAGCCTTCCAGATGCCCCCGAGGGGAGTGTGGAGAGAGAGGTGGAGAAGAGCAAGGCCTTGGGCACCACGCTTCCTAACCAAGGGATAGACGGGCATGTGGCGGTGGGCATGTGGCAGTGAGCGGGCTCTGTGTTCCTGTGCTCTGCTCTGTCTCCCCCGTAGGAAGGGACTGATGCTCGCGGCAGCCCAGAGACGCACAGACTCAGGCCTGGCCTGCTGGCAACTCTCGCAGTCCCTCGTATCGGGGTTCTCTGAGGGAGAAGGGCTGGGGAGGAGGAAGCAAGCAGACGGCAGAGCTGAGGGGAGGCCAGCCACAGTCTCCGTCATCCGTCTGATGCCCTGCAAGGTGGAGGGAAGTGCTCCTTCCCTGTCTGGGTTACTGCTCCAGATTTGGGCCATTCAGAAAACAGCCGGCGAGTGTTCCGAGAAGCCACAGGGTTATGGTCTTGGGGACCGGTCATCGTTTAGAAACAGAGACTCTTTCAGACCAGGTGTCACAAAGGGTTGGCCTACTAGGCCCCGATGACCAAGGGCCAGCCTGCTGTGTAGGGCCCAGCAGTGGGAGCTCACAGGGGACACACAAAGGGTGACACTGACTTCGTTCCCTATCGTAACATCGGTGCCAGAACTGCAAGTGACCCTGAGCGTTCCTACTGAGAAGAGTGGTGCCCCGTCGAGAGGGAGGGCTTCTGGGACGGCCACTCCGCTAGTCGTGGGGAACACGGTGGGGCTGCAGAGACGGGGTTTGTGCCGGCCATGCCTCCCCTGCAGTCTTGCATTATTGATGAGGTCTCCCCACCTGCCCTCCCAATGACAGCACATTGTTTTGGCCGCTCTCCCTGGCGCGGTGCCTTACTTATTCGCAGAGTTGTTACCCTGGCCGGTGGGAGCCAGACGCAGGCCGGGTTTTTGCCAGTCATGCTGAATCGGCCATCCTTCCTCCTGACAACTTGCAGTTTTACTGGGAGTCCCAAGTGTGGGGATGGGAAGAAGGGGGGCTTTCTGCTGACGGGGGAAGATTGTTCCCCAAACCAGGGCTTCTCACCTGCTTTGTCAGCCTCAGCCATGGAAAGCATTCCAGCTCTGAGTCCACAGCATAGCCCAGGCTGAAAATGGCTTAGCCTGCATTGTTGACAGGCCAGGGAGAAGAGACCGGGGGGCATGGACCCCGGAGAACCACGCTCTGTGTGCTCCCCTTTTCCTTTGTGTCAGTATGTGTGCCAGAGTGAAAGAAGGATACGATCGCAGGCAGTTTGGGAGGGGAAAGTTATCAGAGAATGCAGAAGGGGGAGGGGCAGAGGGGTCTCACACATCTCTCCATGATGCCGATGCTTTGAGGCAATGGATAGAAGATAAAGGAGTGAGGGGCATAGAAGATAAAGGAGAGAGGGGCACACTGCAGTGCTTGGTCACGGTCCCCCTCCTCTCTAGGCTCCTGAGGTATGAGTCACAGTGCACACACAAGCAGGAATTCGACTTGAACAAGCATAATTCAGTGCGTGTGGCTGCTTCTAAGATCTGCTTCTCCTGAGAACCTGAAGTTGAGTCTAACAGGGTCCAGTTACATACATTTAACACTTGAAATGATCCTTTCAATTTCAGCCTTGACTTTATTTCTTTAAGACTTAGATGAAAATCTGAACTGATAGTATACAATAATCTATGTGAAATTTACCAAAGCCTTAACATTCAGGCACACACGCCCAACCAACTAGAAATAATACTGAGCACAGTTCTGGTGTTAGAGTCAACCTCTCCTAACTTGGAAATTGGGGGAAAAAAAAGAAAAAAGACCCAGGCAAACCTAGCTAATGGGATAAACCTTTTCTTCCATCCTTCTCTTTGTTTGTTTGTTTGTTTTACAGAAGGAGAGAAAGAGAAGAGAGAACCCCAAGCAGGCTCCACACTCAGCACAGAGCCCAATGTGGGGCTCAACCCCGTGACCCTGGGACCATGACCTGAGCCGAAACCACGAGCTGGACGCCCAGACATCTGAGGCACCCAGGCGCCCCTCTTCTGTCCTAGTTGTATGGCATTCATAGACTGTCTTCTCTCTCCACGCTAGTCTGATTTGGAAGTCACATCTTTATTTTGAGGCTGTTATTCTAATTGTAGAGGGTTTAGCTGTTTAGAAACAGTTAAGTTTATCTGTTTATAATTGGTCAGATTTCATGTTTTAAATAGGTACTGATTAAATGCAGTTCCCTACCTGAGGCTACCACGTTTCCCAAGTGATTACCGCACAGATTCATACAACGGTGCCGTGTCTTCTTATGCCTGCTTTGTCATTTCTCACGTTAGCTATTTCTGGCTGCGCAGGGCTGTCCTTACCTGTTTTTAAGAAAATAACTAAAAATGTAGGCTACGTACTACTCGAACATATTCTCCCTTCTGTCAAAAAGACATTGATTTTATATATTTTTTACATTACTATCAAATGTCAGCCCTTACCTTATAAAGATAAGCAGCCCCCCAGTATTTAGATGGTGATTGCATACCTATGCATAGAGTAAATGGAGTGCTCACCGAGAACATTTCAGCCTGAGAGGTATGGTAGCCTTGGGGCTAAGCCATCAGGGTGACAAAAGTCCTGTAGCCCTTTGGACTGTAGCTTCCCCAAGTCAGAAGAGCAGCAAGTGCAAAGAGTCTGAGGTGAAAACGCTTACGGGACACCTACTCTGTGCCGGACGCTGCCCAGGTCATAAGGATGGACGCACAGACCAGGGGTCAGCGATCCTTACCCTGGTCTGTGCTCTGCACACAGTTTCCTAAGTATTGTTTGTGACTTGGTTATTTTTATTTAAGCCTAAGCACTCTATCAAGTTGTTCACGTTTGATTTCCATTCTCTCAAATTTGGAAAAGAGAATTTTTCTTTAGAAACCACTTCTTGGGAGGTGTCTAAACGGTCAACCCTTCTTCTCTTAGGTTTTCATACAACTGTTTTTCTTTTCTTTTTTTTAACGTTTATTTATCTTTGAGAGAGAGACAGAGCACGAGCTGGGAGGGGCACAGAGACAGAGAGAGAGACACACACACACATAGAATCCGAAGCAGGCTCCAGGCTCTGAGCTGTCAGCACAGAGCCCGACGCGGGGCTCAAACCCACGAATCGTGAGATCATGACCTGAGCCAAAATCAGGCACACAACCCACTGAGCCACCCAGGCGCCCCCTCTACAAATGCTTTTCTAAAGATACCATTTGGTAGCTGCATTCCTCGATTCTTCCTTTGTGTTAGAGCTAGAAAAACTATGTGCAATATGGGTATCATAAAGAAGCAGGGAAAATAGAATCCTAGAATTTGTGAGACAGATGCTTGGAAAGGATTTCCATGAAGTTTTACTAGATTCATATGCTTCAGGCACTGGGAGGAGTAGCTTTAGTAAACATCTAGGGTATTGGTGTCTGTCTCTAACTCAGATCTGCAACAAAGAAATGAGCTCATCAAGCGAGGAAGTCAGCATTGCAGCAGTGCCATGAAGATATACAAAACATCCAGGATAATTCCTCTGTAGCCATAATATAATGCTAACAGTGTCTGAGTGTGGTGGGTATTGTACTCCTTGAATGCATACTGTAGAATTTCAAATACATTAGCAGTGGTCTTTAGGTTGATAAAATCTTGTTGCAATGATACAAGGAGATTCTTTATTTTCCATCTAGCAAGTTCTATGACAGAGTCTCTCAGGATTTTTGTTGTTGTTGTTGTTTTGGTACAAGCTCAGCAGTGAACCTTATGTGCTTATGAAATTGCAGAATAGTTTAGAGTCAGAATGATGACAGTGTAAAAAGGGTCAAGTCAATACTAATTCGATGTAGAGTATGCATGATTGCCCAGCAATTACCAATTTGAGTTGACTTATTGATTCAGTTTTGCATATTGTAATAACACTATTCCTTGTAAGGCAAATATATCTGCATTGTATATTTAGACTTGATAAAATTGGAGGATCCTAGAAACTGGTTTCAGGATACTTTTTGATTTAGGGAACTGTTTACACCTGAAGAGAATGGTACTTTTCATGAGAGACAGAGAAGTAACTACGTTAGTCACACACACACACACCCCTAAGATCCTTGAAGCAAATATAGTTTAAGAAAAATTATTATCCTGTGAACAGTTGAATCCTTGAGATGCCTCCACATCTTTAGTTTCTTTTCTGGATTTCTCTGATACTTTCTAAGGACTCCTAAATTGTGTTAATATTTCCTTTTATATACTGCAAAATTGCCATGCCTGTAATCAGTTGTTACCCTCTAATTATTTATCTTTCTCTCCAGGTTTAAGGTTCTTTCTGGCATTAAGTCTGAGACTTAACAAGAATCAATTAATTTTGAGTTCCTTGTCCTTAAGAACTAGCAATAAGCATTACATAAATGCTGTTTATTAGGAAGGGAATTTGGCACTAAGAAGTACTAGTCCTGATAGAAAATGTAAAGCACTGAAATGAAAAAGGAAATTATGGGATTGCTTAGGTAATATGTTTACAGAGTGTTTTTCCACATCACCACACGATATTTCTAATTCAAATCTATTTTTGACAATGTTTAAAATTACTTCTGCTCGCATAAGTTCATTTCGTATTTTTATAAAATAGATACTAGGCAGGCTTACGTTTTCTGTAGTAATATAAAGTCAAGCCGTTTGATGAAAAAGACAGTTCATCTACTTGTTGAGGTCTCACCAATATGAGAAAAATTGCTATGAGAACATTTTGAGTACAGCATGCCTTAAAATGGTCTTGTACTTACTAGCATGGCCTTCACTGCAATGAATTCTACCCGTACAAAATGAAAATATACAATTGAACCACGACCAGTTGCAATTCAATGTTTTCCATTATGGCAGAATTTACTATGGTAAATAAAGATGAGGAAATACTCCTTTTTAGTGGACAATAATACAATTTCACATTGGAGAACTGCATATAGGTGAGAGGCATTTTCTAGGAAGCAAGTTGAAATGCAACTTTAAAACAGTGTTCTAGGGGGTATAAGTAAATCCAGAAATGCCTAATTTGGAAAGCATTTGACTGGAGGTTGTGAAAGGTCAACAAAAGAGAAAAAAAAATCTAGGACACATCTTGTTCTCACTTGCAAATCCCAGTGAAGCCAATGGAAAGTTTATGGAGATATCTGAAAGGCACATTTGGCCTAGTTCAGAAGCTCTATTAAATTAGTATTTTAATACATTGTCCTAGTTAAGTCTTGTCTTTATGGTCCTTTTAACATTGCTTCAGCCAGGGTTCATTCATAGCTAAGTCAGACATCACAGAAATGAGGATAGGCTAACTGGATATTTGACCTTTTATTCAATTTCAGAGATACTTTGACTCCCTAACCGCCCCCCCCCCAACACATACACACCCCAAAGCTGGGGAAAGAACCTATGTGAAGAAATTCATGGATCCAAGGCAAACTTTGCAGTTTTTTAATGCCCATAACAGTGGGAAGTATAAACAGATGTAAAATGTATAATACTGATGGTTAGCTTGGAAGAATTTAGTCCTGGAAACAAAACTGTATGTATAGCTGACAACATCTGGTGTTATAAATATTGTTATAAATTTTACTTTATAATACTGAGTATATAAATGTCATTGTAAGTGTTCCCTTGTGATAAAAGGAGGGAAGAAGTCAGGTAACCTCTAATTTTTTGTGATCTGTATTTACAGAGTCTCTACTTTATAATTTTTTTTTTAAGTTTATTTATTTATTTATTTATTTTTGAGAGAGAGAAACAGAGTGTGAGCAGGGGAGGGGCAGAGAGAGAGGGAGACACAGAATCTGAAACAGGCTCCAGGCCCTGAGATGTCAGCACAGAGCTTGATGATGCGGGGCTCGAACCCACGAAGTGCGAGATCATGACCTGAGCCAAAGTTAGACACTTAAACAACTGGGCCACCCAGGCGCCCTGAGCCTCTCTTCTGGCCTGTCGTTGCCTTAGTACGTAGCAATGGACCTTGTCAATAGCACCAGATTTGGTTTCTGGAAATCCAAGAGCAAAGTATCAGTTCATGACACTTTGGAGTCAGTTCTCAAAGATTTTATTTCCTCAGAGAGGTGCATTTTCATAGGCGTCCACCATCAGCTTTCAGACTTGGCTTTGCAGAGAGGGCCGAGGGGCTCTCAGGGACTCGTCTGCGAAGAGAAGAGGGAGCCGGCTGAACGATCTGCTCAAAGCCAAGCCTTGTCTTGAAGTGAAAATTTGGACCAGAGGCTGGAGCCAGATGGACTGAGGTCCGACCCCCGCTCTACCACTGGATCTGTGACCCCAGTTACTGCGCTTAACCTCTCTGGGCCTCGGTGACCTGTCCCTAAAATAACAGACACAGTAGTAGGGTTTCATTATTATTCTCTACTAAGTACCCTCCCTTGGATTCGCCTCTCAGCCTCGCCCCTCAGCCCCCCACCGAAATGATGCAAGGGGCCTGGACGGGAGAAACGATGCGCAGGCGCGGAGAGAGATGCTAAGACGCCCGCAGCCCCGCTGCGGTACAAACCGAGGGCCCCCGCGCGGGTTTCACCCCGATGACTACGCAACACGGTTTCAGAGAAAGGAGAGCGAGGCCGTCGTCCCAGCAGGCGGGCAGGGCGCACCGGGCTCAGAGCCTCCCGAGCCCCTTCCGGGCGCGGGGTCCCCGCAACGGGGTCAGGAACTGGGGGAGCGTCGGAGACGCTGTCAGAACCCGTCACGCACGACGTGTCTCGCACACCCGACGCGCACCGGGCACTGCGCGCTGCGCGACACGAGACGGCGTCGGGCCCTGCGGGGTCGCGCGCGGGCCGGGTTTTCAGCGCCCCGGCCCCACTCTGCGGTCTACACCGCCGGCGCCCGAGGGGCGCGGGCACGGGGCGGGGATCGCGGCCCGGAGACGGCGAGCTCAGAGAAGGGGCCGTCCGAGGGCAAGAACAGGAGCTTCTCGCCTCACACGGACACGTGCCTCTAAGTACGATTCTCCGGAGACACCGGTGGCCCAGGGTGAGTCCTGCGCACCCACCTGCGGCCCGAGCACTGCGCTACCCCTGACGTCACCGTTTCGGAAATGACCCAGTACTACTACCAGCAGGAAACACAGCTCTTTCGCAAGCAGCCGGACTGCAGTCGTCGGTGTCCCGCGTGTACACTCGGGGGGGTGGGGGCAGGAGCAAATCCCGGAGGGAGGCGCGGAGGCGGCGCGCGGG
>NW_027527932.1:5201500-5201758 GCF_008692635.1 Crocuta crocuta
TTCCCGCCTGCCCCTCACCTGCGGGGCGCGGGGCGCAGCCGGACGGACGTGGCCGCGCCGCTCTTCCTTGCCTTCGCGCGGAGCGGAGCACGGCCAAGAGAACCAGCCTGCCTTTGCCTCGCAGATTTCGGAGAGTTTGGACATGAGCCAGAGTCGGAGAAAATAAGTTCTTGCCAAACCAGCTTTTAAGAGCAAGTCAATAATCGTGTGTGTGTGTGTGTGTGTGTGTGTGTGTGTGTGTTTGCGCGCGCGGGGGGG